>NW_019211458.1:34950132-35041073 GCF_002443255.2 Varroa destructor | reverse complement strand
TCACTTCACTTATACTTCGTCGTAGGGTTACTCTTAATAATAACGCATTGGGAAAAAGCCTTATCCATTTATCTTAACTCTTGGGGGTTCTGTCTTCTCTTTCTCAAACCTCATTCGACCTTTCGACATCTTCATGGTTTATCATGGTTGGTGTTCAATCACCTAACACTCGCATTACTTTGTAGTTGCCTGATCTTCTATAATCAATAATTTCCCTCGTTCGTTCGCGTCGCAGAAATGTACATGTTCATCTAATATCCATGCTCATTGAGTTGAATGCAATAATCTGATTATATTAATCAATATATAATTTTTGTTCTCACTGCAAATACGTACGTACTTTCACCGTAGTGGACTCAGCGACATGGAGTCGAAATTTTAGGGAAGATATAATTATAACCTGTGCCGCAATTTACAGCGCCCATGATGTTCCAAGTTATTTTGCGAGCAGTTTCCTCTTCGGAATATAAAACATCTAAAATCACATAGCTACATCTGAACCGCACTGTAGGTTTAACGATAGCTGATCTCAGTTCGGGTTTCTTTACCTCGACCACGTCTGATATGCCTTGGCCCCGCTGGGCCCGAGGCATCCTTCTTCATTCAGCCTAAAGCAGTCACTGGTCATTTTCGAAATACATATGCGTGCGTTAACAATTCGCAATTGCTACAACCATGTGTATGGAAACTCCTGACATGTGTTTCACTTTTTTTTGCGAAAAAACCTTTTGACACGAGTCGTAGGTGATGGGAGCCTACTAGAATCGCGGGGCTACGGCTTAGCACAACAGCTAAATTAATGACATTGGCAAACAGCTGAAGCACAGGTTACGACTTCCCGATGTCCACTACAATCAGCACTTCGCTATTTAATGGGTAGAAATCATTAAGACAATAAAACGTCTCCGTTACAATCGTCGTTGTTGGTTACTGCACTTTTCAAATAAAAGCATGTATTTCCTTCTATTTAGATAGTTGATGTTTATCCCTGCTTTGAATACGGAATCTCAAAAAATGAAAACAATAAAAAATATATAAATTCTTCATACACGTTTTTCTCGTAAAGCAAGGTTCCAATGTTCTCCGTAGGCTTCCATGCTAAGTGGTACTGTTGTCGATTATAGCGCCACCACCTCAATGTTTTGTCGCGGATTGCATAGCTTTAAAGAGGTTATTACCAGCCAATACTTAACAGCTACCTTCATCCACTAAGAATAGATGAAAACCATAGGGACAATAACGTAATTTTAACGAAATAAATATGGTAGCTATGTGACTGTGTCTTCCGCTCGTTGGGCGCCGATCATTTGGCCACTAACAACTGTAAGACTGGCAACGCCTAACGAACATTGTTCTTTTCCTTTCCTCACAAACTCGTTTAACTATTTCTTTAACAACCAAATCCTCAGCCATATTCAATAGACGTAAGCTGTTCAATCATCCTTTCCATCGGTCTCCTACCCCTAAATAACAATAGATATGATTGCGGCCAATGAAGCCAAATGCGGCTAAGCGTCAAAAAATCATTGAATATTTTTCTATCGTATTTTTGAAAGTAGAGTAAATTTAATGTATACGATACCGTAGCCCCATTCCTTTTACCCGTTTCATCGATATAATAATAATAATTATTATTATGACCCATCGTCATCTTGTCTTCTAAATCGTCATCCTTTACCTATCGACATTAGACGAAATCCAAGCGAGTGACCTTCGGCCGATCCGCAAGCATATAACATTCGCTTTTTTTTTTTGTTTTCTCATCCTTTGCTTATTATCGGAAAAACCTGATGCTCTGCTACTATAGCTGTCATCTAATAGCGATCATTTATATATCACCAGCGCGTGTACAAAACCATGAGTGTCGTGTGTATGCATTCGTGCCTGTTAGCGTGCGTGTATATGGGAGCTGCTAGAAGCAGAAAAGTAAACAGACGTGAAGCCATCATTCTAACGATCTTTGCCTACGTAAAATTCATTGCGCTAAATAGAAAAACTCGTCGGGCCGCTCAATTGCTCTCGAGAAAGTGGGTCTCGAAGGCCTCGTAGGTCTAACTACAATACAACGGGTGATCCCGTCATCCGCCGCTGACGAACATCTCGATAGTTTCACGAATGATTCCAAGCCACAATCTCAGTTTATTCGTCGTGATACCTGTTGTGGTCAGACCCTCCTACTTCAGTCTTATCACCCACATTGCCATCATCTTTGTCTAATACCACTTAGTGAAAGCACTTTAATAGTAGCCGGTTCCGTAAGCAAATCTATCGCGG
Source organism: Varroa destructor (assembly GCF_002443255.2). Classification (NCBI taxonomy): domain Eukaryota; kingdom Metazoa; phylum Arthropoda; class Arachnida; order Mesostigmata; family Varroidae; genus Varroa; species Varroa destructor. The sequence goes on along the minus strand of NW_019211458.1, from coordinate 35,038,799 downwards.
CATATTGAATAGGTATATATTATAGATAGCCCATTCATACATACACGTATATATATATATATAAAAGGCCACATGACTGTTGATACTTTTGCTGTTTCTGCAAACACCTCTTGATGCACTCGAATCCGACTATCGGGATAAATTTCTGCTGCCCGGTATCCTCTGATGATGATCCGTGAGTTCATTTGCTGTCTATATTTTTGTAGATTAGTATGTGCACTGCCATAACGTTCTCAACATGCTATTGACGTATTGGAGTTGATCATTACATCTAAACAGTATCACCTACCTAATAGCGTTCTTTGTCCATCTGTTTTTTTCAAACTTCAAAATATCCACCGCTACTCCCGTTGACAAAAAATCTAACTTGTGCTATCGACTAAAAGACTTCGTCAATCATCGTCTGTTTATCTCCCATTGTTTTTGTCTATGGAGACGACATCGCAGACCAGTCGGCCCGTTTAACGTCATCGCCACAGGAAGCATGCTGTTTCATTACACTATCCTCAGCGTACGAACGGGACAAATACAAAGGTCGCAGTTGATTTTTATTCTCCTTCACACGCTGGTTTTGCTATTATAATTCATCATACCATATATATATATATATATATATATATATATATATACTAACTACCATGTATATATATATATATATATACATGGTAGTTAGTAATATCGCTAGACGACTGATGTTGTCGGGGAACACTCTTCGATTTTCTTCATGCCACGAACGGGCGTGTGATGGTAGGGATATATCAGACGCATTGGAACCTCATCGTTACCCAGGGAAGCTTTTTGCCAGGAGATCATCTCGCCTCATATAAGGTATAGCAACAGAATCAGTACCTTTCTCATTGTTTCTTGGGCTCAGCCTTTCGCACTAACGTACTCACTCATTGCTGGCAGATAAAGATGAGGTCTTCTGGGCATTCTGCCCCGTATCTTTCACGCGCGCACACATACACACTCTCTCTCTCGCTCTCTCTCTCTCTTGCTCCCTGTTTTGCAACTTGTTCCATTTATGTAAACTTCTTCTATATCCGATATACCACCTTTAATCTGATCGTCGGCGTCGTTAATGTTGTTGCTGTGATAGAATCTTGCTCATCACACACGTAGTCGGACGGTCGCCATGCGCTCCGTGTACTGTTGTTGATATTTTTACAATTGATGGGTGGATTTGCTGTATATATCATTTTCCTGATAATGACGACTGTTAAATTTCACGTTGGCCATCTTCCTTTAAGGAACTTGCTTGACGGTCCTGTTTTGGAAACAACATAGGCACACACCAGGTCAAACGGAATACTCCAAGGCGGTTCTCCTACAGACCCACGGCCACGTCCTCCTTACTAGTCTGAAACTACTGTGATAGTTTCAAACAACAGGTGATTATCCCAGAAGAAGACACGCCGAAAAGAAAACAGCAAAAGAAAGAAAACAAGAGCCAAAATGAGTATTGCTTTGTTAAATGAAGTCTTCTATAAGATTTCAACATATGTTAGGCACTCTAACTTAAATCGATTTCGATTATAACAGGTACAGAATACGAGGCAGTGTGTGTGTGAAAGCAGCCAAACGTCTTCAGAATGATGTGATATATGTGGCAAACAGACATCTAGCCTCAAGCGTGTGAATTTTCAAGTTTTGAAGATCAGGAGCTAAAACATGAGTAACCAGAGAAGATCAAGCTAATTCATTTGATAGACGTTCACGCGAAACCAAGTTTACGAAGTATTAGAGAAAGTCCTCTGATTCTGACTGCAAATACAGTGAGCGTACTCGACTTTTACATAAGCGTGCCCTAGCGAGATTACGTAGTCCATACAAGACTATACCTTTACCGATACCAGATATATTTTCTACCGCGTAAAGGAAGATGAACATCATGAAAGCATAAATCATCACAGGTCAATAGTTACGCGCTCTCTTAAAACTATTCTCGTTGAGCTAATATAGATTAGGGCATAGATTTTCCTCCTAATATCATCGTATGCAATTTTACTACCTGTCAAAGCTTGATTTGAGATTTTCCAGCTTATCATTTTTTCGTATTTTACCTAGCGGCCTATTAAAATTAACTAATACACAAACTATATCACATCATAGCCCCATCGCGTATATGCCCTCGCACGTAACAAATGATACTGTGACTAACCTGTGACAGATTCGTGACAAATGACTGAAAAATAGTGACTAGTGCATTAGTTCAATTTTGATTTTTTTAGAAAACATAGATATTTCAAGAATAAATAAAAGGGGATGTGAAGGGGCGGAAATTTCTGTTCATTCACGGCACAATCCTCATAGCCAACATGCACAATTCCCCAATAAAATTAAGGCGTGCATTATTAAAATCTAAATGTAAAAAAGAAAGCAGCAGAATCTTTGCTAGGTTTCCATAGGTACTCAAAAACCTACCATAAACAATGGCTGGTTTGGGGTAGGACTGTAACGTAACAACAATACAATATAGAACAATCGACTTATCCGATTTATGTTACGCAATGCAAGAAAAAGCCGCCTGAAAATATATGAATGTAGTCTCTGTTCCTTATAAACAACAAAATGTGTTGAAAAATTCGCGCGTTATTCGTTGTGGCTGTCATAAGTGTTACTGACGTAACTTGGCTCAAGTTTGCGAAACGCCTAGCAATAAATCGAGACGAGCAGTGGGTGAATTTTATCTTGGAAGCGATGAAGATCGCGCACTCGGGAACAACAGACGACTGACTGTGTTATTACTATTACCTTGTGTTGGGTAAATGGGCATATGGGTAAGATCTGTATTTTTGAGTAACATGCATGTGCACGACGATTCTTGGCACCTACCTCGACCAGCGCTGCTGCTGCAGCGGTTGTAGCAGGTTCCACTCCTGCTTTTACCGTTACAACAGGCATCGAGACAACGTGATGCTTCCGTTCGTAAAGAAGAAATTTGAATAGCTCATATACAGACCACGCAATAGCAGTCGATGGCATCTGATATAATATGCGGGCTTGTACTCCCTGCCGGAGGTTCGATGCATATATGGGGTGCAGCAGAATCCACAAGTTAGCACTGCTATTGTAATATAGTACATAATTCTGTTTAGTATGACAGTTTAAGAGGTGCCTAAAACGTCACCTGCGTTGTTACCATTGCTAGTTGTGCACAACAATGCACCCAGTAATACCCATGTGACCACTATCGCCTTGCCTCATTGTACGCCAGCGAATACCGTTATTATTAGACTAGGTTTAGGCAGCCCAACGATATTAGAAGCTAGGCATCGAATCTTTCCTACGAAACACTAGTTTTAGGTTCTGAACAGAGGTGCATCATCCAATATTACATAGAAACTTAGGTGGATGAGTGCTTCGGCACACAGGTCTCGCTAATCCTTAACCATCGCACTCACCCGGAAGAAGCCGGTAGGCCCACAGCACGTATAGATTGTGAAAGCGGCGTGTAAGAAGCCTCGAATTCGATGCTGATTAGTCGCACGCACGACGCTCTCTTCCTGAGTGTTGAGCAAGGTCTTACATACGTCCAGTGGCGTCGTGGCAGCTGACGCTAAGGCGCCGGCTAGAGCGCCGCTGATCATGTGCGCTGATGGATTATACGTCCGTGTAGGGTTCGTCATCTAAAAATTATCATTAAAATAGTTGCAGTCAGCGGTAATAGGACGAGGTCTCGAATAGCAGATGCTCATCGCTACTCATGGGATTTTTCTATTTAGAACCAGAACTACGAGCCCCAGTTATTCCGTAACCAATGTCTGCTGCTTTCTTTTTAGCCTATTATTTGAAGCATCGAACATAGATTGCGATGGCCAGTATTATTAGTTTAGAACGCTCTCTGGTAAATCATCGTGTCCGTCGTGACGGTCGCCACTATCTAGACCCCAGAAAGCAAATCACAATAGAAAAAAGGCTAGTGGTTCTAGCGATATATATACACATAAACAAAGCATCGTTACCAAATGGCCATTACTAAGTTGATTTGAATCAGCAAAGTGGTCGTCACTACGCGCACGCAACAACAAATGAATTATATATACTTCATAATGGTTTGTGTACGCTCTCTTAAATAATTCGAAATTATCTAGCGTGTCTAACCGCGAATGCAGAGTGATCATGTCAAAGGATTGCGTGAATATTATTTAAGTTCCAGAGATTTATGCATGTAATATTCTGATTAAATAGTAGGCTGTTTTAGAAGGACAGCAGACATTAATTAGGCTAACGTAAGCGGATTACGCTCGAACAAATTCGTAACTATGTTCTTTTTATTTTTTTTTTATTATCAATTCATCTCGACAGCTCTCCTGCGACCCTGGGCCTCCTCTTACTACGTAAATCGATTTACCCTTAAGAAGTGTTTTGTTTATTACAAGCTATATGAAGTAGTTTTATCCAGTCTACCTAGAACTTATAACGCCTCATCTACAATTAAGACCGAAACATATTTCGTTCAGTCATTTGAAAGTAGCTAAATATTTGACTTTTTAACCTCGCCAATGCATGGAGCATTGGTTTCGTCCTCATCGACGGACAACAACCGATAGAATGGTTGTTAATTTTATCTTAGGCCCGAAAATATGATCAATTGGCACATCGACCTTGTCCCGAGAGCTAAGTTCCCGAAGTCTCACACGAGTATCAACGAGGTGTGTCGCTGAAAAGCGCATAGCAGTGACAAAGTCACAATTGTAGATACTACCGAATAAGTATTCCAATTCAAAACAACAGCCATGATGTTAATAGAAACGCGGACTCACGGTACTCTTGCGGCGATATAATGCCAAGAATAGCTAGCCGTAAATCTTTGCACTAGCTACCCTGCGACTGAATGCCCTGAAACCGGCTAAAGTGCCAATGAAGGATTGCAATGGTACGGTTGGAAAGCGGCTTTGTGTCAACAAACTTACAATAAGAAAAAATATAAACATGATCCACTCTCTGCACTCCGTTCTCGTTCCATTGGGCAAAATGATGCCTTCTGTATTGGGTAGTTGGTATATTTCGAGCAATTAACGCACGGGGTTCTCTCGATGATCTGCACCCTATGCGCAACGAATGCCTAGAGAACCCAACTTCAATCTTTCTCACTTTAGATCAGTTTCTTTGATCTAGCACCACATTTGGCAACCGTTCGTTAGCTATTTCAAAGGACATCGTGAATAGGACTATGCCGATGCACACTGCCGACTTGCTATGAACAGGTTCTCATCGTGACGACAGGCAACGCGCAGTAAACCCGCGCAAGGGACTGAGTACATTTATGATTCTACACACAGAACCTTTTTTTTCGAAATTAGGCAACAACACATCACTATGCAGCAGATACTGTCGCTTCGTAGCTCTAGGTAGCGAAACGACTTAGGGACAGAGTTTAGCGATACGTCTGGGTTACAATAGTGTGTCGAGGACTATTTCCTAGTCATCTTCTCTATATGTATAAATAGAGAAAATAAATTTTTCCATTTTAATGCATGCTATTTCGCTCGGTCGGCAGTTAAGGTCTCGAGTTTAAGATTTAACAGTTCGTAAAATACCCGCGCTTCATCTGTAAGGGTCAGTTAGGGAACAACTAGGCTCATCTTCAATTGACCCAAATTATAGCCACTTAACGTGGTGTTCATCAATTAAGTTATTTTCCGTTTGTGTTGTACAGCTTCCCTTTTCGATGTAGTGAAACGTAAGTAAGCGTAGTAAAATAATATAATGCGGTTAGAGATGAAGGGTTATAAACCGCTCTTTAAAGAAACGTCGATTGACTAATCTACAATCAGATGTTTTTTGGGCTTAGAATGGAGACAGTTTACTAGCTGACATAGGCACATGATAACATATAACGACAACAACTATCAGCTGCGAGTAATACACCTGCAGACACCATAGAATTACCAACCCAATGAGTCGTCAATCTGTAAGAGTACACATTAGCGGTACATCCTATAAGTATGCTTCAATGTTACTATTGGTAGAAATAAATTGATCGTTATATGAACTTATTATCTATTAGTTGTGTATATGCGTTTTGAAGATGTATGTACACCAGCGGTGTTGTTATCAATAGTCGCCCATCAACGGTCACTGCACCAACATTTTCACACTGTTAGTACTCGATGCTACCAAATCCAATATGTGCATACAGAAATGCAAATCGCAAAGTTTTCGCGGCTATTCAATTGTAAATTTTGCCCGACGGTCATTATCAACGTGTCCACTTTGTTCAACCCACTTCTGGAACCCAATCGCCGTCATGATGACTGTTCGTAGCTTCGATTCGCGTCTGAATGGTGGATACGTTAGGACACAGCAGGAGCAATATCCAGATCTCAAAAGCGCCTTAGAGCTGTACTCGTTGTACAGAAGAAACTATATTCTGTTCATTTCTCGCGTAAGGTCCCGCGCATGGCAGCTGCAACGATTTGAATAAGAATACTTCTATCGATACCGAGATACGTGGCCTAATCCTGTTAGGATCAATCTGTGCTGATGAGGTGTGCTTGAAGGCAGATAGCTTTTCTGCGTTGTTCTAAACTAGCAGCAAAATTCAGTAGTTGGCAATGTGCTTATCCGTAACGAACATCTAATTCTGACCCGATCAGATCGATCGAAATCAACAACGAACGATAGCCCTGTAGGCGAAATACTATGAACGCGAGGACCGAACCATCATTGGACGTCATTCATGGCAAACAATTAACAACGTCAGCAGTGTACCACTATGAATACATGGCTTCGTACTTCGCCTTTACAAATATTAACTGGGGGCAAGGAAACTCATGTGTTGGTCACTATAACTAAACGAACACTCCAGAGCAGTCGTTCTGCTCGTGCTTCTGTCGTTGGATACGTCATCTATTATTACGGCTGTTTCTAAACGCTACCTTTACAATCACCAATTTAAAAAAGAAGAAAAAAAAAACGCGAAGCTATAACAAATAGCGCTAAGATCAGTTTAATGGGTCAGTACGCATGAGTGAGCTGTAACACGACGACGTACAATAGCCGGTGTAGGTCGGTCACGCCAATATATACCGCTTCGTAAAATTGCTCGCGATGAAGTATAGCGAACGAAATGCTTCAGACAAGGTGGCCACAACGGAGAAAGCAGTTTATTATAGAATAAGTTACCATTGAAGTAGATGGAAAGGAGGCTTCGATCTAGGTAGATTTCCGGACAAGGAATAGTGAATCGATGAATGACCAGTCACCATGGCTGTCGCAGCTCATTGTCAGCCACAAGGTGTTTCTAAACATTTTAGAATTAGCACTATCAGCGATCAAATTATCGCTAGAGGTTCGGTCCGATAGGTACCTGCATGAACATATGTAAGATGGCCCCCAGAAGAAAACCGCCACCTTGTACGTCGTAGTGGGACTAGGTTCACCAAGAAGGATCGTCGCTCGTACATTAAATCCCATGTTTAAAATGAATCTAAGTTGCTCGGGACACTGCCTCACGTGTTCAACAGGTGAAAAGCAGAAAGAATTAAATCACGAATATGCTCGTTAGTGGCCTGATTTTTTTAAGCTGTCATGTTTCCCGCCAAAAAAAAGCTTTAGGACCATATGCATTAATTGATGCTTTATTCACGAGTAGAGGAATTAGCAAGTTTCGAATATAAGGCAGTAATTAATGCCGGCCAAGTGCTTTTGACAAACAGATGTCGCAGCTTCTCGTCATAAACGAAGTGTAGATGTACGTATTGTATCTCCCACCTCAGAGCGAAGTTATCGTTCGTTAGCTCTCTGAACTGACCCCTCGCGTACATGTACTCGTCCTTTTTATGCTCGTCGAGATCATGGTTCATACGCCCCTTATGAATCTTAATTGTAAAATAGTTCGCTATGAGACTGCGGCCATGCCGCTATAAATGTTCTAAATAATCCAATGAAACCAGAAGAATTATTATACTGTCAGCTATATTAGTTGGTAAGCGTATTTATTTAGCGTCTGTTAAACGGGATCATTAGGGTAATCGTGGCCTAGAAGCCGATGTTTCAAGCAGAAGTACGAGCCTGAATGGTTCAAGACATAGCAATCTAAAGAACGGTTAAGGCTGTCCTGGCAACACGTATTAAATGCAGATAAAGGCGATTGTGACCCTAACGTGCTGCGCAGTAATATTTAGATAGGTTACCCTGCGTAATCAGCACTATCGGCGTGATAACAGGAATAGATCAACTTGCAGAGTACGTCTATGCAAGAAACCTATATGATGACCTAGCTCCACACATGGACTATCATCGTAGCAACTGGTTTTATCATTACCATTTTGGTAGCCCGGTGCACCACAGTGGCTCTGGGCAATTCTCCCGAATGCCTATAATAACTATGAATATTTAAGCCTTAGGGGCACTTCCGCTGGCCCTGAATAGGAGCTGCTCATAATTGCCAAACGTAAATTCTCCGAGCAGTTCATCAATAAACATGGTCCCTTTTCTGACCAATGTAGATCTTCCAGAAAAGGTTGCAACACCGAATTTAAGCACATGTCTAACTTGGAACAGCTTGTTTAATTGGTATAGTTTTTATAACAAAAAAATACTTTACTTCTAGATTTCAAAAAAATTATTGATTTTTTCGTTAAGAGAAGCTTTTTTCATATACGAAAACATGACTCAAGATCATAGCAGGATCGTTTGTTAGAAAACGTGATTACCTAAATACATCAGTAACTTGCGCCAAGTTGCTTACGCTCACTAGGGTTAGTTCTGGAACTTGCTGCATTAGGACCAGTAATTTATGCTTGAAAAGGATGGCCACGATGCGCTAAACAAACAAGGAACCGATCAAGGATTTGCAAAATAGATTTTGGATAACAGCTGTAAATATATATACACTTAATTTACGATCACAATGATCATAGCTGAATGTTTAAGCGGTAACCATAATGCTCATAATACAAACTGCATCGAAAACACCTCCATACTGCGTAGTCTCGTCGCAAGGCTACAATGAAAATAGAAATTCGCGAATTTTTACAGTTAAAGCGAATCTTTGGTTCAGTTGAATCATATCCTACTACTTACATAAGTACCTGAAAAAAATGTATGTTAAGGATATTCTGAATTCATCGCCAGAAGAACTTACAGCCGGTCGTGACAATTTTACTGAACTTTCGTTAGATGAAAGCCCTACAGAAAATTCCACACCATTACTTGTTGAGAACGAAGGACTCCTAAGGATAAAGCGATTCAGAATCAGAAGGCGGAGTCACAGAATCGCGATGGGTGTCAAGGTGCTCGATATGAAAGAAATTGTACCTGTTCGATAATGGTAATACGCGATTGCTACTGACTATTGTAATTGAGTCGCACCGCAAGCTTCATTCATTATTATTATATTATACGCAGACACACGTATGAATAGGCAAGTAGCCAGCATTAGGATAACCCCGTGCGTCCGGCCAAGGTATTTTTATTCGACAGATTCTGAGCAGGAATTGAGAGCTGTAGTGTGGCAATGACAGTTAGCAGAGGTAGAATAGAGGCTATAAACATCTGCACCGATAACGCTTTCCCGCAGGACATGGTGTACGCAAGTCGATCTATTCAGACCGGATACGCCCGCGGCGTACGCGGCTAGTTCAGAAAATGTTCGCTCGGACAGAACCCGTACGAACGCGTAGCAGCTGCACAGCAGACGATCATTAGATACGGACAACAACAGTCATACAGCCGGCCGTATTTAACAGTTGAGGTTGCTACTAATTTCTATCGCTGACAGCTGGAGGCGAATGCGACAGCAACGCCACCACCACCACCACCACCATCATCATCATTGTTATTATTATCATCATCATACTAGCGACCAAAAGGTGCGTGAACCGACAATTTTGTGTTGTACTTCATTCCATTTTGAACCAGAAGACACGAAGATGCACACATAACTAGATATAGAATGGTTTATAGGGACTCGATGCTAGCCCGACTCAATACTGCGGCCACAAAGCCACTATTTGTTCCTAAAGGCAACAGCAATAGCGGTATTCTGTTCCATTGCTTAAGCAGACGGAAGTGTTATGTCAGGGGTGCTATGACCAATTGTTATGATTAGGTAACAGGGTGTCGACAGATACGTATTCATAAAATATATAATGCATAAAGCCTGCAACGAGTCTTCTCAGTTTTCCCAGTGGTCTACTAGAGACGGTCTACCCCTTTTCTGATGGTATTTTGAGGTAGATATAATGGCAAATATTCGAAGAGATGGCCTGTGGCCCTACATGAATAGGCAAACTTGGATTTGATGCTGACTGCACGACGGAGTGAATAGAGGAATCTTTCGATTCTGAAATAGAGCCACAATGGAAAGTGCTACGAGAGCTATAATTTAAATGAAAATTTCATATATTTTCTGGGTACTTAAATTTGTGTAGTAGAAATGCTATATTGAACCCGATAGTTATAATGTAACTAGCCAGTAATTAACTTCATAACGATGTTACCAACAAAGCTACGTACCACACAACTATAGATAACCATCTTGTCAAAATTCCAAAAATTTCGCATGTAAAATGTTTACTTGATTGGCTTCCTCGAACAAACGTGGATGAGGTCAGCAAGTACGATATGAATATTAGCAGGTTTTTCTGCTTTTCAGTGGATTTTTTGTGTTTAGCCGCTGTGCTCTCGTCGTTGACGGATGCGAGGCGATCTGGAGTAGTCAGTAAAACGTTGGATCAGCCAGTGACCCCCGTTAGAATTTGCAGATGTAACGCTTGTTCTACGTGCTCATCATCGGATGTTCTATAAACCCCATAAGTGAACATGGTTTTGTATAATCGAATAGTTACTGTTTCACATTCTACCCGCTCCAGACGCGAAACTTCACATGCGAAACTTTTGGAATTTATCAAGAGAGACAATAACATGACAAACAAGTGTCGTAACCTCACCTATGGATGACTTCACTGGATTTCAATACAAAAACTTATACTAATACAATAATCGGCGGTCCGCAATAGTCGTATAATCCATAAAATCTTCATATATCATACAGCGCACGCAATACTACAAATAAATCGTTAAATATGGTGGTCGAAGGAATCCCTCATTTTGAGGCAATAGGCCTATTGTCTAGAGAAGAAAGCTGCTGAGTTCCTGGTCTATTCCTGTTGAAATACCAAATCATCGTCTAATTTATTCAAGTGTATGTTTTACTTTTAATAGGCAGCTGCTTCTATGTAACATAGTACTGCGATGAACCCGGCCACAACAAGCAAACATACCGGACTGACAGAGTCGACATTTTCTGTCGTCATTTCAATAGTGATGTATAAATGTATACATCCATGCAGAAACGTAAATCTGTTGCAGTTCTGCATTAATCAAAGCGCTTCATACTTCTCCCCTGTCCTCCCAACGCGTCCACATTACTACCAAACAGTCCTCGCAGCGTCAAGAATATTTTCCAATTATAAGAATGCTATAATCCATCATTACATATGTATAATTTCACAATGTAAGGCATTGCTCTATCTTAGAATTGTACATACTTATTCCTACATTTGAAACATTTTGCCTCGAAAATCAACAGGACCCGTTTTTATAATCGAGTCTTCAATACGTGGTAACTGAGCACCATAAGCAGAACTGATTGCCAATGAAATGCCATCGTGCGCAACCACAGCAAAAGTTGTTTTCGTGGAAGAAAATTGCCGCTATTCTGAAATGGATAGTGGTTATGGGCAAAAAAATGGGTCCGACGGTTAATTCAATTTTAGACTCAAGAAGACCGCACAAGACATCGCTAGCATTACGATAATATTCATTTAATACTTACTAAACGCAAGATAAGCCCGAACGAGCGCTGCTACATCGCTGACCACCGATATAGTCAGTCGTACATATAGGATGCTTAGTTTTTATTATATTTAGCTACTTATTTACGGAGTGACAGCTAAGCTTCGTTTGTTACATGCTAACCTTGTACGATACGAAAGGAGCTCAAGTTGAATGTTAAAATTGTATGTACTTTGAGTATGGTGACATGGAGTTCTCGAGAGCAGTTGCTCCTGCTAAACTATTTACTGTTGGAGCAATGGTCTGATAGAATCGCTTGCGCTACGTACTAATATATATATATATATATACATATATATATATATTTAGTTCAAGTTGTAGTGGCTCTTCCTAATCACCAAGATGCGGAAGTTCATACGGTAACACCAGAGGATTTGTGCGAATCACGTGCGAGCAACGAGTGCGATTTGGATCGTCCTTGTCGAAGATTTATTGCTGCTTTTACTGCAGACATTAATGTCTCTTGTCAACCGGCTGCCTGTTATGTTTATACTACTTTTGTATCGCGTACATGTGCGGTACTAATAACTCGGGACGATAATATATTCTGTGCCGGTCGCGTAAACAAACAACGATACTAGGCCATGTAATCGAACCGGACAGTTTCAAATCTTCCTGAGCTTCATATAGGGCAGCCGACGACAGTATTCTCTGAAGTACAATTACGAAAATCAATCTTTGTAGTAACTCACTCCTGAAATCTCTATTATATGATACCAATGACCATCGACTGCTGTCTCGCAGAAAGAAGCGAACAAGGCCAATGGACTCTGTCTCTGTCTGCTCCGCCCTTCGCCACCATGAGACGCGTGGTACTGCAAACGAACAGTGGTTTTCCTTAGAGCAAAAAGGACCGTAAGGTAATTGCGTATACACACATCATCGAAGTTTTGCAACATCTAAAATGCGACATTACTACCACTAGCCTGTAGCATTTACAGCACCATCTGACAGCTGGTGTCGATATCGTTACTGCCTTAGCCGATGTTTAACTGTACACAGATAAAAACACGAAAAAGAGACGAAAACATTGCATCTAATAAGAGATTGAGCTGGATTGGTCACTTGCTTCAAGTGAGCGTTCATAAGGGACTGACTGTGCGGATAGCTGCGTCTGCTTTGACGGAACTACGGAAACTCCGTTCCTTTGCTTCATGCCACTGCTTAGTTAGATCGATGTAAAAAGCCGTGAAATATCCCACAACACTGCGTTTCTGCGATGCGGCCTTCGACGCGACGTTGACCGTGAGCCTCCCTTTAAAACGCTTTATTTATAAACCGCTCTATTTCAGGCTTCAGCAAGCACGTGCTGTGCACAATCTATTGGACGGTACATTGTATTTGCGTTGTTTTGCGCGTAAACAACGTGCAATACGACCTTTGCACGACGTCATTAGTCGATATTGAGGCGGGATCGACACTTTGGCAGACAATTATTCTGACCGGGGTTGCATTATGAACTGGATTTATCAACGTGATAAATGTTAATCTCATCATAGTAGCACTCGCCTGTCAAGTCACCGATGAACAATATGATGACAAAAACAGAAACGCTGTTATTATTGTATCCGGTTGGCTTTTCCGTTTGTACGAAGCTCGTTGAACCAAAGTAAGGTGACTTAAAGTAAGGAAAACTTAGAAAGTTTTCCAACTTGCTATCCACATCATCCGTGCCGATTTCCGTCACAGTCAAACATGGGGCCTACTGACAGCTTGTCCAAAGCCAATTTTTTTGCTCTGTTACAACGATTCCACGCTGTTGTATTCAGCGTTTGCTCTAATTTGGTACGTCCTGTATATAAAACAGCGTCAGCATCGATAGTTAAATGGATGAAAATATACAGTATGCTTAAATATTGATAACATGTCAGCGTAGCCCGTCGATCGAAACCCGACCGAAAAACGGCGGCGTGACCTGGACTATTGGGTTAGATAACACTTGAAAAAGCTGTTAAATTCAAGGTTAACTGGCTTCATGGATTTCTCTATTGGAATAATATAATAAACAATCATTTCGTTCCAATAAAAGCCTTCACTAGCAATGTAAGTGCTATGATGACCGCTAAACTTAACTTTAATTCGTATATTTGACATGACATGAGCCATATTAGCTTTGTATTCTATAATACATACCATTTTTTTCTTGCACGCTGAAGTGCTTAATTCATTTGCCAAATATAGATGCATACCCAGTCGCGATGAACTTTGCCAGAAATTATATGACGACGGAGCAATTTTGACTGAGCTTAACATCGGGAGTAACTTGAGCATCATCACATGTGCGCGAAATAACTTGACAAATAAATTACTAACAGCGTAAAACTATGTATTGATTGTACATTGTATCATAATATGTCACCAGAGTCAGTAGACGGGCATGTTTCCATTGCCTTATCGTTCGGGTAGATAACGCTGAAGGGGCATAGAACATGCCTGCTGATGATATATACGGGTTGCATGTCCTGAGTGTTATGTTAATAGCTTAGACGATATTACCCCTTTGTCACAACAACAACAACAACAACATATTGTCATTCGTCACTTACGCTATATAATGTAACTCTTCGAGTGAGCAGACAACTAGAGCATTGTACCTGCTGCAACGGTTATTCATAATAACCTTATACTTTTTAACTTTATTAACTGCAATTGCTTCTAACTAAGCAAATGTTCTATTATGACACAAAGTACATGTTTGTGTCCAAGTAAAGTGCTTCAATATTTCGGTTTTCTAACGTCTAACCCTTAGCAATAGAAATGACAATACTGTTTTGTTTTCTTTCATTCTCCATCAACCCAATGAAGTTGAATGTGCAGCCCACTGATGATTCAATCTGCGATAATAAGATTGACAGAAAAGCCCCATGCACGTAGCTGGATATTCTACTTAGTTAACAGTATACTCAGCGTTACGACGAATTCGGTGATAGCTGCTGTTAAGCGTCATCATGGCCTGGTGCGAACAACAAAATATAGGCTTCTATGATGTGTCGGAATGATTTTATGGTGATCCCTTACAATAAACAATAACTAGCATTACCATCGTTTTACCTCCAAGCATGGGGGCAAAGCATGCACGGATTTTTCCTTTCGTCATGCTTTGAATCCGTTTTCATATTAATCATGCAGAACTCCAAAAACAATAATTCGGTTAGTAACAGCTGTATAAACAGCGTTCAGCGGCATATAAACAAGTGTTTTCGGCGAACGCGATCGAGTACCTATTTCCCCTATTGGAAACGTACGTGCACAATCATTGCAAAAGTCACTGGCGTTTACTGGCGGTAAATGTGGACCAGTTGTTTTCGAGGCAACGCCGACGATATATGTAAAAATCTTGAAGATCTATCTAATTCACTATACGATTATTCAGCTTTACATAGCCAATCCTGAAAAAAACATTTCAATTGATCAGTGACCGGCAACATTCGTTTCGCTGCCGACTGAACGATGTCGCTCGGCACGCCACCTTTGATTCAGGACGTAGAGCTGACGGTTAGTGCAGAGGCGTTATTTGCTATCGGAAGTACGAAAAAGATTTCCTTGACAATGATAGTAATTATATGTATCCAAAAACCCTACAATACTAGCAAATATAAACAAAAAGTAAAAAACCGCCAATTATTTCCTACGAAGATCATCCGTATACCTAGCGATTTGCTATCACCTCTGATGTGTCGTAAGTTGTGCGACATATTCATTATCTGAGTATTTACTCGATGTTTACTACTCAGTAGCGAAGTATTTCCACAGAAAAAATTTCTCGTACACCTGCAATTTTTCCTTTAACAAAAAAAGAATCACGAAATTGATTGGTGTTTTCAAAAGTAAACAGATGACGTTGATTCGCCATTTGACGATGGTATTTAATAAGAGCAATCCGAGGTTGCTGTTATTGCACTTATTATTATCATCCTGTGATGTCCAAACATTGATATCAAACGATGTTTTATAAAATAAACGGATACCCCACAAACTATTTCACCACCGCGAAAAAACACCACGTCTTCAACCGGACCACCGAAAACAGAAACGAGAAAGACATTCATACAGCGCCAGCAGACACAATATTCCCATTCAGATTTACCTTTTTAGACGAGATACTTCGGAAGATTTCAGATTTAAATTCTGTAAGTTATGTGACTTCCCAATGCCGTTTGTATTGAACGTTCCGTAGCTCTGCTGGGTACAGTCGCTTGAAAGAATTAACATATTTTGTATAGAACATACTTATTACAGATAGATTTATGTTCATTCCACATCGATATTGGAACCGCTATATCCATCTCGTTTTTTAAACTAATCGCACGAATTTAGGTACCAAGAGAAGGCTTTTATTGCTCGGTTCACGGCAGTCAAAAGACGCGGGGCAGCAATTCATCCTGAAGAAATACAAACAGGTCATCGCTTTCTGTGATACAGTGGGTCTACTAGCCATTGAATCGTACGCGTGCAGTATTAGCAGCATACGGGCGAAACGATATCGTTATAGCCGTGCCAAGATCTCTCTGACTGGTAAAACTAATCAAAGAAATCAATCATTTTTTGTTTCGTCCGAGGACAATATCCGTGTAAAAGGAAACAACCAAACATTCCGGAGACAATCGATGCGACATACCAATAGACACCGTCTAGTCAGAGTGACAGGATCTGCGGTGCCGCTTCGCTCGATAAATCCGCTAAATTAATCAATCACTTATGTCAGGATAATTGAGATGCAGTACTCCCCCCCCCCTCCAGTACTTCCGAGGCAATCTAGTTTCGACTTTTGCCAGCGAGTAATAATAGCATAGTACGTTGATTGAATATCAAGCTGAAAACAATGTTTGCAGAAGTCGAACTGATCTATGTTATAACGTAATGTTTATTTAGCAAATACTGATTAGGCCGCTGCGTTAGTTACGCTTCGCTATTTAATAATGCCAGTCCTAATCAGCCCTACTCCTCTGAGTGATTCATTCAACAACCATCAAAGCATCAGGTAATCGTCAAAATTACACTTGGCCAAGTTTAAGCGGGGCCCTCGCCCCGCTTAAAGTTGACGTGTCGTTGAAAAGCGATAGCCAATATGAGTAAGCAGTAAGTACCATGTTCTTGACCAGCCACTAAAAGTCGGCGATTTCCGTCCGATTTCATCAAAGATTCGCGTGTACACGTGAATGTTACAGCACTCTTGTGCCCTGAAAAAGGATCGGTGGGGGCAAGTAGGTTTTTTTGATCGTACCAGATTCAAATTGAAGATCGCATTTGGTTAAACAGAATCATGGTAAATCATCGATAAGTTTATTCTTCAAGTTAACGAATGCGACACACAATAATGATAAACTGCAGCTTTTGTGTGTTCATTGTTTGCTAAAGCTGGAATAAGCGATCCACTTCAGCATAATATAAGGTAGTGTTTTTCGTCTACGATAGCTCGTTCGGATTTTAGAGAAGCTTCTTGAATTGAGTGCTCGTCGGTTAGTGTAAAACGAAAACAAGGCTCCTGACAGAATCTTTGAATCGATTATTAGGAACCGTGTTCTATTTTCAAATCGTCTCGAGATCACCAATTTTCAGTGAGTCTTGTTCGAGTTAACTAGGATTTTTGCATCAGACATATGAAACAGCCACATGAACAGCTTATGACTATAATACCACTACCTTACCTTAATATTTTTTATTATCCGAACTATAAATGCCCGATTTTTGTCAACTGTGAGATTTGAACAGCGCGCCTGTTAGCTACGCTGACTATCTTAACACATTCAAACAGCCGTCCATTAGTCATCCAGATAAAGCCGCTGTATAACCGGTATCGTTTGAAATGTCCATTGCCGGTCGAGAAATAAAACAAACTCCTCAATTTCCAGCCGCTTAAAAGAAGCACAATTGTGCTCCTGGACATTCTATCAAATGGTACGCTCAAGCACATTGAAGTGCAACTTCTTTATAATTTGAAATCATTTACTTACGGCCCCAATAGAGGTAGCCTAACCCTTCGGGCCAAATGTACTGCTGATTACCTATTTGTATAATAAAATTTGAAGACATCACACGAAAATAATGTTCATCTCTCCGTGGCATCAACTAGTACCGCCTAGCGCAGACTGCCGAACTTCCCGCTTCCAGGCACACTTCTGTGCAAATAGTTTTTAAGTAAATGATCGCCTCCAGGCATATGGTTTTAACATTGTTCCGATGTCCTGTCTCCGCTCATAACCTATACTGACAAGCAATTAGTTAATATATTTACAGACGATACTGTTATTCGGTAAGTGACAGTAAACAAGCTAGCTTCATTTCTCGATGAGAAACAGTGGAGTCAAGTGTGCTGCAAGTGTGCGTACAAAAAAACCTAAACTTCTGCCTAATAGTGACTCTTCTTGAAACTAGCAGAACCTTCGAATGTCACCGAGTCATCAGTGTCAATACGCTTAGAGATAATTATACAAGCTCATGTGTACTTTGTACATCTAAAAACAGTGCTCTATTCTACAACTGCTCTTGAAGACACTCGGTCAGAAATTGTAGATATTCTGATAGAAAAAATTTGGCTGTAGGAAGCTGTGCGCTTTAAACGATAACCCACCCATATCACAGAAACCGATACGACATTAGCCATAGTATGAGTCTCAATCGGTACTCTCTCTTCGTCAGCTATGAAAATATCACGCTCTATGCACCTTATATCTTTTTGAACATAACTAAACTCTTCATGAACATCAACAAAGCCAGAAAGTGTCAAACATTGCCAATACTCAATTGGCTATTAAATGAGTAATGGTTTCTCCTAGCGTCAAATGCCACTCTATTTTTTGTCCCTGCACTACAATAAGTCCGCCCATAGATGCATCTGTCCGTCTATTTTCGCTTTCTTCGTCTTTTTCCGCTGATGCCGAAGAGGCGTGGCAAAAACACCAACATTATTATAAGCAGGAGCGCCGCCACAATCGTCCTGATGTCCAGAAACATTGTGGTCCGCTTAAAAAGGGAGCATCGCCCCCTCATCCGCCGCTATCGCAAGGCCACGACTCGCCAGTACACCAGCATAAAAATCCGTTCGTCCGTTCGTACTGGCTTCCCTATAACAACTATAACGTTAGGGGCGGCACTCACTTCGACGGCGGCTTCAACAATGCAACAGTGCTGGTACACCAGTGCCCCATGCCCAATTGCTTCCGTGGGGTCGAGGGGGCGAACGTCTGTTATTGCTGCTATTAGCTGCTAAGGACCTAGGGGCAGGCGGCAGTGGTACTTGACGGTGCTATTAATGTGCGAAAGAGCGGCGCGGGTGGGGACTGCGAAGTGAGGGCCCGTTTATAATAAACAGCTCAACAACCGACGCTCAAATTGCGGCGCCAAAGTACCTGGCGACCACTGCATAGCGAGCGCGACCACTGATAATAGTACTAATTCTATTGGCATCTCCGTTCGACAAGACAAAAACGTAACAGCACACAAGAACGACGCAACTTCACGTGCACCAACGACGCATAGGATACAAGTTAATATATATATATATATATATATTGCGAACAGTGTCTAAGGATGCGACACGTGCCTCAGAGCGGTGCTTAAGGGAGTTTCTTTAATGTCTGAACATAATTTCTTCTGAGGACACTGGTTTTCCCAGAGCGGTTTTCGTTTGTTACAACTTTTGATGTGTCAAAGTTTGTTCGGAGTAAAGCGGAGGATACATCTGCTATTGCTGCACCGACGATCAGGATCGAAAAAATAATAAAAGCTAAAACTTTGTTATTCAAAATGTTCAGCAAGGTGTGTGTGTCCTGCTAAGGCATAGACCGATCATGGTACCCTGGTGCGATGAAACACCCTGTGGATCTAGTGATTTTTGATAGTGTAACATACAAATATGGTTTTAGGAATGACCAAGATGTGCTGACGTAACGCATGTTTCATTGAACACATTCCAGCCGCCACTGACAGAGAAGCCAAACATAATGATTTTGTGCCTATTTGGATACACACTTCGCGCAATCGACAGCGTTGTTTCAAACTGTAAAAAAAGTTGCTTTAAAAAAGTAGAACTTAGGAATATATTTTCATGTCTTTTTTTGCTTACTGACCAGATAACTGTCCTAATAATTTTGATGATTAGTAACTTGGCACTTCTCGCCTTTTCACCGGTGTGTCTTTTGAGTGATATTGTCTTCTGTGTTCTTGGTGTTTTCATTCGATTATTGCAGATGCTGTTTCCGTGCGCACTTGCATTCATAGCGGTCGAAGCCCGGTTCCCGGTGCCAACCAGACTGCGATACGGCCCCACAGTTCCCATCGCCAAAGCTGCCGCGGAAGCTGCTCTTGGCTATGCCTGCTCGGTTCCAATAGCTAACGTTGCCCCCGCACCATTAGCGTTTGGTGCTCGTATCTCCCATTTGGCTCCACTGGCTCTTAGCGCCTCGACACCGATTCGAGCGGCAGCTTACACCGCTTATCCTGCCGCAGTGGCCGCTATACCAGTAAGTCAAGTGACTGCCCCCACGATGCTTGCCGCACCAACTGTGCCCAGTTATGCCCAGTCGGTCATTTATGCTAAGGCTCGTGTTCCTGTATCTGTCTACCAGTCAGCCTCCCCTCTTGCCGCGACGGCATTTACCGCCTCTATCGCTGAACAGGCCCCAGTTACCGCTACGCCCAAGGTAACTGTTATACCTTCCGAGTCTATCCACGTCTCCCAAGCCTATTCCTTTGGATATCAGTCAGTTGACAAGTACGGCAATCGTCAATCCAGACAGGAACAAAGTGACGTGAACAATTTCAAGAAGGGGTCTTACTCATACACTGACGCACATGGGATCTCGCGTCGCGTCGATTACATCGCTGACGTCGCCGGCTTCCGCGCCACAGTTGCTACAAATGAACCCGGCACCGCTCCTTCAGCACCTGCCGCCGCCCTTTATAATGACTCCATACACGCAAAAGCCGCCGCGTAAGTTCAGCTGACCTAAGTTCCAGCCAGTGTTTGACTCCTATGTACTCCTCCACGCGTCATACAAATAGATGCCAAATGTACACATGCCCATATATAAACACAAATAAACTGTTTATAATATTGATTGTGATTATAAAAGGCAGAGGGATAGGTATAGAAATATGCATACACACGTTCGAAAATGGCGATGAGCTGAGAGACTAAGAGAGATACCATCTGAAATATAAATTAAGATAACTGCCACTTATGTACATATACCTAATAAAAATATAGGTACATAGAGATCCAAGGCGCCGCTTAAATAATGGAACTTTTTTTTATAATGGACAGCATGACTATAAGTGAACCTGCAATATTAAACTCATAATATTGTGATGCGAGTATTAATAATGTATTCAATTACTTTAGGTAGGCAACTTTAGGTAGGAAGACGAATCAAAAGTGATAAAAAAAAAAAAAAAAAAAATAGATCTTTTCACCGAGTAGATTCTTTACGGGAAGTTTCGTCTCGTACGACTAATTGCTAACATTTTGTGAATTGGCTTACATGATTATCATCATATGCCGAGAGTATAATGTAAGTTCAGTAGACGTACGTCCCCACTAACGTAAAACTGATATAAGGAAAAGGTCAAAACTCAGGTGCTGATCATCAAATGTCATTTTGACTATCCAACGATTAGAAGAGGCAAACACTAACTAACATTTGCCACCCTCCAAGCCAATAAAACAGTCATGGATTGCCTTGACCAAATTCCCATTAAAGAGGTCTCAAGAAACTTCCGAATATATGATTGTGCAGTGAGCAATCAAGTGTCACTTTGTGGCTGGAGTAATATAGGTTACCCGTACCACAGAACTGAATAAGGCAAATAAATTGTTTAGCTGAACCAACTGAATCTGAATAGGTCTTTGTACGATGTTATGACTAAACGGATTACTTAGCCCAGGTCCAGATCAACTTCATCTGTCATAAGGATAAAACAAAAAGTCGTCCGAAATGAGGAAACAAACAGATGGGTTTACTTCTGTCGTAAAATGGCGCTGTATGGCCAAACTCTGATGGTGCTAAGGCCTATTGTACATTTTTTTTTCGTTTCATGCCCTTGAACCCTGCTGATCGCAGTTCAGTCCGTCCAGCGTGAACTTTTCTCATTTGAATTTACATTTTCTCCAGCGAAGTGCTCCGCAGAGAATGATTATTTCTCCCATACGTACTTTATATTGAAATAATCGTGCTGAAGCACTTTTGTGTTACTGAAATTGAGGTCTTCAGAATAACAATGAAAGGCTAACGTACAACAAAAACCGGGGACAAAGATCCATCACAGATTTTTGGATACCGATTTGAACGATTATTGCGATACTTTCTTGAAAGTATCAATATGAAAAAAGAAAAAAAAAAAGTATCAATGAAAGACAGTCATCAATTTTTTCTTCAACCAGAACTTAGGAACTGTGTGAAAGTCACTGCTCCAAGCACCAATCTTTTGGCTTTACACAGTGATATCACTGACAGGAGTACTTGCAACAAAGCGTACGTTCATCACTCCATGATTTTGAATTTTCGTTTCGGATTTTTATACGTTTGGATAATGACGAAATTGTCGAGCCCAGACGTGATCACCTTCCACCAATGTGTTAACTTTTTTTTGCATGCTCTCCTTAATCTGTGTATGTTTTCCATGCTTCAACAAAACGGGCGGGAATTCCAGTAATCACGCCATGGTTTTCGCACCATCATGCTAACACACGAATAGTGTATTAGTATAGCCTGGTTGAAACTCTGAGGCCGACACGTGCAAACACGAAGAAATAAATAGACTGACACTTTAGCTGTCCTAGCTCTTAATTATACCATTTTATACATAATTAATCTCAATTTGTTTCAAGATTTTTTATTTCAATAATGATATTTAAAGATGTGACAAAAATTGAGTCTCAAACGTTCCATTTTCGTAGTCGCATGACTTGTTGATAAAATCCTTTGCTACAAGAAAATCTTAGTCTCCTTGGATGGCAACCATATAATCAAGATATACAGAATGGGGCGTTTAAATTTAGAATTCTCCTTATGCTTTGTTTCTAAGGCTAAACACAAACAAAAACAAGAACTGGAATTTCAAGAACATTGCTTCCATGTTTTGGAAATGTCCTTCTCAACAATCATGTTTACTAAAAATAATCGCTATCCATCGCGGTTCGAGGCCTAAAACTTGTATTACTAACATTTTCGAAGAGCTCCTTAGTAAACTTGCAAATAGCTTATGACAGTAAGCGTGCATCAAACGCTACTGCCAAATGTCAACTCATTAAAGTGTTGGTTAGACGCGCTATATAAAAAAAAAAACAAATTTCGGGTTGACAGTAAGCCAGAAGTCAAACGAATGCAAGGGCCGAGAACAGATAAAAAGCTAAAAAAGGCACAAGAGGTCTAAAAAAAAAAGAATGTTAAAGTTTTATTGGCAGCTGATACTGTTTTTTTTATAAGACAACCGTTAATTTCTCTACCAGAAACCTAGGTCAATCAAAAACGGCCTCGTAAACCATTTCTATAACTTTTCGAGCTCTTAAATCTAAACCCTACTGAGGATTGCGGTTTGCCCTAGGAAAGCCTTTCTCGGATTTCTCACCACAGGAGAGAATTTCTAACTTTGTCGGGACTCGTTGAGCGTGGAATGATATTAAGTTGTCAGGAAAGTGTCAACAGCTCTAGACATTTAATGACCCGATTTGGGAGAGTTAATTCATTTGGGTCAATACGTGTAGCTCCCAAACGTCGAGCTTTTTTTGTAGCCAGCTTTGGTCAAACGGCTTGAATTTATTTGGTGGTGGATGTTTAGTTCTTTGGCGATATAGTTTCTTAGTTATTGACGTGTCTGCTTTGGCGTTCCAATAATTTCATCCACTCTTCCTGCGAATGGTTGGAAAATTTCCAAAAACAACACAACCACCTTTAAGCGGCTTTTCCCGCACCTGGATCATAAACAGCACAATCCTCTTGTTGTTTCAGTTGTGCGTGTGCCTCTATTGTGGTAACCTTATGAAATCTCTACAGGAATTTCGTTTATCTTTCATTTGAATAACTAACTTTAGTATATCTACTACTGTTAAATGTCAGCTTTTAAATGACAACAATGCTGATGCGACTTACGTTACTTGAGATGCGTGACTTTGGAGCCATATAACTGGAAAGCAGTCACTACTGTTTTAATAAGTCAACAGTTAAGCACCGCGCTAATTCCGAAAGCGACCCACTGTTTCTCGCATCAGTTTGAACGCGCCATATTGTAAAGCGCATCGACAAGTACGTGGAAATTAACCAGATACGGCAAATTTTCCAGCTTTAATGTTGGATATAGTTCAGTATGAAACAACACGCTACTTATGACAGAGTTTTAAACTGTCTAAAAAAGAAGATCACTTCTTTTAGCGTATTTTAGATATCTGAATTCAACCGACCTCTATTAGTAAACTGACACTAATAAATATTCTGTCAAATTATGTGCCAAGTCAATGAAAAATAATGGATACCTTTTATTTTCGCTAAAGCCATTTCAAGCAGGATAAGTTCAATACTGAGGAGCTACTATCAACTTCAATGATGCGACAAGAAGGTCATCGTATAATGCGTCAAACGATACGCCGGATGGGTTTATTTTGGTCTGATCTACTTCTGTTTACTGCGTTATATTTATGTGCTGTTTGTGCTTGAGTGTCTTTCCAGTGACAATGATGGTTCCAACGGGGCCCGTGAGAAAGAGGTAATCGCCGAATTACAGATGGCGCGCGAAGCGGCTCAGTTTTTGACCAATCATGATTGGCCAAACAATTCTAAAAATGTGGCAAATAAACATCTGGCGCTGTTTATGTATTCAGCCTTGAAATCAGAACAAGTGTTTAGCTAAAAACTATCGAAGTTAGCACCACGCAAATGAACGGCTTCCAGTTTGGCTTCAAATTTTCCGGGTAAAATATCAGCGGAAAGTGCTACAAAACCCCCTAAGACCAAATCTAACTCGATGACTAGTTCATGCTCACATGGAACTCACAATATTTATTGTATACATTGCCATCTATTGCAGAACCCCCTGGTATCCCTTGAGCTCGTTACTTCAAAAGTAGTCGTTGACAATTTATTTCAGGGAAAGTTGTAAAAGAAGAAGCCAACCGTGTTCATATATATATATATATATATAGAACTTAAAAACTACGCTGCTGTAATGTACAGCAGCTAAGAAAGTTAAAGTAATTTAAAAGTGAGATTATCCAAAGCACACTCAAATCTCCTCCTGACAGGTAATACTCAATAGTAGCACCACAACGCCGAAGTACCGTAGACATCCCTTTGAGACAACAAGTTTACGATAATTTTATATGCAACTGTAGCAGATTTTCGATGCATATACGAAACCACCGACGACCATTTGACTTCCGACTATGACATTGACATTAGGACGTTATCCACTTATATTCTCTCCAAATAAAGGTGACGGCGTTTGACAACAGTAGCAACAACGACTATCGAAATTGTCTTTGATTATTAACAGCAACAGCGAGCAACGCATATCACCAAAAGCGCAACTATAAAATTGTGCGTGTTGAGCGAACAATTTTCGTTTAAAATTTGCGTCAAGATACCTCAAGAGTCAAGTCAAGAGTCCCTCGTCACTTCTATAGCATTGCGGTGTGGTACGTAATTCGATGGAGATTAAATTGTTTACTGGTGCAAAAGTGTTGAACCACTTTATTCAGACCATCCATATTAATGGTAATGCTGTTTACAAACAGCTTGTCCAGTATGCACATGAAACGCTTACACTGAGCAAAACTATTCGACATCAGTAGCAGGTTCCGTTATTATCCGCCTGATGAAGGATTATAGCTGATGATCCGCGTGTTTTTACCTGTCGCGTACGTTAGCCGATTTTCTGAACAAAGATTCTCTTACACAAGAGAACAACACGATCACTGGCCACTCACCATCATTCTGCCAAACGTAACCCACCTATAGCAACGAGAGACGCATTTTGAAGAATCAAAAACATGCTATATAACTTTGTTTGTGTGAGATATTCAAACGGAACTCGCTGGCATACAATGCCTCCAATCTTTTCATTCGAATCGCGTAATCAGGTAGAAATACGTGAGCGCGATGAGCTGAATTTATTTAAGATGGTATCATACGAGCGGGTACATGTTTCTTTTTTATATTGAATTGTGATAATTAGATTAAATACTGCTTTAAATATATCGCTAACTAACGATTTGTGGCTGAATAACTTTCAGTAGGGACGTTACAAAACTAGCAAATTTATAGAAAAGATAATTTTCTGGTACCTGGCCTAGCTGACTTTAGGCATCGCAATATATAAGACGCCCTGGTTATAAATTATGTGAGAAGTCTAGTTCAGTCCAATTCATTCCAAACATGTAAAAAAAACACTAGGACAACCGATCTCCAAAGGTCGTGGCCTGTCACAAAAACGGGATGAAAACCCGAGCCTACAGCTGACCGACTGTTTTCTTTCTATAACACTTTGTAAGTGCACATGCAGTTTATATATATATATATATTATTTACAACACAAACTTATATGGTCAGCTCTGAAAAGCTCTGACAGTTGCAATGAGGCTCATCGACGCACGGAATTTGTGTAATGCTTTTGGTTGGAATATTAGCCAATATGCGAACAGACGTAGCTACCCCAGCAGTATAAATGCTATTGTCAATGCAGGGACGATCCTTGTGTCGGTCATGTGTTAATTACGGGAACGATTTGGAAAACTGGGTTCTAGTTCGCGCGGCTATAATCGCGATAGAAGTTTCTGTCCTGTAGATGTTGGTTACCTATTTTGGCTGCAACAATCGTTGATGCCACAACTCCAACGACGGCTTTCGTAAAAGAAATAAAACTTGCATCGGAGGCAAAAATCGAATCGCCCGTGTAAATTCTATCTCAAAAAGCTGTGGACGCCATTATGCGATCCTATCACAAGCAAGCATTATCAATGGTCACTGCTGGTATTGGTAGTAATTCCTGACTAGGCGTCTGTAAATGTTATATACTCAGTCAAGATGCTTCGAACAGTCAATTAGTTTTTAAACGAACGCTGCTCTTGTATTTATACGAAAACATATGAAAGCGAGAAAACTAGTCTACACCAGGAAGATCTACCCATAGTACAAGTTCTGTCGGAAGATGCAAACAGCGCGATACCTATTCTACGAACGAACCAGCAGGTTATCAGCTTTATGCCAGAAATAGGAAACCTCCATATGAAGGAACGCTTCCAAGACACGTGGCCTTTCTTTGATAGCTTTATGGCTATGTGATTGTGCCACGATACAAGTAAACGCCTTCTAGCTATCGATGTAGTCAAAAATATGTTTATTCCACTAAAACAAAAAAGGTGATTTTGCAGAGAGTTAGTTTATCTGTTTATATTATTAACTATTTATATTGACATGATAAGATTTTTTAAATCGGATCATTTGAAATGTTTCTCAAAAATGGTTTCAAGTCTTTTTGATAAAAGTACGTATGTAGTATGTAAGATATGTAGCAGCGTAGCTAAACTGGTTGTTTCTGTCATTGACAAATATGAATATACTGCATTTTTGGGATGCATGGTGGGTCGAGTAGTGCACAATATAAAATCATGCTTGGAAAAAAATTAAATTTGTACTTAAAACAGGTTTGCTTAGAATGCTGATTCTCTAGCTAAAGATGATTATAAGACCTCAAAAACAAGCACTCTATCTGTGACTGTACAAAATTATTTTACAGAGAAAGAGACAGAGATAAGCGAGTGTACCTTTTGCAACGATGGGCTCTAGGCGATCCTTTTCATCATGAATTTGATTCATATGAAAAACTAGAGTTCTTGACTAAAAATGACCTAAAAATTCTTGACAGATTGTTTTTAAAGGCCCCTAACAACGGCTGCATTGTCGTCACTTTCACACTGTGAGCGTCGCATACCGTCGGTAAACTATTAAACCAATATATTGGTAAAAATGACAGCTATCATGTTAAATAATGAATCATTTAAGGCAGTATCAATATACTATATGTTTGATATTGATCTAACTAAATCTAGGATACACGATACTTTACTAGAGGCTACCTCACAGCTCATGACTTCATTAATTATGCCAAACCTTCTAATATTCATCAACTCACAGTTTTTATGTGGTCATGTATCTGGTAGAGTCCTTTGTTGTCAATTGAAAAAAGCAGAAGCGTTGTTAATGAACCCCCTATATTGGTGATAACAATTGTCAGAGCTTAAGCAACCCAGCATTAATAGTTCCACAACCTTTACTTGACGAATGCCTGTAGCGCAGTAAACAACCTTGTCAGTTCCACTCCTAAATAATTCCCTTACCGGATTCAGCTTTAAGGCCACATAAATAGAATTGATAGTCGTTCGGTGTCGTTGGATTTCAAGGCAAGCCTGGCTGTTTAAACGTCTCATGATGACACCATAATGAAAAAGGTGCTGGACCACTTGGACTATTTATGACTGATATATAATAAACCAATTCATAATCATGTGTGCTAGAAAAAAAAAAACAGCAAATGCAGTAAAATATGTAAGAGTTACCCAAAGCCAGGGCATCAGAAAACAAAACAAAATCCAGCTCTAACTATAAGCGTGGAGTTCATGTCTGGAACGAAACTATCTCGAGTCAGTAAGAGCGAAAATTTCCCATATAAGTTTTAGCCTCAACTTCCAGTCGAAGTATTGCAATTCACTACTTCACCCGTTTTGCATAGCTCTTTTTACCTCGTATACTATCGGGTAAGGTTTAACTGTATTGCAATCGCCATACATTGAATAAATTATAACTCGCCTAATTAGCTTACTATCATAGTACCGAAAAATGGTAACCAATATTAAGTCGTTTTAGAAAGCACGAAATTTGTTATATTCCTGGAGCTTAATGACTCCACCCACTGCCAGTTCCAACATATCGACTCGAAGGCGTGCTCAATCTCTTTATTTAAACATCTCATTTTCGAGAACAGTACTTAAAAAAAAAGTTAGGTTTTCTTTGTAGAGAAAAATACGTTTTCCTGTGAAATCAGTCAGTATCATAACCAGATTCCATGTTATTATTGACGTCCATTATGGACCCTGTTCAATTTTTTTTGCACAAAAATATGATTTCATCAATTAGCAGAAATACGAAATCAATAACACCAAATGTTTGTACTTACCTCTTGTAGGAACTCATATGCGACGAAATGGATGCATTGAAAAGGGATATTCATAGAGAGTTGTGTGGTAAATGAACGATAAAATGCCCGCATGCCTTCAGAACGCCAAATATGCCCGAGACATTCCATACAGTTCTTGTACGGACTACCGTACACTTGCATCCTCTGCTTAACGACTTCGGCAGGATTCATCACTGAATCATGCATTATCGTCGCTAGACCACCAGCCACACCTGGAAAAAATATACACAATGAACATATGATTACATAACGACTTGTCAACTAGAAACAATAATCGCGAGCAAAGATTGTATCAACAATTTATCATACGAACTAAATTAGAGCGAAGTAAAACAATCTATAAAATAGTATCCAAATATATGATACGTCGGCCATGGTATCGGCATAAAAAACTTGTAAATCTACCGAAATCCTTCTCTTGCATAAGGTTTTTTGACAAGGTCCGTATATCGATACACTGAAGGATCCCGCTCGAATCGACTCCAGGTTTTATAGGACCTTTGCTGTTCCCGGTTTACGTGGATTTGAACAGAAACTTTTACAGTAGCTATGTATGTAGAGCGAGCGTAGGTGAAATATAGCGTGTAGTTGTGAATACATATTATGTCGAATCAATTGGCTTTAACTACACATTAGGCTACATTACAAGCGGATCTGACAGAATTTGAAATTGAATAACACTTCAGTTATTTGGCCTACGATGGTGATTTTCAGTGCGTGTTAGATGTATTGCTCTTTATTTTTCACACACTTGTCCTAACGCTCTGGCACCTCCTGGACAGCCATGTACCTACTATTCTCGTTCCTATATGTATTGTCTATATTCATGACTCCTCAAAAGAAGCAGACAATGGGACAGGCTTGCCCATTATTTGCCCTTGTTAGGGCATGAAAAGCCATGTAATGACACGAATTGAGATCAGGAGAATAAGTGAGTTGAAGCTAGCGTTGAATTCTCTTTTGCTTAACCCAGGGAGTAATTTAGGCATGGCGATGAGGGCTAGCGTTCCCATCAATTAACCAGACTGCGTGCTTTCGACTGCCATGCTAACAGTCTATGAGACTCTTGAGGAAGTGGAAATAGCAAGTTACGTTTATTTTTTCATTTTTGGTGGATACCTCATAGTAGCAGGTACCACTGGTACCTATTTGAGGTACTACATCTACTTTTACTCGAACCTACTCGATACTGTCACCGAACTCGGTTTCTCTCCAGGGTGACACCATTGTCCTGTCTAATACCTCTCTGGCTGAGGGTAGAGACTGAATCACATCTCGTCTATTGCGACCGTACACTCCTGGCGGTTTTTTTGTTGATTAAAGTTTCACAGATTGCACGCGATACACACCACACGCATTTCCAATTGGCCTGGAATCAATCCATGAGGAACCCATTTTTTACTCAAGTAGCGCATTTTCTAAATTTGGACTATACTTTTGTAATATGGTACATGTAACTGCCGGTTTTAACTGACGAAGCCCTTATACCCCAAATTCTGCCTTTGTGAAAAGCCTCCTTAGTTGCGGTAAAGTGTTCCTGTCCTTGAGGTCTCGACACTTCCTCGTTGATCTTTAGTACCCGAATCTCTATTCTTCAAACGTTTGCACCATTCACGTACTATGCTTTCACTCAAGGCGTCCTTGTCTATTGTCTTTACCAACCTTTAATGAATGTTTGCAGCGCTGTGGCCCCAAAGACTTAATTATTGAGCAATGTTTTCAAGATTAAAACATGTTTTCCTTCTGAACTCATTTATCCTGGAATAAACTCAACTAATTTTCACTTACAAATTTCAAAAAGACTTAGGTTTCAATTGTTAGCGGCACAGAGTTGAAAAGTTGTTCAAGTCCGAATTCCGCCGGATTCGCTTGTAACAGCTTATGTATATGTAGATATATAGACCTGTCAGTTAATTACAGAGCCGTTTGTAGAGACACATCTATGAGCCATCCTGCGTCATCCATACCATCGATTGATTGTATTAAGAATAATATGCTGCTACATAGGCCAGATATGATGTAAAATCTGTCGCCAGTCAACATTTTCTCCCGGTGCTCAGTAACGGACAAGACCATGCTAAAAAACTTACCAAATGCGAAAAATTATGTCAGCACCATCGTAACTATAAGCATGACCTTTTGGGTAGAAACCTGAGAGAAGTGGTGACTGCTAAGAGCTTATTATACAACATTTATACGCAGCGACTGTAGCATGCAATACTTGATTGAAGCTCGATAAAATCCTAATGTCTTTATTAGTAAAATTTGCGCTTGTAGTAGATCGAAAAAAATGGTTTAATGGGAAATGAGCTCTGAGACTGTTTTACATTCTAAAAGAACATATATTTAAAATAATTAGGGTAAATTAAAAACTGTATTTGTTGGTTCTTCTGTGATGCAAGACGAAAGTGGCAGCACTAGACAGATCTTTAAGAATGTCGCTATATCAAAATACGGTGCCAATAGACGTTCACTACCAGCACCTTAAAGAACTTTATTTAGTTCATACCTAAGTGTCTTTCAGAAGCTGGGAGAATCTCGAACTCTACAATGATAATCCATTTTAACATAATATATTAGCGGCACAATTCAATTTTAAAATGACTAAAAACTATAAACTAAGGTGGCGCTGCATTTTTTCTGTCACAGTTTCAGCCTCGGTTGCCCTGACCCCCCTCAGACGAAGCGATGTGTAGTTGCAACTCACATTGACTTAGCGGATTGCTCTGCCTTTGATTAGTGCTCAATTTTCGTTTGAGCTTCTCGTAGGTACTGAAGTACAGTGCGTGCGCGGGTCCCGAACCCATTACAACCGCAGACATACCCCTGACAGGTCGGAGCATACCCTCGTGCCGAACCATCTTATATAAACCGTCCATCACGCCAGTATAGCGTGCACCCGCAGATGGGCGCAATGATTGCAATCGCGTCTGCAAAAGGAAACCGTACAAAAGTGAAACGTTCTGTTATAACAAGATCTTGTGGCAACCAAGGGAAGTAGAGAGATTTCACATGTTGCATCCATAGACACTGACAGTATTTCATAAAGCATATACAGTTACAACGCATTGTTGTCAACGTACTACTCAAACGCTGTGCTTATTAAAATTGCAAATAAAAGTAAATATGCAATTGCATATGTGGGAGAAATGGGTGCTCTGAAAGTTATTTTGAGTTTTATTTACAGAAATAATAAACCGCAATGAAGAAACCATAAAGTAAATCAATTGAAGTTATGTTTTCGGATTTAAATGGAACCGGTGGTTGCATAGACAGGTTTCGCCTTGGCGTACTATATTCTTAAAATACATATCAATCGTATTATGTATTTTTAACGTATACCTACTGCATGGATAGAAGTGAGTCGAACTTCGATACCATGGTTGAAATATGTTTAAGCGAAAACAGTTGAGCTAACTCTAGTTTCATAAAATGAGGTTCTGGATTCGATCCCCAGCTAGGAGTTCGTGGTTCAAATAATTCAAACTTTTAATTTCAACCCTTCTAATGTATTTACCCAGCGTTATAACATAATATTTGATTTTCCAGTCATGACACGTTTGAAATAGGCCCTCATGGTAGCCTGAGCATTGTTGCTCGTTGTGAAGGTACTGGTACTCAGAAATGTTCTATTTATCGCATTAGCGATAATTTTGAAGGTCAATTTGCTACGTGGGCCTAAGGATACTCAATCAAAGTCACCTTGCTTATAACACTTACCTGTTTCTTTATGAGTGAATGAACCTGCGCTAATCAAATTACTCAAATTATTATTACTACAAATATTATTATTACGGCGATCAGTAGTTGAACTAGTAGTCCAAATACGAGTGACAACAATTACCTTCAACTATGATTCTGGAATGCACAGCGAATTAAAAGACGTTCTATTGCAGAATGTCGTCATAACTTAGGGTTTCCCTGAGAATTTGGAGCTTTATGGTGACCATTAAGATACCGTCAGAACATACTAAACGAGAACCTGGTAAGAATAAGAAAAGCTATTCTATAAGGCTATGTTGGACTTGATTCGATTACCCAAAGGTATTTTCGATTTTTTTAATATCATAAAGAACTCCTTGGCGGCTGAGTAATTTGGAAAATATAGCAGAACGAACTGTAAAAGCTAGTAAGTACATGTGCAATCATATGAACAGTCTGTTCGAACAAATGTCGAAACTGCCTGGAAACAACTCCCTGATGTCAATATGGCTCTGGATCCAGCCAATATCACCGGAAAACACATATTCTGTGTGCCTTAAGTGTATTTTTCGCTATCTAAATTAAGTTAATGTTGCTTTATCCGCTCTATCCATTCTATAGGCAGTAGGTCAGTTTCAATCAACAAAAGCTGTTCATATCAATAGCCGCGTCTTACTAACGAAGCAATAGAGAAAAACTCAAAACTTTATCCGATGGGTCCAATCAGCAAAAACAGCTGTGTTACTAGAGAGCACAAAACGGGTGGGTCAGACGGTAACTGTTCCATTATTTAAATTGTAGTAGTAATAACCCGCGAACGGGCTATCTATGGCAAAGCTATTGTAAAACGCGCCTTGAAAAATCCTATCATATTCACCTGAATTCCTTTCACCTAAAGTTTGTCACTCAAAAATTCAAGATTCACAGCGCGGCCATTATCAATCTGCTATAACAGAAAGCAGCCAAAGAAAGCGTTGCCTTAAGCGTAACGGCTACCTAATGATTATGTCCGGGTACAGTCGTTCAAGTGTCTCTCAAATGTTCCGCCATACTGACTAGGACTATAGTATTATACTTACAACCTATGGTGAACACGATTATGCCTTTGTAAAACTGTCGAATGTGTAAATTTTACCTTACCTTTCTACAAGTTAGCAGCTACTAAGATAATTTCCAATCATATCAGATAAATTTGGATTAAGCTAATCATTAATAATAATAAAAATAAAATTGCATCCTTGGTACTTTTACAAATGCAAGAATACGTCTATCTGGTACAAAAGACTCTATACACTTTTATAATCAAGATGACATTTGGAGTTTCAAAAATTTGAAGCTGACTGCATAATATACGCAACTTTTAAGTGTTTTCTTCGATTCAAAAACAAGTACGTCCCAATGATGGTCAGTTTCAAAAAGGTTGATTACTTCGTTTTAATTAGTTCACTGGCGCTGCCGTCAGCTATGAATCGAATTTCCAGAGGCAATCCTTATATAACATTATCGTTAATGACAGCTGGTTTGATCATATAAGCGACGTGCGTATTCGTTACTAGCTCCTAGAGAAATTCCGTTGTGATCTGATACTCGATCTCGTATACCCCAATCAGCCTACTTTAAGCCAATCCTATATGACAAGCTTGCGCACAACTCGGTATCAGGGCATTTTCTGACTTAGCCATCAAACGTAATACACATAGAAGCTACAGAGTCATAAATGGAATGCAAACGTAAATGTCATCTAGGAAACAATGCTTAACTATGACTCCTATGAGATTCTATCGAATGTGGACACGAATTTTACCTTCGTAACTTTCCCTGTTCTGCTAACTTCAGAAATATCGACCCATAGAACAACTTGTAGTAGTCTCTCAAATGATGACCCTTTACATTTTCTTTGGCAAGCAAAATTTAGAATAGTTAAATGACGTTCAACAAGTTATAGAATACGAAAAGAAATTGTTTTGTGCACTTGCGGAAACAACTTTTAAAGTTGGTTTCTTAATTAGACTGCCCTACGTAATAAGCAGCGAACTTATTTAGCACTACAAATAAGTGATAATGGTATAGCAAAGAACAAATTGTTGATAGTGAAAAGCAGACATAACAAACGGCTATTATATATTTTTGGTAATTCATATGTAATAATGGTGAAAAAGTCACGCCAACTGGCCACGTCTATACCCCTACAAAATCAGTAAACATCTTGTAACGTATAACTGCATGGGCCCATTCGAAAAACTGAAGGCTTTACTTCGCACATGTTCTAGCTTCTAAAACGTCGCCTATTCATTTTTCTTGCAATAAAGTATTATTCTCGTCGGCAAGTCTCTAGATATGCACGAGACAGACCACACATTATGCTATAAATTCAAGTACATATAACTGTCTGGTTTACCCTGATAGCTACTTTCTTTTAGTGTTACAGTGGTTTTGTCTCTTCCGCACTTCGTCTGCTCCCCATTTCTTCGAGTATCGCCGACGCCATCGGTCGCCGGCAATCACTAACGTCGGTGGCGTCATTACCCGCGTCGCCGCTGTTGCTTGGAAGCTCTTGTAAAAGGCTGCCGCGTGCTGCTTACCGCCTGCCCGCCATTGCAGCGTCGGCAACTGGTACCGGTGGAATTGACAGAACACTAGCGGAAACAGTGGCAGCGAGCAGCATCAAGCAGCAATCGCTTGCAGACGCGTTCCAGAATTGTCAAGGCCACGAGTGACACAAGCAGGGCCAATTGTCGCACCATGGCGTTAGGTGCACCAGTAGATACGCGAAAAGACAAGAATGGTAAATGGTCAAGACGTATAAAGCGCCATTGAAGAGCGCAAGCGTAGCACTTGCAGTAGTATAAACAGCTAGAATAACATCAGCAACAACGTGTTGCATGTAATGGTCACAGTCATGTGCTTAACATGTACAACAAGCAACCATTACCAGATAGTCATTGCTAGGACAGAGACTACATCTAGTTGTTTCATGTGTTCCCATCAAAGCTTTCGTTAGCAAGTACGCCTACCGCATATTTCACATTAAGTTAAATCATGGATCAGACAATTTTTGGCACTGAGTGATGCTTCGTCTTAATTGCTGACTCTGAGAGAGGAAGAAAAAAGAGACTTACACACATTAGCGCAATAGTATATTCAACAAACTCTTTTTCAAAAAAAAAAAACAGGATTTGACAGTCGTATGGAACATAATAGCTAATGCGTGTCTAGTTGTCATTGTATTCAGTCGACTAGCTCTTAGGTAAATGCATGACACGATTATGATACAATTACAGTCAGCGGGTGCGTTTGCCCGTTGACTGTAGGACGGTTGACTTTTACAACCATTATTTCTACGACATTGCAAATAACCCAGTAAATCTGCCAAACTACGATATCACCGCGAAGTTGGTCGCCAAATCATATCGACTAAATCAACATATATATATGAAAATCATATTTAACAGGTCGAGTGATCTACAGTTCAAATTACTGTCGAACGGTTTACCGTTCTAAATTCGTTGGTATAGCCTGTAAAACGACGAATCTCGACGTAGAAAGACGACGATGAACCAGGTCAGCAGATTCTCAATAAAACAAGACGGAATGTAATTTAAATGTTATCCTATGATCGATGATTGGATTACGTGATTGTGTATGGATAGACCTTTTTGCAGCTGTCGCACTTAGTTTGTACTAAGTTAAAAGCTCTACAAGTTTGTCGCCTAACATACGCTGAGCTATATTTGTCACTTTTCTATAAATACAAAAAAAATTATTCGTTACTTCTGTAACTACGAAAGGAATCTGGAAGCTAGAAAATATTTTCTTCTTTAAAACTATTATTTTAGAGGCTCTGCCCTAATGTTTTGTCCTCATCGACACCGCTATGTTATTACGAATTCTCCATTTTGCTCTCCACGAACTTCGTAAACAACAACAGATCATTATATGGAAACGGCTTTCGACCACCGAAAGCAGCTTTGGATACACCAATCGAAGGTAAGACTACTTAAGCTACTGTATCTTCACGAGCTAGGTACTTTCAGCATTTAAATAGTGTCCTTTAAATAGTACTATATGGAATTCCTGTTGAATTTAATTATAAAGCCTTTTTCCTTTTATTGTACGTTTGTCTGTACAGCCACAGGCAGCTCATAATAAAAAGACAAACATACAAGTTAAACCAAAAAAAGTGCCAGCAAATGCTCTTTGCACTAGGAGCAAATTAATGAAATGCTCGCTTATTCATCGATATAATAGGATGTGTTCTTGTAATGATGCAGAGTACGTTTTGCTCTATTGAGGCAGTTGTTTGAATCGGATATTAAACATTAATAACGTATATTTATGCAATGGACGACATAAAAATGCGTACTTTATCCGCTCTATCCACGTGCGGTTAAAGCTCTGGCGCGAAGAAATTGCCATTCTTCCTTAACTGTTATTTGCAGCATCTTCGAAGACAGCTGGCGCCGCATGCTCAAACATTACAGCTTCAGCGAATGCTCTTCACACTTTTAGAAATAGAAGTACATTTCACACTATTTTTGTCGCAATATGTTTAACGTTAATTGTTGCTGTTTCATGAGTTTAGTAAACGTCTATGTTTCAAAGTCGTTTTTATAGATTCATGTTTTTTTGTC
Source organism: Varroa destructor (assembly GCF_002443255.2). NCBI lineage: Eukaryota > Metazoa > Arthropoda > Arachnida > Mesostigmata > Varroidae > Varroa > Varroa destructor. The sequence goes on along the minus strand of NW_019211458.1, from coordinate 35,001,474 downwards.
ATCTAAGCTAGAAGGGAAGTACTCGAACCTACGAGTGGATTAAGACGCGTTGTCAAATTGGAACGTCCCAATACCTAAGTACATTCATTCACAGTTTCCTCATAGCAGCATCACTAATTACCAACGGAGAATGTTGTGGCAGTCTTTACCCGATTAATAATGTAACTATGCACAGAACATTTTGAAGGTGCCGACTATGCAACAGCAAACAGAGCACTATTAACTTTAGAAAAGCACGAGAGACGGTAAATACTCTATAGTGCACAATAATTGAAGAACCTACGCACCAGACACACTCTCAGATACATGGAAACAGATACACACGCAGACTCACGATAACCGCCACCCTGAGTTACTTCCTGATTCCAGAGATAATCAGATATATTCAGCTGAACAATCAGATATATGACCCCCAAACGCCGCCGTTCGATTGACCGGCTAGTAGAAAGTGAGTGAAATCCGTTAACATTGTGCTGTAGGGGGTGTCGTGACCCGTAACCGTTAAGATAATTCTTGTGTATAATCTATATACATTTCGCTTAACTTGAGCACCATCACAGAGGAATCCGCGCTCAAGACTAGACGGCGGACTTCTTGACGAAGAGCTTAGCAAGACATTCCGCGCACTCAGTACGATTGCTAAGAGGCCGCTCTGCCCTCGAGAAGAGCCTCTCTAGGCAAGGTAACGTACACAAAAAATGTAGAATGTATGCCAATTTACTCGATTGCAGCAACGACTGGCAACTAATTGAACCCCCCGTGACCTTGTATTTTTTTGTCATCTGTTGGGTAGCATCGTCAAGCTGAGACCATGTTCAAAAAATGTGCATCGATGTTCATATGCCTAGTTTCCTACCTTGACGGAGTCGAGGGGGTACATCACGCAGTGCTCCATAATCCCAGCAGCGGCTCCAGCCAGCATGTGGACGGGCGTCGAGGCCGAAGGAAGGCTTTCGTACTCGTCTTCCATGCCGTAAGGAGCTAATTACTAATCTGTACGCGGGACAACCGAGTTACACCTAATAGAGTTTCGTTGAATCAACGACAATGGTCACGTTTTACAATGAGGCCATCGCCAATATTGCACCATACAGAACGAGCGATAGATAAGGCCGGACGGATACCGCTGCTATACACCACACACCGCCCGACTACTACCACAGGAACACACCGACCAAAATGTACATCAGCACGAAAAGTCAAGATGGGGTCTAGCAGACGACAGATCTGCGGAGAGTAACAGCCAATACGAATTTCACCGCTTTAGAATTAACCCCGACGACGGAGCATAGCCCAGCTGTTAGCTGGACCGTGAAATCTCATTGTGCAAATTCTATTGATACCGACAACTGACTCGTTACGAACTTCAAGAAATCTCCACCCGTTATTTACAATGAATTCGCGCTCCCAGAAATAGGCGTATTTACCCTCTGTGTCTGTGAAAGCAGGTTGCCTATTGTTGTTATTTACGTTCAGTCTTCGGCCGCGGTGTCGGAGGAGAGCGCGTGAGGTCTACTATCTGTGAGTTGGGCCGCTGTTGCTGTGCGAGGTGTTCAGCACTGTAGTGTAGAGAATAGCGCACTTATCTTTGCGAACAAGGCGTTCGAATATGTTCCTACATGGTTAATTTGTATAGCGTGAGTACTCATTAAACAGCTAACTGTGCTGACCGTCTTAGTTAGTTTAACTAACACTGTGTATGAAGCACTTTTTCCATTGTGCAGCTTTTGATAGTTTGGTGTATTTCCCTGCTTATTTAAAAGAAGACGAATAGTTAGTGTGGCTGAAGTGAATACTTGATTAGCAGCGTGGGATTTCTGCTGCCATCTGCGAGCATGGCTGCTCTGCGGAGCGCATTGATGACGATGTCAAGTCGAGGAGCAACAGGTTCGTTAACTCTAAACTAAACTTTTATCATTAATGTGAATATATTACCCGTTAAGCAAATAGTAAAATTTAATTGAAATCTGAAATGCAATGCGAATATCCTAAAATTTGCATTGCCCTAGTTACTCCCTTGCGATGGACGCTTTAAAGTTCGCACTTGGAGAGAGTAATATGAACAATATAATACATTTTTTTGTAAGCTATGAGTTAAATAAGGAATGTAATCGTATCGTATAAAAAGCTTAGGGGGAATTACAGTTAGAACTTTAAGTTAACCAGAAGAGAAATTCCTGGCACTTCGTTAATACCAACCTATCTAGTGATCATATTGGCAACCCACATTAAGGTGAAGCTAACAACCTAGAAAATTCAGTATTATTTAAATTATTTCTTCTAACAGTAATTTGCTGTCATTGCTTGAGAGAATATAAGCAGACTACAGAGGCGAGCGGTTTATCTAGTTCACTACCACGAATTGACGCGGAGTTAATATTTGTTCTAAAATTGTTGAAATATATCTAAATATGACTTACTAGCGCCTTATATAACGTTGTAATGATCTGTTAATCACGCTAACAAGCAGAACTATGTTCGCCTAAAAATCGGTTAGTGCCCCATGCTTTTTGCTCTCTTACTGCGATTCAGCCATACAATGAGTCACTTGGATTCTGCAAAAGAACACGTCTTCAAAATACCAATGCTGCCATCCTTTGTCATAATAAGACGTGCGTTTCCAATCAGATTTCACCAAAGCTCTTGCATGTTGCTTTCTTACAACGTGAGAGTACCAGCTCAGCCGATGTAACGCACACGTGTTAATGATAGGTATGTCATGCCTGTACTTCTAGGCAGACGTGTCCTGGTACGAACTCATTTCTTGTCTAACGTAATTCGTTTTTTCTCAGCAGATCCAAACCAACATAAATTACGATGAACAAGCACACGAATACTAGCAAATCTATATTTAAAGGGTGCCCTATATTTCGAAGACATTTGTCTGTATGATTTCATAAAGTAGAAGTTTTTCCTCTTTGTAAATCTTGATATCCGAAACTTTCAAGTAATAAAGCTCTTATTTTGCTGACTAATTCGATAATATCATTGAATTTTATTAGCCTTTCGACCTGGTTCTGCCGATGGAATCCGTCGGAGCGTTCAGGCCGATTTTACCAACAGGGTGTCAACGTGCCTTGGTCATCGCTGTATTCATAGAGCGGTAACGAGACTCCAGCCTACAAAGGTACCGATGACGGATGAGGAGCGAAAGCTTCTTGAAAAGCTTGGGGAGCCAGATCACGAAACACGAGGTTATCTCAACGAACTCTACGATGAGTTCGACGTGGGCGCAGAAAAACGCAAAGAACAGAGACAACAGCGAAAGCAAAAGAAAGATCATTCAAAAGACAAGGTCAATTTCCTAGACTAACAGGCGAGAATGCTTGACTAAGACAATTAGCAAAAATTTCTTCATTATTAGGAAAAATTAGCTTTTTCGAGAACAAATTTAGATAAGTCATGCTAAAGCGTAAATCAAGGTCGCATATAATTGTTCAATATACATACTATAAACCTCAAATTAGTCTGCTGAGGAAATGCTTCCAGCATATTTAAAACAAATAAAACATATGTTAATTTCCGAAATACTGTCTAGCATGTGTGTCCAATTGGGTTTTCTACCTCCTATTTGTTCTTGGGAAGAACGCCACACTAATACCTACATATTTTGTGTGTTATGTACGATCTTCAGCAAAGTGATGAGGACGCTGCGCCTAAATCATTCGTGGCTCCAGCTCATATAGCAGAAAAGCGAGAACTGTCAACGATGAGCTTTATTCGCTCTCTGCACACTTCACGTATACTTAAAGACAGAGCACCAAGTATAGGATCGTCCGACGGTAACAGTAAAAGTTCTTCGGACATTGGGGCCGAAAACGATTCGGAAGTCTCAGACAATCACGTCACTATGAAGCCCTCAATAAAGGTGCATAAACAAAGGCTTACGGATGAGACGGAAATCATCTGGGATCATCAAGAGAAACTGGATGCACAGCATACCTATAATGACTACTATCCAGAACAGCAGAAGGTTGATCTTTTGAGAGGTACTCGTAAAGGGATCACAATGCTTCCTTGTTTTATGAAATATCTCCAAGATTTATTATGAATTGATGTTGTCTATGCGATCTACGAAAGTCTCCAAATGAATTTAGCGTTTTGCTTATAGGATAGAACAGAAAAGGTAGGTAATTCATATGCTCTTTTACAACGAACTTCTTTATAGAATAACACACGGTGGAGAGAAGCGCAAAGAAGGGTGTACACATAATTTATAAAACAAAAATAGTTAAGACATTGGGTTGGTGTACTTCTTAAGATTAAATAAATTTCCTCAAGTATTAAATATACAACGTTGCGTTATCCTAAAAATCCTGCACTTGTGCAAAGCTTATTGTTTCACCATGAATGATTGCCTTATTCTACAAAATCCCATTTAGTAATTTCGCTAATAACAGTAATTTCGCTTTGTGTATGTTGTTGTGTATCTGTGTTAAATGACAATTTCAATAAAAATTCTCTTCTTGCCTTACCTAGTAAAATCCAGTGAAGGCTGAAGGGACATAATGCACTTCTGGCAGCATATCTAGACAGGTTCAATAATCTAGAGTTTGCGCAACACTCCTCTGTAAATACATATAAATAAATATACTAATCCGTATACAAGCGTTATATATAACACTTGATAGGATGCCATTTATATTTATATAATAAAACAGTTTCTCATTAATACAATGAGTATGGTCTTACCTAACTGCTCGTTATATCTACTTCTTGTTTTTTTAAGTAGGAATTAAACTACCACGCGGTGAAACTGGCGTCTTCGATATTGATGATTTGGTAAGCGTTCTTCGCGAGGAGCGGCTACTGGACGTAGTGGTTATTAAGATTCCCCCGAATCTTCCTTACGCTGATTATCTCGTGATTTGCTCAGCTATATCCGTTAGACAGGCAAAGGCCATTACGCAATACCTCAGAAAAATGGTAAGACATCACAGAAATGTATAACATAATGTACACGAGGAGGTTTTAAAACACATCTAAGTCCAAAGAAAGTATAGATACTAACGACTGCGGAAAGTCAAAACCGATTATGTTCGCTTTTACAACAATGTCCGGCTAATTTCCATAGCTTGTTAATGGCAACTTTTTACGCATTGTGTATTTGCTATTGACTAGTTCAAACGTAAAAAGCGGGCGGATGATGCTGCTCTAAAGATCGAAGGGATGGACTCTGATGACTGGAAGGTACTCGATATGGGAAATATTGTTTTGCACATCTTTGATCAGCAAACGCGAGAAAAGTATGATCTTGAGACGCTATGGACCGTTGGTAAGTACTATCTGTGTGTCCCTATAAATCACCGAAATCTTGGATTACCCTCCGAGATGCCTTTCATTCCTCTCTTTTTGTGATTCGACGAAAAATTCAGGTGTCCAAGTTCGAATTTGGATCCTCATTTATAAAACAAAAATCGACACCTACAACAGTGTGAAGTGCACCGAATGATAATTTAAAAGATCTATGATATCCGTGCGAATGTATGAGTTTTAAATATTCAAATCATATTGTTCGTTTGCCATACTAGTGTGCTCGTTTAGCAAAGACAATTACCGACAAAAAAATTCTTGAAATTAATGACATCTCAGGCAGTCTCGAGATAGTCCTTGTTGCAGTTTCAACAATATCCTATCTATCTTTAAAGGGAATTTCAACCGCGAGCTTACAAACGTATGTTTTAAATTGCATGCATGAAGCCGTATAATGAAAGCTTAAGCGCCACTGAATCTCAGCACAAAAACGAATCTTACTTTAGCTTACGTTTAACATCGTTTTTGTAATCCAGTTTTTAGAGTAGTACGCATTAAATGCATGCACCAATAGTGAAGAATATATGGGTTAGCAGCAGACGTACCGCCTCATGCATTTCTATTCCTTTTCCTTGGGTAAAATTCTGTCTTCAGGTGCCGATATGGACGATCTAGTACGGGATAATGGCGAACAAGAAGATGTTGACACACTTGAGAAGCACATGAGTTTTGTTCGAAGCCTTATCCCGCAACATGCGACTACATCTACAGACTCGCCATAAACTCATGTTTTGATCAGAACGTCGTCGCAGCTCATACACGAGACAGCTGCGCTAGTGTCCCTGTTCGATGTTGTTATTCTCAGCTATCCATTTGAATGAAAATTAAATGTTCGCTGAAAGGCTAGCAAAGAACAAGAAGTACTGTTATTATAAATGAGAAGATGGGGAAATAAATGAAAGAGAAAAAGTCAAAATGTGGAGTGTGTGCTCTATCGAGGATAATAAAATCAAATATTTGAACAAAGTGCAGCTGTAACTTAAGCCATAATTAAAGTGTTTTTACTTAGAAAACTACTACCTCATATGTAGTTAGCCTTACTGTGTGCTGCTTTATCTGAGAAAAGTGAAGTAGTGAACCTTGTCTAGCATATTTTATAGAAAAAAGGATGCGATTATAATCTATTTGTGCATTAAATCGTCATTGTGAAGTAAACGGTGAACTTTAATTTTCTATTTTAACTTATCCAGGTTTTGTTTCTATGAGTTTTTATCGTAATGGTATTACAACGACTTAAAGAGCGTGTTCTGAGATATGTCGACCATTCTGGCGTTAGCATATAGAATTTGTTTAGATCTAGCACATAAAGGTTTTAGCAAAAACAGGTATTTTTCATCAAAAATGAGCAAAAAATGTCTGGTTAGCCGTCCTTCATCGTTCTCCGATTATCGGTTATCTGATTGAAAGTAGTCTTTAGATCGTACGATTTGCATTAAGTTCATAGACGTTTGAGGAGTTTTTCCATCAAGCCAACTTGATCAATATAAACCGGTTTCACTTGAGTACACTATGATAATAAACGATAATAAATAATTAGAGATTATCTATTATCGTTTTATATCTCAGTCATTATACATACTGCATATAACGTAATAGTACGCGTAATAATAACCACTGTTTATTGGTTAATTTGATATCTAATATGTACGCTATACACACAACGCCGATCCGAGTGACAACTATGTAGGAGAAGCCGATACCCAGCGATTGCCTGATACGATGGTCAGCGGAATAACAATAGAAAAAGCATAGCTTCGATCGTACTAAAAAATATTCATGCATTGCTTGCCATTAAGATGTCGCTGAAGTTAAGCACTGCTTAAACGCGAGAAATTTAGCTTGATTATTTCATTCATTCTATTATATCAATATTTATTGAATTGTAACTTTCAAACGAATATTTACTGAGTTATAGATTAAACCATGAATAAAAGATTAAAGTCTTTCCAGAGCGAGATATAGACACCTCTCATTTATTGCAGAAAATTGACTGCAAATAGTTTTTTCAACGTTACCTAATTATTGCTAATACAAAGGCTGCCCCCAGGATGAACAGTGAAGCTGAATCCTTAGCCGGCAACTACAATCCTTAGACCGCACGATCAAAAATCCCTGCTTTGCACGATCTTCAGGCTTAGATATCTACATTCTATCTTCTAATATCAATGCTAATGATATGCATCATCTGTGTATGTTTATTGGTAAGGTTTTTATTGACTTCTGGGGGATTTTGGGGTGCTTCCTTGAAAAACTGTAGGGGATGTAAGACGAAATATTTAGGTATAGCAGAGGTTCAAATTGATTTCAGAAAAAATAGAAAAACGAACAGTCAAAAATGGGTCTATGCAAGGTATCTTGTTGCACAGTATATATAAGTACCTTTGAGTAACAACACTTTACGTGTTCCTCTACCTAAAATTGTTATATTCAGTCGTATTTCTAGCTCTCGCATTTCTTACTGAGAATTCCTCTTAGATCTTTTCGTTAAACTGTTCCTCGCATTAAAGTCAACCTGTTTATTATAGACTGTTATATGGAAGCCTTCAAAAGACAAAACACTGTTTAGGAAGCTAAATCCAAAAAAATCATTCCAATGTCGAGAAGAAACACCGATGGTGCTTCTTTCCGACATTAGATAATACACTACCCTTTGTATATGCATTAGGAAAGGTTAATTGTGAATTCAATAAGTTTTATTATTCAGTTTTCAAATAGATCACAAAAGAATTCCTAAAATGGAGGAAGTCCTATTGTTTGTGCTTCAAACGACGACCTTTTTCTTTGACTTGGTATCCTCCAAACGCCAACGGGGTTACTGAAATGCTTTAGTAAGCCTTAGATGTGACGCATTGCGACACATCCTTTTTCTCGATGATATAAAAAATAAGAGTGGAGTAAAAATCTCCACTAATTTACAGCAAGTGAAGACTGCCGCAATGGAAAATTCATAATCTAATATTGCCAGATGTCAAACGATGTTATATAGGTCAGAGTTTTTCATGTATAAATAAACGATTAAACCTGAACTTGAAGAATCGGGCATCCAAGGCAGTTAACCACTGTGCTCATTAAAGTAGTCGAGCTACTCCGAATGTCTCGTCCGAATAGTATTGAGCTGCACAGAATCAGCCAGCAGCGAAGCCCAAAGCCTGTTCTGAATACCTGAACCCCGAGTGAATTTTCGGAGATTTCCGATATCTCTACAAAGTCGTGCCACTCTTCGGAATCGTCAGCGGATGTTTCCCAACATACTAACCAATGTAGTAGACTATTCATGTCTGTTTGAGCACGCAATCCGTGGCCATTAATTAAGCCTAATCTTTTAAGGATGAGGGAGAAACCTTTTTACGAAATTTCCCTCGACTCTTTAAGGTATCTGGTTGCGGAATCCTTCCGACAGACCTGAAAGCTTTTAAACGGCATAGAAACCGTTTGAAAACACGGTGGGCCTTTGTCAAATTTAGCAAGATATCAAACTATTTTTGGCATCTTGCTAAATTCATGGGTTAAACAGATATGCCGTAATATTTTACAACGATAACTCGTCGCGGCATTTTCTTGATTGGTACTTCCGTAATAGAAGCATTAAGTCTGACACAGATTGTGATATGCCTAATGCTAGAAGATGCTCTAGTGGACAGATACTAAATAACTTAATTTTTAAGACGAAGCTACAAATTTTAATCAATTCCTCCTGTGTCTTGTGGTTCTTGTTTGTGAATACATGCTAAACCATGGTGTACTGCACTTTGTGTGATTACTGTTACGTATATTTTTTTTTTGTATAACATTCATTGGTAGTTTCGGAGAAATTTCGCAAATTCTTTTACATGAAAGCTTTTCACTTTCATTTTTAGTTCCGGGGATGTTTTATTTTTCCGTCCTACGTTACGCCAGCCCTCTGTTCTCTAGGCACCACGTACCTCAGCCTGTATGCTGTGACTGCTAGTCATCTTTTGCCATCATGCTTTTACAAGTGATTTTCATGGTATCACTGTTGTGAAAGTTTCAGCATCAGCAGTAGTATCACGCATCGAAGTTCCACGGTTCCACTGAAAATAATGTTTTTTACGTAGCTTTTATATCCCTTAAAGGATTTGACACCTGTAACAGTTCTAGAACACCCTATATAGAACATGAAGCTTTTTTACACGTACGAAAAACGAGCATTAAATTAAATACCCCAACGTCACCACTTGCTAGTCGGTAAATAGTACCGACATGCAAGATATCGACTCGCCATAATAAAAATAAGTTCAGACGTGAAGTAAACACTGTTTGACACTGCATAAGCCAAACTGTGGAACTTAATTTTTCGTTGTACTGGCACGATTGTCCAATCTATAGTGATTTCGACAGGAAAAAGTATTAATTAATTCTCCGTCAACACCAGACAAAAAGGAGCGGAATATATCTGCAAGGTCGACGATCATCTCGATAACACTGTGGCATCCATAACGAGCGAGGTCCAGCCTTGACCCCGACAATTTGTTGAAGTTGTCAAGAAATTCTTTACCACAAACCCCACGTGGATAGTGTGCCATCAATTCAACAAGATAGACTTGAAAATTGTTTCGGACGGCTCGTCGACGCCTCATGAGATCACTGTCGAATTTTGCCCTTCAGCTGAAGATATTCGTAGAGCGGGCAAACTCACTTCAGCTTTACACCAGAAGGTTACGTAAGGAATTAGATGAGATGCTATTCAAATCGATATGTGGATTAACAACAACGGACATAAGCTAGGCCAGTTTCATTACTCTAATGCAGTTTTTTTGCACACAACGTATGATTGATAATTCGAGAATGTTTCTACATTTTTAAATCGAGCAGACATGATTCAATGTGGTTCGTCATATTGCTTGCATTTTGTAGTTGCATGTTATTGAGGCCAACGAACATACATACCTAACAGAGTCGAATTGAAAATAATAATCGTAAGAACACCTAAAAGTAATTTACGTAGCAATGAATAAGTTGCATTGCAGATACCTGTCTTGGCGCCTATCTGGTCCTTCCAGACCAGTTGGGTCCTGAGGTTCCGGTCGAGTTATTACGTACGCGAACTCAGAGAATACAGTTACCCGTTTCATTTCATTTGAAATTGAAGTGATAATTCATATAGCGACTGAAGAACTTTTTAGCATTTAAACAGCCCAAACAATCGCAAAGCAGTGGGTCTTTATGCCAAATGGCGTACGCTCTCGGCATAACCTGTAGATAGAGTTGCGGATGCATTGGCAAGACTTAACATAGTAAGCAAAGATCTAATACTTTAAAATGTCACCAATATTTTCATCTCTGCTCATGGACGAATGGCCGTTCAAAACGCCAATACAATTATGTCTATCTCAAGCTGGTTTATGAATTAACCCTTCCAACTTTCATAATACTCCCCCAGTGACCTTCATGATACTTTCAAATTGTTGAGGTTTGACGTTATTTAATCTAGTGCTAGGCTTTTAAGGGCTTATCGCTGACAAGCTAACCAAATATTAATTGAACTCGAAATTTACTACCAGCAGGTGCGAAAAATAAAATACGCAACAAATCGAACTTGCGCTAATGGTCGTCCACAGATACATCAAGATACAGTAGAGGGTAGTAGGCTGATGTCACACCAAGAACGGCTGATTGAATTGTCTCAACTTCTGCTGACTTATGTATGCAGTACCCAGTTTTTGCAGTTTCTACTTCATTTGTTTCTCGTCCTGCCGCAACGGTACGAGATATAGAATCCAACGAGACTGTTTCTAGCATCTCCATATCAGATAATGGACGCTGCTGTCTAGGGACTTCAGCGAAATGACCCTGAATACAGCACTATACTAATCCAGTCTCCACTTGGTAATTCCGCTATGACGAAAACTCCTACCACAAAGACAAGAAAATAATTCCAGAACGAATATATTTATTGGCCTTCCCGGCAGACGATCTGTGTTCTGTATATGCATGTAAATGAAAGATACGATACCCTTTTCAACGAGTTGCAAATATGTATGCGATAACTGACGACAACGAGACTTTTTATCCCCCCGAACTCTTACGACTGTTGGGTAAGATCCGCATTTATGCTAGAATATGGCAAATCGAAGTCAGAGTTTTCTCAGCTGATCGTGAAGTGGTTTTGAAAAGTCTCACCAAGTGGCTTGTGTTTTTTATGTAAATGAATTACCTCAAAGCAGTCGGTCATAATCCGAGATTTTTTTGGGCATCGTACCTCAAATATACAAGCTAAGAAAAAACTAACTAAACTATACCATATTTAGAAAAAAAAAACAGCGCAGAAGAGCGTCTTTTTTGGTTGCTGTCGAATCTACCGGATGGAAACACATAGTCAAGCCTGCAAAGGCAGCGACTCGATCGCCCGCATCATTAGGTTCGTTGTACACGAAAACTGGGATTCATAATATTGTCTGATATGAAGACAACAGTTATGTATATCTAACTTTTTTTGGAAAATAACTTACTTTAATCCCGCGAGCCATTTGTGGCTATTGTTTTCTGCCGCTTCTCAAAACCTTTCATTCGCTGAATGCGCAATGTTAATATAATATTGTAGAAAAACTCCAATGTTCGATTATTATTCCTCTCAGGGACTTATCTCAATCATTTTGTTTCTTTCTAGGTAGATGTTAATTCAAGGTTGCATTTTAAAGTCTATCTTAGCTGACAGTGCATTCGAATATAGACTGAATGTGGTATTGAAATATTTTTTAAGGCGAGAAGTTGTTAGAATTACCCAAATGTGGAGATTGTTAGACTCCGTAGCCCCTAATAATTAAAAAAGCCGTAAAATACTAAATTACTCGAATCGGCATGGATCGAACGGCGCGTTAACGTCACGACGTCACATCTCTTTTACGCTCCATTATTACACACAATGAAGGCGCAGTTCTAAAGGAGTCGGCAGCTTTTCCTCTCCTGCCCTTGGCTTTTCTGGCCTTGTCCTGCCTGGCGTATTGAAGATACTCGTTAGTGGTCGCTCTTCTCGGTCTTATTTCCTTTCCCAAATTGTTGACGCGGTGAATGCGATGCACGTAGCTAGGGGCACACATACAGAATGTTTATCTGAACGAGCGATGCGAGAGTAACGGCTGCAGAGAGTTGTCTTCAATTGCTTCTCCTTTGATGCACGCCCCTCGAACACACTTCACCACAGAGAAAAGGTATGCGACCACTTCTACTATGGATGATAGCGGCAAGGCACCTGCTTTCGTTGATGTCGGCATATCCTCGCTAGCTGTATTAGCGAGTAACGCACTACTACGATTGCATGGCAATCTGTCAGCGCCAACTAAGGCTTGCTAACTTTATATATTTGTGTGTTTCCTCCTGAGAAATTTCAAATGTGGATTTACGTTACACTGTCCATCTTGCAACGAACAATCTACACCAATCAACGTCTCGAATACATTGAACAATAAAGAGAATAGGGACATTAACAAATTGTTGTAGTTAGACAAAACGACGCAATACAGTATAACTACAACCTCACATTTTTGTACGGCTAGCGAGCGTGCATTGGTAGCAGAAATGCTCACCTGCTTCGTAGTATTCTACTTTTTATGTTTCTTATTCATTCGGGTGAGGCCAACGTCGTTGCGCTTAGAAGGGGCCTTGGCCAAGAAGAGGGAATGAGGATTCCTACCAGTACACCTAGACAGGGTCGTGGTCATGCTCGTTTTCGTTGTTGTAGACGCTGTCTTTTGGCAGGCGGCTTGTTTGGGCAAATCTTGTTATCAATGGCCAGAGGCGCGTCAAGCGTCAATCGGGGGACAGAGGGGCGGTATTCGATCTGTTCGTAGGGTTCGGCCGCACCGCAACCAAGAGATAGCCGTCTTCAGTCTCCGCCAACTAGCATTATACAGTAGTAGAGGTTGCCGTAGTGGGCGCCAGTTCAGCGTATGTCCGTGAACATTTATTTGTATGTCTTTGTGTTTTTATGTACGCGTGTGCGTATTGCGCTTACATACACTCAGACGGACACACGCCAACAGGCATAGGACAATGTGTATGGATGATCTCGCATCTTGACATCGCTTTCTCTCTCCTTCGCTCAGCTAGTGTATGTGGCTATGTGGTGCCTGCTGCAATGTGGGTTTATGTATGCTCTCCATTGGAGAACATCGTGCTGTTAGTGTGAAGTACGGTGATGACGATGGCGACTGTGGCGGCAGTTCTGCTGTGGCGATGGCGGTATTATCAGATTACAGCTGTGTGTTCGCCAGAGGTTGCCGCAGGAGGGACAGGAATGACCCAAAGAGGACAAAGTCCGACGGCCCGGGAAGTATTGGAAGGGGAGAGGGTCACAGGGGTACCTCAGGGGTCGCTGGAGCTGCTGGATCCTTTGGGAGGGGCGGGAGTAGGGCAGGGAAACTCCGGGATGCGGAAGGCCGGACGGCTAGGCTGGCAAACGAACGCGCACACGGGGAGCCTCGTTCGTCGTAAGGGAAATAGACATATTTTAAAGTTTGAAATAAATGAGTTTGCCGACGGAACGCGTCCGCTCGTTTCTACTACCCTCTGCCAGACGAAAGCTGCTGGCTACTGCCTGGCCTCTTTTCGCACCCCCCCTTTCCCTGCAGACTCCCCCATGTGTTACTACCCGTATATGAGTAGTTCGAAGTGCGTCTCTGTGCGACGGCGTTGGCTTCGTTCCACCGCAGCCAACACCGTCGACAAGCCGCGAAAATTTCGACTGCCAGCGAGAATGAGGTTGCCGCCAATCCCCCTCCTAGCGTTTCCCTGCTTACCACCAAATAGCAGGATGAGAAGGCAAATTTGGTGGTTGCACTGTTTGGCGGAACCAGATACACATATAGATGCTCATAGACAGCAATGTTGATGAAATATGGCGCTGTCGATGGCCAGCTGATGTCACCAACGGTCCTCCGTAGCTTGCCCCAGTCGAAAAGGAGGTCTAAACACGACTTGTCGGTCACACTGTTTGTTTCGTGCACCGTGCGGCCAGCTACAAAGTAGTAAAATTATTACACACAAGAAACTTTACTATGCCATATCTTCAGAAATTTTACCCGTATTTTATCTTTTTGAGTTTGTTCAATGTATCAGTGTTCAATAGCTCGAAAGAAGTATTTTACAATTAGCATCGTAATATCTGCACATTACTCTGCGAAATCCCGTAATAATGTCGAGACACACTTGAGGCCTATGAGATTCTTGTCAGATTCAATGCTGTGCTTAGTAATGGTATTACGTCGCAGTATGCATTCTAGTGAAGTCCTTCCGTAGTCTTTAACTCTAAATTGTTGCGCCAAATTCAACATTTTCTGCAGGCAAAGAGCAGCAGCTTTAGTTTAGGCTAAACAGTTCCTTATTTTCTAAAAAGCGCTATTTCTGCACCATATAAGTTTCCGCTAACAGACGCACGCTAGACCTCGCGGTCCAGATATGACGAAATTCATATTAGACGTTTTTCGTATTAGCTTATAAGCCAAGACACAATGACTCGGAGTCCCGTATATGAGAGCACAAGGACGTCTATGATAATCTACAGCGGTCCGAATAAACAATCCGATTTTTCTGAGAAGTCAACTTATACTTTAAAGTGATAATTTACGTCACAGAGCTGGGATTAATTTGCGCTGGCCTTTCATATTCTGAGACTTTGCCTTTCAAGTATAAGTCTAAGGATCTCCACCACTAAGTAGAGTGCCTTACCACTAAACCATCATAAGAAGCGGACGTTTACAAGTAAGTGGTGAACTCATGCAAGGATCCGTATTTCGAGATTGTTTGATAGAAGCCAATACTTGAATGTCACGAAGCGTAGGGAAGTTGTTTCCTGTAACAAAAAAAGCTCATATCACTCAACTCATAACGTTGAGCCCAGTAGATAGGGCGTTTGCTCCACCGCAATGTTTCACCTCTTTCCTCAGCTTGCTGCACCCTCAAATCGAGCGCACGGGCGCAATCTCGGATCTAACTGCCCCAATACCAACCGTGGAGTTTGGCAGCAGCTTCGGCCACAGATGCGCCATTCCCTGATGGATGCGTTCATCTCTCGTTACGGCATCAGCGTCAGTACAGGCGTAGCCGGTTTCTGCATTGACAAAAAGTGCCAATATTACTCGACAGACAATACGTTCGCGCTTCAGTTCCGAGCTTACCAACTGCAACGGCCCTGGCTAAACGACGTAGACCCTTCTTCAGCGTCGACCGACTATTTCTGCCTCGCTAAGCATCTACCCCTTCTGCAGCCTAACCCAGAATCACTTCTCCTTAGCTTTCGCAACTAGAAGCTGTTGCTGCAGCTCCTGCCGCTGCTTTTGTATGTTTCGCTATCGAGACCCAGTGCACAGTAGATATACAGCTTGCATTCATTTGGGGCAGGGGAGGAGAGATGGCACTACCTGGTGAGGCTGTGGAACCGAGACCCGTGATTGAGAAACCAGCAGCGCAGTAGGGCAAGAGTGGGGCATGTCATCACGGCTGTCTATCGCATCTGCGCCCGCGGGCAGGAGCGAGGGCGTTCAGACATAACCACAGAGGTTGACGATGGCGTTCGTAGAGACTACGACTACGCAAGGCGCGCTGGATGAGCTAGCGCAAACGACAGCGACGACTAGCGGTAGAATAATAACAGGACATGAGAACAGGGTGCATGAGATAGTTATTGGTGAACAGGCCAACGACTGGCGAGGAATGTCGAGAAGGATCTGATTGTGAATCAGATTTCGACCTATTTGTCCTAGCTCGATTAAGTCCGAAGCGGTATACTTAAAGCGCGACTTCGAGAAGCTAGAGAAGATTATCTAACAATTATATGGCAGTTGATAACTGCTACAAATAAAAGTGCATGCGCATCTGCCAAGTACCATATCACTTATTTGATATTGTGTTCACTATGTAGCGAGGATTAAACCAGTACAATTTTATGCAGTCCGGTATCAGACAACACGGATGAGCTTACGAAAGGCCTATTATCTGTTGAATCGTCGATACTATTTATACGCCCAATGCATGCTGCTAAATCGTGCGCTTTTACCTGCTCATAGAAATTAATGTGTAAAGGCCAGATTACCCTTGAAGTGAGTAATACGTCTCTTTCATGTATGTTCAGTCTGTGGACATACTTCATATACGACATATATGTTCCGGGTGTTTTTATATTTCGCATAATAATTAGTACAGGACATGTCATGTTCAAACAAAGTTACTTCACAGCTTTGTTCATCATTGAGCTTTAAAGTTGAACGGTTGGTTGTCTTTGATGTGTGTTTATGATCATAACAAATAAGCTTGACCCTATATATTTCTATCCGCTGAGTGTTCGCAGATTTGTCAGTATATATTCGCATGTTGTCCAGGCCGTTCAACGTGTGACATGGCTCGGTGAAACAGGTGCGCGTCGTCGCTGTAGATGCGCATATATATGTGATGCGCAAAATGTATGGCCTACTACATACATATAAGGCACGCTTGACTGGAACGGCGGTAAATAGTTGACTTCGTAGCGTGAAGTTCTGAGTTGTACAGTCGTACCGGGGTCTTCGGCGATGAGTAAGTTGCGCTCTGCGTTATATTTACTTTCGGGGGAGAGGCAGGGCAAGGCGAACGAAGCGAGGTATCGAAGTGCGCGTGTGGCCCATTTTCGTGCGTGGTTGCGGAGCCGCTGCTTCTCAATCGAAGCATCATCGTCTGCTCCTCAGCAGCACAACAAATTGTTTCCCATTTTTCAACGAGCAAATGCCAACTGGCGGCGCGATGGTAAGTAAATGCCGTCGAACGAGGCGCGGGTTTTACTCAGTCGCATCACGCTTCCTGTTCTTTCGAGGTTGCAGCTAGCGATTTTCGAGGACGATTTTGCCAACGGCTTCTGTGTCTGCAGGGGTTAGGGAACCCTTTCAGAGGTGGCAACAGCTCTGCGGTTTACACGCCTGGTTTTCATTCGCCTCCCACGTCCACCCACTCACTCACTTGTCGCCGTCTGGCGTTTGGCCTCGAATCACGAGGCTGGAAAGGAGAAACCATGGGGATTATGCCACCTCCACGATTTGAGAAACGTGCGGGATGCCGAGAGAGAGGCCAACTAGGGAAAGAATTTCCATAAATATGAACCACCTACGCAACCTTGTTCTTTGATCGCAGCTCACCAATTGAAGTTGACTGCTTTTGATGCCGCTGCTGACGCTGTACATTGCGCCAGTGATGCGTCAGTACATATTGCGTAGCGGACGAAGCAAGTGGCATACGAATTCAACGGCGATAATCTATATTCGTCTTTTCGCCCCCTGGAATAGGGTAGAAATCAACTTCGTCTAAGTCTATTCATTTTTATAGGGATACATTTATACTTGGTTCATATATATCTATATATAGTTAGTTAAATATATAGTTTGGTATTTGCTATTGAGTTCTGGCTAAACGGATGCCAATAAGCCTGCGCATAGGGGCACGAGCGGGGCAGATATTAGGTAAAAAATTAACTAGAAACGACTAACGTCATTGTCTTTGGTTTCCTGTTGTTGTATTTTGTGTATGAGGTCGAACATTGCATAGTTTGTCTTTACGCTGCAAAAATGATTAGTGAAAACAATTTTACAGTTCTATTGGTCGTTTGTTTAGATTTAGTTGACGAACTAAATATACAAGTAAAAACACTCACGCGGGATCTTTTTTCCAATCCGTGTTACTTCAAATATTAAATATAACAAACAATTTGTTTGTGAGATCCCGGGCTTTCACTGACTACTAAAGGCGTTGATGATGGATCGTTACAAATCCACAATGCATTTATGCCCTTGTTGGGTTTTCGCAAATTTTAATTAAAAATTTAAAATTTAAGGTGGTTGAGCATATAAGGTCTCTGAAAAAGTTTACGCACCTACAACATGTGGTAGTAAGCAAGTTATTTTCTCGTGCATTCCTTTCTTTTGTTTAACTTAATGATTATTATCAAACCCAGTCTTTGGAACCTCTCCAAAGCGAGCGTAGCCCCGTTCGCCACCATATCAATACTTTGAATTTGAAATTAAATGAGAAAGAAGAAATCTATGGCACGGTACGTATTACGATCGCTGTGTTTCGTCGTCACATTGACAATGGTAAAGCTGCTCCAGTTCCTGCTTTGTGTGTTTGGGTTGACTGAGTATTGACATGGCCTTTTGCATTGACAAGAACCCGTTTCATATACAAAGACAAGCTAGTACGCGTGTACCGTATGTTCGCACCTTCCTGGCCGTTTGATATACATGTCTGGGAAGCTAAAGATGTGTGCTAGCTAGATGACTGTACACCAGCTGCTGCAATATATTGCAAATGAGCAATGACGATGTGTTCGGCATCATGTTTACCTACCTGAGCTCCTCATGCTCTGGTTCAGCTCCTCTCGTCACCCCTCATTCGCTGGGGGCGTGAACGAGGTATGCATTTATACACGGTTTCACGCATTGACACTGCCTGCACGGCCGAACCAGTCTGACTGCTAGCTGCTCATTGCACGGGGGCAGCCGAAGAGCGGGGCGTGCGGCCAAAACTCGTGATACGGCCACCCTGCTTTGAGGCGCTTCGAAAGCGCCCATGTAGGGTTAGATGAATCGTCTATGTATGCACTAGTTGGTTACCGAGCATATGGTACAGTAGTAGCGGCGGTAGCCAATAGCGAAGCACGGAAAAGTACGACGAGGAGCTGGCGAGTGAATTCGTTGCCTAAGCTGAAAAGGCAAGAACCGACGACGGCGATGACGGCGAGGGGCGAAGTCAGCAAAGAAAGAGAGAAGGAGATCATGTAACGGGACGGCAACGCTGCTTTGGCTTTTTTCGTAAACACGTGATGACGTTGCGGTCTACCGTAAGCTGGCCTGCAGGATGAACGAGGGAGATCTCTGCTTTTGCTCTGGCCTAGCGAAATGGACGACGCACAACCGTGTGTGAGAGGTGAGTCGGCAACAGTACTCCTCTAGTACCCCAGACTAAATCGCTGCTGCATAATACGACGTCGCGCTGGAGGGGGACTGAGGGTAAAAAGGGGGCGCGATCGGGAACTAGGAAAGGTTTGGATGCCGTGGGTGCTGTGTGGCAGAGCAGAGAATATGAGCTCCTAGGCGAGAGTCTTTTGGAGCATAACGAGTCAGCAAAGATTGATCGCGTTCTACATTCGGGCCACAAATATTGCTGTCAGCTAGACAAATTACTTTAACTTTCAAAAAAAAGGGAAATACGGGAGCGGAGCGGGTTTTAGCTGCAGGAAAGATTTGGGATAAAATCAATGTGCGAAGTAACTAGCATTTAATTAACTGTTTCCCCGAAGCGAGTGAAACGTTTTTACATGATCGTGTCAGCTAATATGTTATTCAACCTGTAGCCTTCAAGTGTTTATAGTTTGGGCTGAGAGAGTGTCTTGTCTATATGAAACGCGCTGATTAATACAAGCTACGGTAAGGGTAGCCATAGCGTGAAAAGAAATTACTTTAATTATCGATTGATTTTATAGTGTGCATTTGTATACGAACAGGCCACAACATCGTTGAGACCAAATTTGAACCGAAAAGTCTCATCGAAGGTGAGCACATCTAGGTCGAGCTCAACTTATTACAAAAAAAAGTTTTTTTTCTTTAAATTTTATATACTTCCAAGGTTCTGGGCTGCTCTGTTATTATTTTCGACTAATTAAGTTATTAATTTGCTTTGCATCCCACCCACAAGGTCGTAACACTTTACGGTCCTTGACATTCAAATGTGATTATGCGTGCGCAATCCTATTACTATAAGCCGCTGCTCACATTGATGGTATGGCTGCAAGCAAACTGTCTGCAGCGTGTGGAATAATTAAAGCTTGTACCTAAAGTGTTATATATATATATATATATATATATATATATATATATATATATATATATATATCTTATACATTGTATAATTACCTTAAATCAATTAAATGTTACCGTGCGAGTTCCGAGGAAAATAGGAGAATTGATGGTGTCTTCTATATAGGCGAATCACTTGAGCATTGTGTCTCACTTCTCGAGGCATTTGATCAATTCAGATACGCAGTCCGTCAGGGATGTGTAGATCTGTTGCCCCACAGGAGCCACGCCAGTGTCCTGCAGAGTGCGCCTTTACAGAATAAATGGATTCTTCAGCGATCGACTGGCGGCGCGAATTGCGCCTGATCTCTATTGCGATTTGATCTCACCCCACTGAGACGATTTTGTTTTTGAATCACTTATCTTACCGTAAAATGGGCAAATCTTCAATCTTTATGGCGCATATATCATGAAGCAGTAAATATGCTAAAGATGATTCTGCTTGATTGGTGACTCAGTAGTGCTGCTCGCCACACAACAGCGCTGAAGTCTGCATTGGTCTTGTATAAGGCACTCGCAACTGAGGTCCTTTTGAAGGATGACCATAAAGGGAGTCTACCACGATGCGTCACTCCGACCTCTATTGCAGCAAGAGAAAAGGGGACAGAAAGTTAGGAACTCGTCTAAACGACGTCACATGAAATTTTTATCACTTTTAAGCCGTTGCAAAGAGTTCGTCCGACTAAACGTCTGAAAAGAACTTGCAAATTAACCGGGCCTATAAAAAAAATCACTGCCACTAAACTTAGGTTAGGGAAAAATACGTTCGAATTTTACGGATGTTTATTTACAGAAGCCTGGTACGGACTCAGTTCTACTGTCTGGTTTTTAGGCTTTAACGCCAGTTCCCGCAGTTATGCGTAGTCAACGCGAATAAGTTGGCGAGGAGTTTTGAAGTTGGTTTACGCTCCGGGCTAGTACACATACAATGAGCTTTATGAACTGTGGACCTAAGTACAGTCAGAGAGCAGCCATCCAACAAATGTTGAGATCGCAGAAGCGGAGTTTTCTAAGGTAGGTATACGGAGGAAATTTGTACCAGGCTTGTCCACTTCCGGCCGCATTTCCGGTTTTTAGATTGAGTAAGCGCTCGCATCTCCTCGTGGTCTAGTACGTCCGTCAGATTGGCCAATTCTGTCTCAGTCTATATCTGCTGTACCATCTGCCGTCGCTTTACCGCTTCCTTACTGACCAGCACTGTAAGCATTAGAAATATCATGACATCAGCATCGTATTCGAGAACTCATATCACCCGCGGCAACGGCGACCACAGAAAAGAAACCGGTCATGCTAGATCCAATGCGGCATCTAAGCGGCCATTTTTACAAATAAGCTGAAATATTTAGAAGAGTCAATATTCGCATAACATGACCAGTTTTAGAACCACATGTAGTAATATATGTCACATAGATGGGGCGGCTGGCGACTACATCATCACCTGTTTTTCGCTATTTTTTTTGCCATAGGTCAAAGAAATAGGCCTAAGTCGAATGGTCATTTGAAATCATGGCTACATTTTGTATACTACTCACTGTTTAGTGAACCGCTTATTTCAAATCTCGCTTGCGATCTCTGAGCTCGCAATGAGACAGTTACGGTTTGATCAAAAGTAGGGAAACTAAAAGTTACTCGGCAGTAAACGCGTTCCTACAACCAAGACTGCAGTATCATTTATGGTAAATCCAGACGCAGCCTACATACCCCCTGTATCGTATAGTTGAGGCGCTATACGCCTTACTTGTTTGTATGCGGAACATTCCCGGACGGATTGTTAACCCAGAAGTTGGAGACGAAATATCATGTAGCTATCGACATATTTAGCACATAATAAGAAAAGTGTATACTTTCTTTTTTGTCATAAGAATTCGCAGATAACTCTGTGCCTTTAAATTCTCACGTAAGAGTTGCTGAACAAAAAATGTTACCATTCAGTTAATATCAGTTCTAGCTGGCATCATTTTAATTTGAGAGGGCACATCAAAAAAAGTAATGAACTGTGGTTTCACAGCCAGAAGATAGGACAAAAATCGATATTTGGTTAATCGGCTAAAGAGACCCGCATAAGTGTTCGAGGTTCTAGGGCAGCGTCCATCGATGCTTTCTTCATAACAGAAAAGGATGCTTACTTCAACTGTTATTTACTTCGTGGTCAGCTTCCCGTTAACCGGAAGTCAACAAAATTACTTCTCATGCTCTCAGCCATAGCTTCGTGGGTAGCGTAGCGGAGTGCTAATTTTAGGAACACTTTGCAGTCTCGATTCGAATCCAGGCATAGGCGTACTTTTTTCGTGTTGTGAGCCAGTCGTCTGATTGAATGTCTGAAAAAATCAAAGTACAAAAAGAGGTGTGCCTGGCAGAGGTTCCTCACAGCAGTAATGTCGAATCTTTTAATGGTGATTTTTGAAGTACACACAAGCGCCGACTCCATGCGAGGTGCGGGGGGTACCTGGTCGATATTCGTTTTATGCTCCAATCGCCTACCAATCGTACGATTGATTGTTGTAATTTTTTTTGAAACCATTGTACCCAATATATGTATGAATAAATAGTTGAAAGATATTGCTGGAACGGTTGTTGATATTCCTAGACGATCACTTCAATGTAGACACAATTTGAGTACGTAACTAGTTATCCAATTTAAATTCTATATAAATGTTGTAGGGAGGGAACCTCATAGATTGCTCTAACAAGCCAATATGGAATAAACGTGTCGTAGCGGCCCCATTTTTTCTCTATATTAGCCAATCGAGGTGAGCGGGAGAGCATTTGATCGAACCTATGCACAGTGGCATCGATAGTCAGCGTTTTAAGATCGGTTCGAAATCATGCCGTTGCGAGTCTTCGCTGATCCTATTCAATTTCGTAACATCTTCACTAATACAGATACGCTACATTCGGCATGCATGTGTCTGCGATTGTTCATAAACAGACATTCTCTTCAAATACATACTTATGCTATCGTAGAATGTTCCTCTTTTGCCATCACTACGCGTTGTCTTCTAACGTATATGTGCTATGCTAGCACGTAGGCTGTTACATGAAGTAAACACAAAACAGCAAATATACATATATATACTAGTGCACTATATACACACCAATATATATTGGTGTGTATATAGTGCACTAACGGCCAGTTAGTGATATCGTATTGAAATGACGAGTGCTACGGCACGACCACGATGGTGTCAGCATACCGCTATGGCCGCTCTGTGGCGTCCGATGTTGTCCAATGATGCGTGTGATTATTCGTTTGCTCGCGCGCAAACAGGGCGATCAGCAATGGCTTGCTTTGACTTGTGCGTTGCTCCTTTAACGGTTCGCTTCCTTCGCACACACCGACCAAGCCAAACTCGCACCATTGCTACCCAAACGGGGCCGCAACATCAACAGCTAACAGACAGCACCCCACATACTAACCCTACAGAAGACCACATATATAATGTCTTTCTGCAAGCGGGAAAGGTGAGACAACAGCAATAACGGTCTCCTATTAGACAGGATGATAAGGCGTGAAAAAGAGGGATCGACTGTGCGTGTCTCTCACTGTCTTTGTAGAAGTGAGAGGATCTACGAAGTGTCTATGAGCGTGCCGGTCGTAGGAGCAGGGAAGTGCGCTATGCGCGGTTTCGCATAGGTGACTTTGCCGGCGCGGCTACCTCTTCCAAACTTTTATTGCCGCTGTGGCTGGCATCGGCCAGTTAGCCCTACTGCAGCTTCACACAGGATCTCTCGCGTCTCGGCTCTCGTTCGGCGGCGACGGCGGCGGCGGCGGCGGCCTCGAAACTACAACCTCGAAGTCTCCGCCAGAAGCATTCCTCATTAGCACTACGATGGCTTGAAAGGGAGTGACCGGTTTATGCCCATGCCTACACATCACAGACCAGCACTCATCATTAAAAAACAGCTGTATGGAAAACCGACAATAGGCTTAACATAGGTACGCTCAATTTGAGGCTGAGAAATTCATTGGCTGTAGTACAGAAAAAAATATATGAATTGTCGCTGATGATGGCCATCTGGGCTGGGTAATTAGGATCACAATGATTGCCAGGTGGGCTTATATCCCTAACCAGCCCGGTCTTGTCATTTAATATGTGCACCGTGTTTAAATTTCCATTTTTTTCTTTTTTTGTTCGGCAAACCGAATTTTCAACTGAAAGAAAATGTTTAATACAGTTCTTCAAAAAATCGACTTCGAAGAATCTGCACATTGAAGACAGAATTGCACATTTCCAAGTAAAACCCACAATTTTCATAAACGACTCCATAGCAAAGTAATCGGCAGTTACGATACTATCAATTGAATTATATTGTAAATCAGCACTAAGCTGACTTGGTTAAAACTTTAAACACCTTTAACTAGCGTTATATCGGGTAGTCAAACCAATGGCATAGTTGTTATTACCATCCAAGTTGAAATGTTTCTTACTCACGCAAGCATCTTCGCGGCACCCCCTTCTTAAATCTATGGCGAAGGATCTCCCTTCACTGTCCTTTCGGGGGGTTCGCTCGGTATCGGGTGTCCTAACCGTGTGAAAGATATACAATGCCACGTGATCCAGGAGTTAGTTGGCACCGGCTGCGTCTCCAGCCCGGCCACAGTTCTTGGTGGCTTGGCCTGTCCCAGCAGCGATCCGAGGATGTCTTCCAGCCTCTGCTCGGCGACCAACCGTATTGGCCGAGGTATGACTACTCGTTGTGCTAGACGCTAGCATGTGCCATTCATGCGCATGCATCAGGAATGAAGTATGAGCCAGCATGAAGTAACTCGGCCACCTCTGAACAAAGACAGGGGAGTCTCGTCTCCTCCAGCTTGTCGTTATCCTCGTTCCCGGGCGATATCCACTCCTGAGCACAGAATCATATGACCTCTCCTGCAAGAAGATGACAAGCTACTTCCTCTGCGAGCATAAGTACACTTCAATAGCTTACGCGTAGACACCAATGGTGGTATTTAGCGATTTCTGGAAAGCAGTAGTTGAGCGATGAACAGCGGAGCACCGATCTGGGGCATATACCCCTAAATAACGTTAGTACCGTTTCATCGATTACGTCATAGAGGCACGTAAAAGCCTAACGTCTTTACAGGACGAAAATAAATAGTTTGAATTTTTCAGGGGAAAAATTACTCTGATGAATGCAATTTGGTGCGTACCGTCTTTCAACAAGCAAGCAAAACGAACGAAGTACTTACATAACCTGTAAACTCAGCTTACTTAATGAGAACATCCTGCCATATCAGGCGGTCCAGTTTCTCGTCTTTTCTTTATGTACAGCTTACAATAGTTAATATAGCTTGAATATATATATATATATATATATATGACGATCTGATCATTTGACTGAAAATGAACGTTTAATATGAATATCCAAAGCGTTGTTTTCCGAATAGCTGCTTTAAGGACTCATCCATGACATCCAACGTATAGCACATGTTAAGGCCCGTGAAAAGTTAGGTTACACAATTTAAAGGTACCGCTAGCAGCAAGCTTTCCCTGAAATCTGAAAAGATGGTTTCGAAGGGGAGCATTTTTGTTCTCGAACGAATTCTTGTATTTTTTTTTTTTACCGAATATGTTTAGCGCAGAACAAGCGAAAAATCCCATCAAATATTCGTAGTATCCCCTTAATCAACTATCATGCAAAGCTAAAAAATCACTATACCTGCAGGGAGCTAGGGTGAGTTTCGCAAAAGGCAAGATGGCCCAAAGCCTTATGAGGAACGTAAACAGTCTTGTATTCGTTTGATGCTTCATTAACGCGCTGCTTTAGTTGATCGAAGAAGATCACATTAGGATCGCTGCACCAGTCAAACAGTGCCACAATGTCTCTTGATAGGTTTTATGCTGCTAGTAACAGTGAGAACGACACATCTTTAAATTGATTTGTTGCATTGTCTTTCCCTCCCACCTATTCGCTGCTTCAACCCTCAACCGCCCTTGTTATTACTGTAATTCGACCGATATAGCTGTACCAGTTTACCTTCGTTAGGCTCGAATGCATTTATTGGCAAGGACCATTTATAGACTCAAGTGAATTACGTCTGACCCGCCTTCGGCAGCATCGGCACATACAAATGTACGAGCTGGCCGGCAAGAGTGAGGGGTTCGCAGTGCGTTGAGGCTGGTAAATGATATGAGGGTTGTTGAAGGGAGGAAAAACTCTTTGGGCGGGGGTAGGTGCTTTTGAGGACGAAGGGGAAGCCTGTCGAGGCTGACAGTATGCCACGAAGAGAGTATCGGTGCACACTTAGCCGCTTGGATTGCTTCGGCGCAAGCTGTGGATTCGGCGTGAGGCAGCTATCAGGGCCACCATAAGGGAGGCGACGGCGTTGTCGTCAATAAAAACGGCCGTTGTGGGCTGCCCCGTTCTCGCGCCACAGAGCAGCAGAGTCCTCGGCGATCCAAAGCGGTATGTATCCCTCTCTCACGCTTGCATTCTTTTTTTTCACTCCATCCGAAATGCGCGAGTATCGTCATGATGATCATTGAGTATAATGCCAACAGCAGCAGCAGCGGCGGCGGCAAGAACAACTGCCCTGGTCGCGTGAGTGAGTGCTCCCACTATATCAATCGACTTTGCTTTGGTCTTCGTGCTCGACTCCATTCGCTGTCCTCTCTACAGCCAGAGTTCGACGCAGAAGTAAAGGACGGCGATGCAAAGGAGAAGCCATAGTTTGCTCTGTCCGTTCTTCTCTTTCTGGCTGATTCCCGCTAGAGTCCTTTACCAGCCGATGCAGTTTCGCAACCACAAGGGCACCTTGATATGCTCCCGTACGCATATAGGACCACTGGCGCGCTTGTTGTGGGCTGCACGGTCTACCGCAGCGCAGCCATAAGTTCTCATTGAGCTGGAGTCGGGTTTCGCGCGCGGGTGGCAGTACTGGCAGGCGACACGACCTCAATAGTCTCTCCTGTGAAGCTGGTATCGGTGCCGGTATTACATTACACATTACAGATGATCATTCGGTGGGACTTCGACTGACTGGGCCGATCCAAGGTGTCAGGGGGGTCGGGCCCACGAGCAGGACACCAAAGAAAGCGAGTCATACCGAACTGCAACACGAACGAAAACGGAGAAAGAGAGGGAAAAAGCCCATAAAACTGATCGTGTGCATTGTATATAATGTGCGCGGTCATACATAGCGACATGCAGAGATTGACAATGAGACGCACGCGCGTCACATAGTACTAAATAGAAGCAAACAAATGTCATTCGTGTACAAATACTCCACACACCGTGCCTATTGTCTTTACGTACATAGACAAAATTTGCGCAATAGCATACCTTCGCACCCGTCCATACACCAAACGTACTCGATATTTATCACTCAGCAGATATCGACTTTTGCCGTCATTTTAATTGATTCTTATTTTTACGTCACGTTACTATTAAGTCATTCTACGCAAACGGCACTCATTTACGTCATCCTACTAGACGCTATCCTCTACCGAACGATCCATGCTCAGATGCTACAGATGTGGTTGATAGAACTGGAGGTTCGACGAGTGAACAGGTCGAAGCGAGAGGACAGATGCAAAAGTGGAAGTTGCTGTGATAGTTTTGATATAGTTAGTATGGCATAGTGTAGTATGGATGCGTGGGCTGTATAGGTGGATGTGCGGTGCAGAGCAATGGGAAGGGGAGATTATGTGGCTTCTGGAGATAACTTGGCAATTGCTGCCTGCTTACGCTGATTGCCACGATTGTGATGTTGCTTCAGCGAATCTAACCCCCAACTATGTAACCTAAATAGGCTGACTCGCCTGTACAAACTAGACGTTCCTGTGAAGGCGGGTTTAATGTGGGCTACTATACGATTGATTGTATACCAACTTTTAGGTCGTGTGAGCGCGTTGTTTTGCCCGTGTACATATGTGCGTGTGTGTGTGTGTGAGAACCTATAATAAACATCCCTTGTGGTTCTGTTGTTAGCTGATAGGCGATTGCTTAATCGGATGAGTGGACAGTATTGACCTGAGTAGGTTTAATATAGATAAACAGGAGCGTAAATCAACCGTATCGCGAACGATCTATATTCTAGCAGATTTGCTAAACATTAATTAGAACAATTAAAGAAGAAGCAATTCAACAGTACCGAGTAAAATATTCATAAGGTTTCTAATGAAACGGGTGTAAATATGTTTAGATTATATCAATATATAGAACCCGTATAGCTGTCCTAAGAGTTCCAATACAAAGGAAACGAGGTCACACCACCAGCGTAAACATAACGGCAGGGTCGCCCTTTTTTACCCTAATGGAACGTCTACTTTGGTAACATATTTATTATTTTATAACTACACTGGCATTAATTTTGCTTAAAACAGCCTAGAAGAAAGACCGCCGTTTAGTGAGTGTTCTGCCTTCAGCTTTAGCTACCGTGTGCCATCACGATCTTGACTTCTCTTATTCTGTTCTTTAACTACATACCATACATTCGAGCACGATTAAGGCCTCGACGCAGGTACACCGAAGGGGGAATACCGATGATAATCACACGAACGTATTTATCCATCGTGTACTCAACGTTTATAATAGCGTTATTGATACCTGTACAAACAGCAATTGATTGCTCCAATGACAAGCAAGATCACAAAAGAGTTCCACTAACAAAAGGAAGAACATGGCTTTTCTAAAGCGCCAGCGTGTTTTGACTTCTGCGAAACGTATTACTCACAGTACCGCGTTTAAGGTTATTGCATCTGATCATTTGCGAAGTTTGCCATGGAAGAGCATCTTCAGCGATGTCTCGGAACTACCAAATCTGCTGACATTATTTTATCAAGATAGTCACGAATACGCGACAAGGCATTTGATATCGATACGGTGAAAATTTCCTGCAGTTGTCGAAATTACGTAAATACTACATTTGCGAAATACCTCTTTGTATCAAAATAAATCACCTTATCTCATGTCAGTGTGAAGGTATATTTCGTCGAACAGCAACGTTGTGTACAATTCTTGGAAGACCTATCTTGACCCTGAAGTTGGCAAGCCCTGAAGTTTTTTTTTCGTTTTTCTACCTCTTCTTTGGTGGATCCCCATTTCCTCCTGTTCCACGGAACGTGTCCCGTTACTGCCTACTCAACCGCATCCGTTCGCAGTAGCGCACGAGGACTGGTACGTGCTTCACCGATAGCTAACCTCCGCCACCTCTGATATATACATATGTGTGTATATATATAGAGATCTCTGGTCACGACGCCCTTCTCCCTCTGCTACTGCTCTTCCTCCTTCTCCACCCCCACCTTTTGCCATCGCCTGTGCAGACATTACCCCGGCACAAACTGCATACCTCACTTCTTCTGCCTCGTAGAATGAGCGAGCTAGTAAGCAGGCCGACTTGACTGGCTGCAATGCCTCGTTGGGTTTCTAGCGTAGAATCGCGCGGGCAGCGCCCGAGCAGCCGGAGCTGCTATGCTTATTGGCTGACCGGCTAGGGGCTATCCGACCGGTAGTACAGCTGCAACGGCGATTGCGGCTAGTGCAGTCGAGTATGTGTGTGTAGGCGCTTGTGTGGCGTCCTCGGCACCGTTCATTGCAAAGTGCAATGAGCTCCAATTGCAGCGATCGTAAACCCCGCACCCCGTGCATTGGATACTCCAAACGGACCGCAGCGCTCTGCTAGCAACTCAGCATCGGGCACTACAAGAGACGGACAGATGAAGTTCGTGGGTTCATGGTCTTGGTAGTTCGAGATCACACGCCCATCCCATTTTCCCCCACTCTCGATTCCGCAGACTATCCCACTTTCATACCCCCGAACAGACACTCACACGTACACATACAGGCGCGCACAAATACGCAGTTCCAATCGTCCAACACGCCCTTTTCTGTAAACCCCGCCTAATACAGAGTTACAACGTGAAAATTGAGAGAGGGTGAAGTGGCAGAGAAATGCAAATATTCGGTTCTCGAGGAAGAATTTACTTACTCGAAAGTCGTCGTGAGATAACGATGACAAATATCTTCGTTATACGAAATTCTACAAGACGTCGTTAAGGGGACACTCAGCTCATGGTTTGAGTGAGGTTTCCTGCCAAATACATTTCAGTCTTTAGATTAGATAGCGTGAGCCTATTTTAAGAGCTTGCTAATGCAAGCCGAAAATGAGCGGTATTAATTTCAGTGAGGAAGCCAATGAACGGGTGCGTCTGCTAACGTACATTCAAAACGATTAACGTACAAAGGATAGAAAAATCCAATACCCTAGCCAATTCCCTAATTTTATCCTTTAATGTTCTCCTTTATTTATCTGGCATTTTCTGTCGCCGAACAATATTGGGTCAGGCCACCTACAGAAGGTCGTCCAGTCAAACTCTTAGTCGTAACGGTGATGAGGTGTCACGATGCCCATTTATTTACTCAGCATTTGGAAGCGATCATTCAGCTGACGCCACACCAATCACTGGAAAACACGCCAATCGTTAATATACCAGAACGTCAACTGTGTACTGATTTGTACTAACGATTGCGTTAATTTCTCCGACAGGCGGAAACGCCTAATTCGGTAGACGTGTATGCGCGGACTGCACGTAAGCGAGAAAAAGTACTTGAGTGCCGAGCGCAAGGCCACCACTCTTGAATCTTACCTGAGCGATCGAAACAGCTATTTTTTACATATATATGCCCATGTACGAGCCTTTGCCATTCAGCATGTGCACGTGCGTGTGCATAACACATCTCTGTCGGGACAAAAACGCACAAACTATATCAAGGACTGGCTAAGAAACACTATACAAACGACTGTCATTCGGCAACGAATAAGTACCCAGGTATCAAGAATGACGAGAAACTAAAGTATCTCAAGTGTAAGTAAGGCAGCTGACTAAGTTTTCTATGTAGCTGAATGAAGCAGCACTTTTCAATATAACAATACGGAATCACACACTGTAATACGCACGCTCAATTAAGAACAGAGCTAGGCTGCCACGTTTTAACATTAAAGAAAATGTTTGTCATTGCGTAAATTTCGCAAAGAAGTGTTCAAGGAACACAGATGAGCCAGTATTTATATCTATTTGGCTCAGATAACGGATAGAAACTGGCTAAGTTTTAGTTGAAGGGTTCAACTTAGACCGACTATAGTGGCATGGCTGTATAAGTAGACAAGGTTAGTAACCTATCTATCTCGCCAATAAGTTATTATTAGCATAGAATGTACGTATGTTAACTAGTACGAGGAATGACAATAACATAGGAAATATAGGGCTGAATATGTAGGGATTAAGCAACAGGCTCATGATACATCATTGGATTTCGCAGTATATTGGGATCTATTTTGAAAGTACATTTATAGTAGATATAACTTTGTGTGCGATCTTTCAACGCTCACTTTTTCTAGGGTAAAGCCACAAAATCATCAACGCTGAGGCAGGGGGTTTGTCTTCGGAATATGATCGAAAGTCAGGCACTATGGCGGACGAATTTCCATCGACATAATACACATGCCGGGTTAAGTGAAATCGAAGGCTTCCTGTATTACGATTAAGCAGCTGCGTAACGGTTGAAAAACAAATCAGGGGTCGCCCGGGCGGTAAAACCATGAAAGGAACAATTGGCAAGGATAAAAAGATGCATTTTGCCTATCCTGATGTTTCGATACCCGTTTCGGCGATCAAATTTGATGTAGCTATTAATACGATGTTTCGAAATTATTCGCGACGGCTTTGAATTTAGATCATATGCCATCGAAGCAATCAAAGAGATCGTTTTGGGCTTCTTTAAGCATGGAACAACGGGCCGTCTCCGATTCTCTAATGACGAATGGATGATCAGCGTCGATGCAACACTCAGTTTCAGAACCGATCGCTAGCTTGCCTATTATACAGAAGATGTTTCTCTATACGCAAGCCATGATTTACGTTACTGAATTTCTGCGTAGCCTACATTAGGCACCTAGTAGAAAAAGTCTCATGACGCCATACATCTTTCAGAGAAGCGTATCCCTAGTAGGCTTTACGGTTTCAGCGGAATGACAAAACCTCTCATACAAACAAATCCGAGCGGGGCCGGCTGAGCATGAAGGCATGTTCTCCAACAGGAGTTCAAGATCGCTTACAGCCCGGATTAAGTTCGCGCAAATCGCGTACATAGTATGGGGCGTGATTGAGCAACAGATTTAAATACAGTAATGTCATCGCTGCTTCTAAAGGACAGTCAGGAATATGGCTAAAAAGCTTTTATCTTGATCTATCGCGAACACCTTGTGTGTGATCTTCGATAAGCTGCATAAAAGCACATAAAATGTTGCGTTGTTAATCTATCTATAAGAATTGACAACATTATTTAAACATTTAAAATTGCTGTTTAAACACCTCAAATATTTAACATGTCAAGGAAGCGTGATAGTGAAAGCGTTAGTTCCGGACACCTTTGGTCTGAATCTGGTTGGGCGCATGCGGTCTTATGCTTGTGAATTTACTAATAAAATACATTATTTAAAAAAAAAAAAAAACTTAAAATTAACACACTTAGAGATCTCTCAGACTGCCTGGTGACTTGAATATTTGTGAAAAAAAACATTGCCTATCGTAGAATTTACTTTAGATGCCATAGCAAAACTTAAGTAACCTTTAATCTAATATCTAGCAATACAGCTCTCTATAGTCACCTTAGCTAAGTGTATGTGGTTGTTTGTGTCCTATAGTACACACAAATTAGGTCGCCGCGTCCTCTCCTAAGCCCAAGCTGAAGGTGGCCGAGTCGTATGCCAGCGCCCTTTTCAGAGGCTGATACCTGTACCAATGGATATGTCCCTCTCCCTAGCGCATTATTAACCCTTGCCTCCGTATCGTTGCCTTGGCGGGCTGCGACGTGCCTGAACTTCTGCGAACGCTTCGCGCAAGGCAAGCCAGGACTCCATTCGTCGTTTTCTTGGCCGTAACCCTCTGCACCCGCCTTTTTCCTAAGGAGTTCTTTTTTACAAAACGATGCTTGGCTGTAAAGACCGAACCCCTGTGGCAACACATTCGGCAGGAAAACCTTAGCGCCGCCTAGAGGATTTTCTTGCTTAAGTCAGTCACTCTTATTATGCCATGACGAACATAAAGTGCATCTTGTTTTGTTTGATGATGCCAATGACTGTTAACCTGCGTCAATCACTTGTTGCTTTTTATCTACCGAACTGATGAAGGAAGCAGGCTTCAACTGCCACTTTACGAGTTCTGGGGTAGATGTACCAGAAATGGTTTGGGCGTATTTTCGTCAGTATTGCGTATTGGGTGAGTTCGCATAGATGTATAACCCGCAACAAGGAATCGCATCGCGACATAAAAGCGCCTCGATTTGTTCGAATCTGGAAGTTATACAAAAGCACAGAAATTAATTCAATCTAATGTTCCTTTAAACATCTCTAACTTCGATCTTCGCGGAAACGTGTCTCCTGAAATGAAACGCCTGCCGAACTCGAACCAGTGGCCTGCCGTTTTTTAATGGGTGACTCTATGCAAGCCCTAGCAGCAGATACGAAAGTTCTTGGCTGGAAGTTTCATGAGTCAGCCCGTTATAAACGTAACTAAATCTTTATTTATTGATATCTAATCAGTTATTTAGGATATCTAATGAGATTACTAGATAGCTTGCAGCTTTTGTCGTACCTGAATCGCTGATACGGCAAGAAGAGGATGCCCTTAGCAAAATGCCCCGTCCCATCGTTGGCCGTATTTCACAAGCAGAAAGAAATTCAATCGGCTTCATTCTAGAAAATCCGTGAACGTATGGGCGTGTGGGATATATGAGCACTTATCTATATAAATCTTTGCCTTTTTAGCATTGGGTTAATGAGGGTGTAGGGCAGCGACGCAGCTTCGCTCTCTTAAAGGACAGCTGCTGCACGACTCTAATAATTTACGCTCACCCTGGCGATGTTGACAGCAACAAAGGATTCAGATCACTTTTTGCTTTAGAGTGCCATTGCGTTTATCTAGGCTTGTAGGATGCGAACACGTCGAATATATCCACTTGTGTAGTCCAACGTTGACCCAGATGAGCATAACGGAACGCTTCTTAAGCAACATGTCAAACAAGAAGCTTTGGTTAAAATTTAGCAAGTACCGAGACGCTATAGTTGGACACGTACGTTTAACCGGCCTGACAAGACCGTCCAGCGGTGGCAATTTGAGAGGCAGGTATCACAGCCAAGGAAGTATCTCGTTACCAAACGGTCTGGCCTGGTTCGGCGATTCCACAGTTTTATCTTCATAGCGATACGCTAGGACATTATAGCTCATATGGAGATTGTCATAAACGCATTGCTACAGTGCATAAACGATTCTGGCATTTTGATCAACGGGATGGGGTAGCGTTGTTCGCAGATTGAATTTTTTTTCGTACTGTTGAAAAGAATTAGGTGATTATGCCGCATTTCAGTCATTCTATTTGGTGGTAGTGTTTATATCGCTTTTTAAATTAGTTAGGATAGATGGATAGAACTGAGAGAATATACTTGTTAAGATACTAAACCTATACTCTTATGGGTCAATTCATCACCGCCTTGGTTTTAGGGTAAAAGCGTGTATAGACCTTACTTAGAAACTTAGAACCTTAGAACTTACTTATTGGGTTGATCAAATTGAGTTGTGAAATTAAAATTATTGATACCATATAATTTTCGATTTGGACGGTTAATGCATATCCTTTAGATTGCATTGCTGTGATAAACGTGAGCGTGTGACCATCGCTATTGCAAATTTCAGCGTTGGCAAATGGTACCTATGGCATATAGTTACTATGCTATTTTATAGACCTATGGGCGAAGCCTCAGATCAGTCCAGCAAGACCCGTCCCGGCTAGATTTTCTATAGGGGCAAGTTCTTGATGCTTGACAGCTGATTCCAGGAAGCTGTTTAAGCAGCAAAAATTGCCTCTGAATTAAATATGTCGACGAAAAGTATGAATATAAATTCAGTGAATAATTGTTAGGATCATGGTTGGTTAACGCAACTTCAGTAATGATGGTATTGAGATATCTGATGTTAAGGCAGAAGGGAATAGATCTTATTATCTAACTATCCTGATACATTATGGGGCACGGCAACTATTAGAACACGAGCTCTACGAACGTAGCGAGCATCTGTTAAATTGGCTCCTATTAAGAATAAGTAAGAATAAACAGGAAATTGGCTTGGAATCTCAGACCGTCTAGTTCTAATCCACAAGGACAGAGATGAAGTGAGTTTGTGGGTTTACTATTCCAGCGAATAGTTATCGCTGAAAACAATACTATGCACGGACTAAACTACGATATGGTTCTCTAAATTAATAAAGGCGTGCTTGTATCAACTTGAATCGTACATATTGCGAGTACAGAGACGCAGCGTGTCCAAAATGAGGGATGGTGCTATGGGCTTTGTTCAAAATGTAACGCAAATCTCTGTTACTTGAATTCTTTATCGAGGATGCTGGATAAGTGGGCCCGTAATGTAAACAGTCCCGTCGCATAGTAATGCTTTCAGTTATGAAACAAATAGATTTAGGTTTGTCAAATATCTACTTGGTTTATAATTTCCACTAGATTGGATACTCGTTGAACTCATATGCAGACGCGTATAGAAGAAACATGCACGTGCACGAAGAGTAGCCGTAAGCACACACAGGCTACATACGGTTGCGTACTGATCTTTCAAAGACGTGTAACGAGGGAGCAGCGTCAGTACATTTATAACCCCACCCAGCTCATGAAGTCACGTGTTCAGCTCGTTACATTAACGTAGGTTTTACAGAAGGCTAAAACTCTTATACTAGAAAAAAAAAAAAACAAACCGGTCCGAGGTAACACTTGTCTAAATCTTGTTTTATAGCGTTTAGCCACGTATGCGCCAGCCAGCTCTATAGTTATTACTGTTTTTCGGCTATTTCAATAAATCATGTCAAATCATGCCTTCGCACAAGAAGGGATTATGATAATGTTAACGTTTCTTACTAAACGTAGGCTAATTTTTTTGTTATTTAAGCCGAAATTAAACGTAAAAAATTACACCTATATTCAATCAACGGTTCCTATTGGAGCCTTAGGCAGGTCTAACTAGTATAGTATTATTATTATTATTATGTCTGACTTGCTGTAAGAACAAAGAATGCTAACAGTTATAGGATCACATATACGTCAAAGTCGACGGCGTCACTTAGATATGATACTGTAATATAAAAATAGGCCTAGTATATTTTAGATAGGGTCATGCAAAACCTTCTACATGACATTTTGTCTAAACATTAATGTAATGTTTACATTTCGAAACGATCGTTATATGGTTCTTAAAAAATTTAGTTGTTAATGGCCGTTAAGTCTAGCATACAAGCAGCCTATTTTGGTTGGTTGCAAGTTAGAAGTGTACATTTTAAGACTGCTTTCCAAAAAAAACGTTATTTACTATTACCTGCACAACGTTTTTAGCAAGACTGAAAATTGCCTTTCTAAAGCGCATCTAAAAACAAACTTTTAATTCAGCCTTAGGAACTTGTTCAAAAATCGCACAGTACCGCTTCAAATTTAGCCGATCTGAACTCTGACATGGAAAAACAAATTTTAGAACAGTTTAGGTTTGTATTTGTACACACGGTGTACAGAAGAGAATATAGTATATCATGGGAAAAACTTTGTATATGCAATAGTGTACCAGAGAAGTGTACCTCTATATGATCATCTGGGCCAGAAACAAGCATAACTTCGAATTGAGCTAAATAATAATAGCACAAAAGAAGATTATGTAAACCAAACAGGATTTGCTATACTTTTTGGCGTAAATTAATGTCACTTTCTACAAAAGGAAGACCTTTCATACAACTGTGCGCCTCTTCCCCAGATACTACTGATCTATTTTTAGTAAAAGATTAAATCCGAATTGTTTCTATTTAGTCAAACGAACATTTTGGATCCATAAGAACGAAATAACCCGACCCAAACTGACTAATCATATCGCGTATTTCCACAAATGTTAACTTGATGATCCATGATCTCGTATCAAAATTTTATCTGATTCTAAAAAAATCTTAGCCAAACTTGGCATTAGCCATTATTTATAATCCTATCCTCGACGCTTCAATATAGGTTTGTCTCCCAATGGTAAGTCTGCGACCAACCGGTCAATGCTTTTTTGCATTTGTTAAAGATGCAAAATTCTTCGCGCTAAGGAAGTCTCACAAAAATTGGAGAAGGTAATAATAAAAAGAGGCAAGGTGGGCAATTGAAGGTGGGTGAAACAAAATATCCTATCTAAATTCCGACAATTTTCGACAGATCGCACGAGATTCGTGAAGCCTGGCGCCGACATGCTAAGACATGGCTATCCTCTTATCGAGGATATTTGTGCGTTTTTTTTTCGGAGGCATTACTCTAGACGGCCAAGCTATTATTACTCATAACTGAAGTAATGGGTAAGTTGTTTGAAAAAAACCCTTTGAAGAACATGGCACCACTCTGCGATCTCACCAAATGCATTACTTCGTTCGGCTGAGGTCTGGCCTTATCTCTCGCAGTATCGCGCTTTGACTATAGCCTGCTCTAAGTGGCTTATTATGGATTATTTCGAGTTCATCGGCCGTTACCCTTTTTGCATGAAAAGGACTTTCCTCGTTTACTTTCAGGAGACGTTAGGTTATGTACACACGGTTCAACACTTAGCGATTAGTCATATCACGCGGTGCACAGATTTCTGGCCAATTGACGTAATAGTTGCTTGATCGAAGTTCTTTAGAGCTCGATTTGGACACGTTTTCCCTGACTTGGCGTAAGTTCCTACCAAGTCCTGACGTCTCCCTCTCTCTACCTGGTATAAGTAGCCAATAATCATTGAAACAATTCAATGAAGTCTAACCGCACAATAAAATGCCTCATTGTAAATATCAGCCACAGATATCACAGATTTTGCAGTGAGGCTTAATTATCAGCACTGCGAAGACGTCTGTTAATCCTGTTAGTGCTATTCTACTAACGGCTGTTACTGCACAATGTTAGAATGGCGATCAATGCCCGGGTTCATGAAGGTCTTGTAACCAACTTCTCTGGAAGCAGAGTACGCTTGTTACATAAACGATAGAACAGATCTCACTAGCAGCCCAACGACGATAGCAACGAACTCCGGTATACAGGACCCTCATGACAGCATTCCCGAATTTTTGTACTGACCTGCCGATAGCCCTGTGTGCGAAAGCTGCTATGCCTGATATGGAGCCGTGATTTCCTTCCCTGAAGAAAAAAGCAAGCACAGCTTACGATTCAAGCATAAAACGAATGGATTAAGTTCGAGAACGAACATGTTCTTTAAAGCGACGCGTGGGAACGATTCCACATTTTTTTTTTAATAGGTCTATAAACTTATAAGACCTCGATACAGGGAGATAAAAGATAGGTAGTTTTAGGGTCCTTAGACTAGGAAGTTTACGGCACTGCACACTCACGTAACTTAATGCGTCCATTTGAAAGGTACATCACAAGCCAATCATACACCCAGTATATCTCCCGAGTTGAGAGTATCTCATACGTACGTATACATAATTTCGATGTAAAAATACTATCTAAATAAAAATATAAAAAAGCTGACACATATTCCCCCCCCCTCCCCCCCGTCAGTGGCCTTGTTAAGACGTTAATTGATATTTTTAAAAGAAATGAAAAAATATGATGCACTAACTATTATGGGGCACGGCTTATGACCTATTTCTAATATTCTATAGGAGTTCGTTAAATTTGAGAGAAAAAAAAGAGATATACCTGACAAACTGTAGCTATGGAGAAAATCCTCGACATCCTGATCTTTTAAAGTTCGAAAAAACATAAAAGGAGCCGTATTACGAACGAATGTCGTGCTTCAAATAGAAGTTTCTACACCATAGAGTACAAACGGCACTCCGTTTAATCACTAGGACAAGCTATCACAACAACCATGTACAGGCTTAAAGTGGACAACAAGAAATCCACATGCCGTACCAATCAACCGAAGCTATTATAATATAATTCTTGAATATAATAAACCACTCATCAGCGTATCAAATGCCGTTCAATATATTTAATTAATATTGATTAAACTTAAGACAACTCAATTAAACAACCTCTATTAAGGCTAGTTGAACTTGGAAGAGCAGAAAGTTATGGGCCAAAGACGACATGAAGAATACCGCGTACGTTTCTAAGGATTCGAAAAATGTTTAAATATTGAAATCATTAAGTCTGCTAATAAAATAATACTCTTTCGTTCCAGTCAGTGGCTCTGGAGGTTTACATCGAGTGCAGTGAAAATCCCAGCGTTCTCGCAGTCCTAAAGTGGACCTGCACATGCCGTGTCCTCGATAGTGAACTTACTACTTCGAAAACTAATCGGCTATAGCATTTGATACGGATTTTTTTATAAATTCGGGTCGCGCTCAGCTCCTTCCAGAAACAAAAATTCAGAGCCGACCCCCAAGTGTACGTTTAGCATTTTTTTTTAGTATTTGGGGCTTACGTGGCTTAAGTGAAACGAGCAGTTGAAAGAAAAAAAATCAAGGACACCTACTCACAAGTAAAATTATTTTCGCCGAGAATGAAGTTCGATCTGGTCCCTACACCTTTTGTTTGTTCCATTACATCTTCAGAGTCAGTTAGTTCAGTCCCATTACAGAGATCCTATTGACCTAAATATGCCTACGCATATAAAGGATAATGTGTCCAAGCTGAGAACCTTTTTATGCATTATTTCGAAAATTTTACCTTAATAAACACAAATAGCTCTATGAAATGTTTCGGATATGCGAAAAGTACTATTGCTGGCGGTAATGTTAATCCTATGTGCAAGTTCATTTTTGAGCGACCTAAACCATTAACTTTCAATAGCTTCTTTACGTGCAAGTTATTTTCTAGTAGTAAGCGTAGTGATATGTGTAAACTCGTTTATATGCATACGCAAACGTTGCAGCGAAATTAAATTTTAGGCTGACAGAAAACCTGATGGCCCAAAATGTAAAGAAAAGCTCAAGACGGCTAAAGGGTCTAGAAGGTGAAAGAAGGCACAAAAAGAGTCACCGTTGGAGCTTATCGAAACGCTCCAATTGGCATTGATATTCAAGTCTCTAAAACAGTCATCGGTTTCTGTATGAAAAGTTTCGGTGTATTAAGACTGGCTTTTTATGAATGTCTGATGAGTTTTTGAGTTCTCCTTTATGAGTATCCTTCAGCCTACCTCATAAAGGCCTTCCTCGGATTTTTCAGAAGTCGCTGGAAAACTGACAATATCGTAGATTCCAGGCAAAAAAGGAGTTTTTAATATGGTGTGTTCAGGGTGGAAAGATAGAGCAACAGCTAATATCTCCAGTTTCCGAACAGGGCACGCTGTTTTTGACCATGACAGGTTTGTCGCTTTGTGCTATAGAAAATTAGCCCTCTTCTGGTATTAGCGGCATCGGGCGAACGCATGCGCGTTGCAGCAAACAGCCGACCAAAGCGTTTCTCAATTTAAACGTACCATACTTTATATATAACACTAATTGGATCATTATTAACCTTTTATTGCGGACGGCGCTATTGCCAGCGGTGGTGTAAATGATGTCTGTATCATTCATCGAAACAGCCCTCGCAGATGGGATACGCCTCCTTTTCTATCTTTGACATTGACTATACTGGCTCGATACTTCAGCGCGTCTTCTTATTCGCAAAGCAGACCTACCGTCGCCGATGTCCTCAACCACATCGTAAATATATTTATTATAGTCCACTTATCGCCCTTCGGTCCGTCTCTGTGTTAGTTGGCCTTTTAATAATAGAGCACATTAGTGAACTGCTCTATTGCAGCGATGTGTGGCTGTGTGTCTATTGGGGAAGCAGTGCCGATTTTGTTTCCACCATTGGCGTCGTCAACGGGCACCACGACCACGTACTTACGACGACGTCCATATAGAAGCCATTCATTTATTTAGCCATTCATAGCCCTCTTTGCTGATGGTTGGGGTAACGAGGGCGCAGCTAATTGTATGCGTACAGGCTTTCTCGCTTGCCGGCAAGGTGACCACGTATATGTGTGTTTGTAGGTAGGTTTGTGTATGTCAGTAGATAAAGTGTTCGACCAGTAGCATCTCGACCACTAGATACGACTCCTCTGGCCAGTTTTAGCACACTCGTGTAGTGCCGGGTCTTTTTTTAACAGGCAATACGAAGCCACTTCTAAAAGCCACTTTTCGCATGTATAGTATTTGGGGCAGCAGAACAGAAAACGTAGGTTATAGGACGAAGTGCTGGCAACATTGGAGCTTATCTCACTCCTTAAGCATCTTTCCCTTTAGCTCACAGCAAGTGTTAAAGCCTTAGGCCACTCATAGTAACGCGCGTAAGCAATGAAAGCACGAAAAAGAGGCCAAACATAGGGGGAAGTCTTAAGGAGACCATCACTCTCTCGAGAATAGTTCACATCTACTCCTCCGCTTTGCCACATACATACAATACTTACTCGCCCCAAAAGTAAACCCACCCTTGAGAGTGGCATTAGGGGAGCTGGTGAACCTGCTACGGGTCTCTGGGGACATCACCTTGGGGACTGCCGTCCGGGGGACCGCGGTCTGCGGTCAGAGCGCTAAAGGAACGAAGCGAATAGAACTTGCGATGGATATTGAGTCTGCGAAGCCATTCGCTTAGTTCCTACGGGTAAAAGAGGCAGAGGGCTAGGATGAGACAAGGATGTCACCAGGTAGGGTATCGAGTGGAGCATGAGAAAAGCAATGGTGTTTTTGCGAATTTTAAAAGACGAAACACACTATGAGACAGCAAGCTACAGACCAAACCGAAAGAGCTGCAGTCCACTACGGCCACGAACGAATAGCAAAGTGCCGCGGTCGTGCAGTGACATTGTCGTCTTTAGCTGCACCTCGCCTGTCTTATATGGTCCTCTTCACTACGGACCAAGTACGCAAGAGAGACGCAGAAAAAACTATGAGGTCGTCGTTGTCGTCATCATCGTTGCAGCACTAGCTGAAGCGAGACGGGTGCGTGTGTGTGTGTGTGTGTGTGTGTCTGTCTGTAGTAGGCGGGCTAAGTGTGTGGCATAGAGAAAAACAAGAGATAGAAGGAGAAAGGAAAAGGTGTCCAGTGCCGCAGGGAGTAGAAAGACCTCTTCTCTTAGCCAGCGCAACGCCAGTCACTGGACTGCCATACCAAAAGCGGCTGCGTGAGCAGCCGCTGCGGCGAATAAAATAAATGACAGCTTGCCACGAACTATCCAGCTTCTTCCATTGCCTGGGCAAGGGGTCAGGAAACGGTAGTGGTGGGTAAGGCGAACGATGGCTGATAGAAGGTCCTGCGGTGGGGTAGAGGGCAGTCGAAGGACCATGTGGGCTTGTCGGCCAGGGCGGAGGAACGCGAGGGGGGATGATAAGGTTACCTATCTACCGATATGATGGAACAGACTCAGAGTAAGGCTTGCTTGCTTGCTTGCTTGCTTGCACAATGAAGCACTGCAGGTATGTACGAGAAAATCGCCCACGAAAGGACAGTGTTGTGTTCCATTGGGCAGAAGTGTGTACTGCAGTCTATTCTAGCATAGCTGTTGTAGTAGCGACAGCAGCTTCGTGGCTCTAGTAATAGTAGTGTGTGCGAAAGTCAATGCATGACGTTAGAGAGGGCAATGAGTCGATACAACTCGTTCGTCATATTGAAAACGGACAAATATTACGTTTCGGGGTGATGCAACACATGGATCTATAATGATAATCTGAGTGTAACGGCGACGGAGAGACACG
The DNA here is from genome assembly GCF_002443255.2 of Varroa destructor. Lineage (NCBI taxonomy): Eukaryota > Metazoa > Arthropoda > Arachnida > Mesostigmata > Varroidae > Varroa > Varroa destructor. Next base: position 34,958,629 of record NW_019211458.1, on the reverse strand, counting down.
TCTATCGAACACGCTTTAGGAGACCTAGAACGAAATAATTATGTTACGCTTGTGTAGAGCCCTTTGTGCGAGCCCTTTTTTGCCCCGGCGAAGTTGTTCGCGTTTTTGAAGGAGCGGCGGCGACATCATCGCGGTCAGAGCGTTGTCTATACTCGCAAGCAACAAAGGCTACAGAACGTTAAAAAGCTCCATCAACTCGTACTTTGGGCCAAGCAAACCCTTCAAAAAAGAACTCGTCTTAAGCAACAGGTGGTTCCGCGACGTAAACTCAATCCAAAAGGCAAACTTTATAAGGTTGTCTTTCTAATTGATTATTGACAATTGAAACCCATGATAAGCTCATTGGATGGTGAGCTTCATGTCAGATGGAACAATATTTTCAGAGGCCCCATTTTCCAAGGCCCTTTACTACCAGGGTTCATACCAGGGTCACAACTAAGCTGTAATGTTTTCGCTGTGGACCTGTAGCTGGTGCCAGAATACCGGGTGAACTTACGGTCGATTTCTTTTCTTCTTGTTCGATCTTGTCGATCTTTGTTTGTCGTGTGGTACATATTGCTTCAATTTACACCTGGAAAGTACCACAAAAAATGCCAGTGACGTGAATAAATACATATGTCGTATAATTGTCATTATGTTCATTATGTTAACAATGAAATTAATCCAAAAAAATCACCCAATCTTCATGTCGGGTCGCTAAATAGAATTGGCGTAGGCCCTGTCAGGCCATTTTTCGACAAAAATAAATAAAATTCAAATCGAGTTTTTTGATGAACTTTCTATACAAGATCTCCTACCTTTATGTATGTAAGTCTGAGAAGAACAATCTTGACTAGCTATATGTCTGCTTTATACCTGCTAAAGCTACTAGGTCATAAATAGTTAAACACACAGCCAAATCGGAAGTTGCTTCTCGATATTTTTGGTCGCCAATATTGACGAATTTTTCAGGGAAGCTACTAGAATCGAACCAACTGTACTGTCATCTTGTTCTGTAACTAACATAGAAGTTTCCATTGTTTTTTCCTCCTAAGAAGAGTGGTTTTCTCCTAAGAACGATACAATATCTTATCACTTTCCCAAGGGACGAAGCCATGATCAACAGCCTTTGATTTGTGCCCATCTACTGCATAAAGGGGTCCGTTACGAAAGACGTACTAATCACATGACTTATGGATACGTCCAGAAGCAATTTACTACACAGTTGGGCTCGTTGGACCTATGTCACAGCATTTCAATATCCATTCTGCATAACGTCATTTCAAGTCCGTTAACAGAATTATAGCAGTGAAATTTTTAGAAATATTTGTTACCTCATACTAGCCGTAAAAAAGGCGTAATTATTTTAGCCACTTGGACCGCCTACGGCTTTTATAGACTGTGTTTATGAGCGACGAACGGAGCGGAAGTAGCATATCTCCAAAGAGGAAAATTAGATTTAAACCTTATTTACTTAAAACGCGTGTGTTACTGTTCAGATAAAATTTCATATAAACTAATGGTTTCAATTAGTTATATTGTGAGATGGGGTTAGCACCATTACCGTGCTATTAAGGCCAGTCTAGGCTAATTCAGCAATGAAGTGATTGACTAATTCTGTATACTTCCGGAACCTGGACATGATCCGGGTGGATAACGCGCACGCCTTCGAACGCGTCGCTATGGTGACCATAGGCGTGTCTGAATTTTTAGTAGTGGTAAATGGTGACTACGGTGTCTAGTTATGATGCAGTTTTATACGTCCTTTAACAAGATCCACCTCGGCTACATCTTCTAGTACGGGAAAGCCCTTCGTGTTATACCGAAAAAGTGAGTGATCGCAAAAACTTACACACATAATAGGAATAAACACTAAAAGCGTTCAAAGGCCCTGACTATCCAAATAAAACATACAGACATGTCCTTTTTGTACCAAAGTCGTTTCTTGCTTTAGTCATACTTTTCTTAGCAAACCTCAAATCTCTAACCCTCGGCTTGTTTCAGCTATAAGTTTAGCGGTCGAAGCTACAGCGCCGCCACAATTCACTACGCTTTAATAATGTGGGTAACATGAAAAGGGCAAAAATAGTAGTTTCTCATTGTTTCCCTTACTACCATCTACTGTAGAAGTGCTCAAATATCGATGATTTGTTATTTTTGATTCATTCCGTAATTGTGTTCTAAGGAACAGCGGTATTCATTTCAAAACGTATTTTATTTATTAGTCAGGCCATACCATACGGAAAATTTCGGTCTTTTGCAATGGTCATATTCGAAAGAAGATCATTTGATATTTATTCATTTAAGGAATTAACTTATCACACACGCATAAGCACCTGTTCTTCTTTGAAAATGTATTCGTATTTAACAATCTGGCCTGAAATCAAAAAAAAAAAAGGCCCAGTATACGCTTGAAGCATATTTACAGGAGCTGATTATCAGACCCGATTAACGCTTTTCACTGTCTGAGCAGTCAGCAAACAATTAGGCCGATGTTTATGCTGTTAAAGACGATGTACGATGACCTCAAACGTGTTTCACTCGTAAAAAAGCTTCACACGATTTATAGAGACTCATCATTATGTTTAGAGAAATAGAAATGAGGTAATGGAATCTGATTACTTGAAATTAATCCCTAACGTATATATTAACTTCGTTTTAAAGTGTCATCCGTATTATTATTATTGTATGAAAATGTTCAGCTTTTAGGACACTGTCGTCTCAGAATGACTTCTCCATCAAAGGGTAGTCAATAAAAAAGACAATTTTTTCATTTTTCAATTTGTCTCTTAAATAGGTTTACAATATTTACGATCTACGAGATCTCGAAAGACCCTATATGATCGCGTAAAAAATTCCTATTACAAACACCTATGAAATTATACGGTAGTTTTACACGAAGTGATAAATACGTGCAGAAGTATAGCTGGACCGCACTGGAAGTATAGGAGGACCGCACTGTCGCAAAATTCATCCAACACGTTTTCCAGCTGAGCTGTCTAGCTCGAGCCGTTACTTTTCTAAATTGGCATGGAATGTTGTGAACTTCATACATGTATTGTATGGCACAAGGCTATGGCTAGATTTAGAAAAATTCGCTGGATGGGGTGTCAGAGGAGTGGCGATCGTAATGATGAAGAAAGAACAACAAAACCGCTGTCAGAAAGAGGAAGCTAGGTAGACTAGTCGAAAGATAAAAGCAATAGTTAGTCAAATATTTGGTATAGGAATCGCGTTATTCTAACGAAGGTAATCCCGTTGGCATAGAAGCAGACAAGTCCAAATCTATTACACTTTGGCAAACTACCGACAGCCGACTAGAGATACAGAAGTGGACTCACCGTCTCGTCGGCAGAGTTGGGCCTGCCGCTGCTTCTAGTCTAGCCTTAGATATCCTCGTAGCTTTATTCGTTTATAATATTTTCGGTCGTTTCAGTAATTGTACGATCTTCATCAATCGAATAGACCCATTGACTTGAGAGCTTTTTGCAACAAAAGCCCGGTTCGCTACTACACCCCTCGCACCCTCCCCCCACCCCCCATCATTCGTCCCTTTTTATTCTTTTTCTCTAGCAAGCAAACTACGAGTTCATGATGATAGCTCTTTCCCGTGGGTCGGTGTATGCGCAAGCGACGCCTGTGTTCTCTACTTCGAGTACAAGCTCTAATTGTGTTACGACTGCTTTATACAACTATTGCGGCTTGTCACGGGGCTGCAAGACCCGACCTCGTCTTGTGAAACCCCTCCGAACTGGTCGACACCGTCGGCCAGACCGAGCTAACCTGCAGACTTTGAGCTGTCCTTGTACAGCTTCGTTTCTTTGTGTGTAGAACCACACGAGGAGTGTGAAAGGCACTTCGACATACATACACACACACCCGTAGGACACATAGAGGAAGGACGTATGCGAAGTGGGTTTCGGACCATCCAGAATGCAAGGGCGAGTGGTCGTTCCGTGCGACAGAACAGCTTCGACATTTGTTAGCTAACTGAGACAACTGTCATTTGGACTGCTCGAATTAGAAAGCTGGGTAGGTGGGCCGCAAGGAGAAAAGGAGACCAGCCAGCCAGTCATTCTCTTTAGATCGGCAGAAGCGGCGGTTTCGAAATAGCTCGAACGACAACCAGCTTTCTGCTAGCCATAGTAACTCCATTGGCCAGAATTTACTTGGAACCGTCTTCGAGTAGTAGTAGTAGTAGTGATAGTGGTAGCAGCCGTACCACACTCAAAAAGGCTCAATGCTAGCTGAGCGGTGAGCAACCAAAACTCAAAGGTTGCCGCTGCTGCATCGATGGCACTAGCGCTTGACTAAACCCTGGTGCGTACCACTAGGTGGGTTGCGGGTTTAAAATGTGCAAGGAATGCAAAGGGGTGCTGAGACGCTAGATGACATGGGGGGGGGGGGGGGTACCATGTTGTGATTGGCACCCTGAGGTAGAGAACCACCGCCGGGACTCGATCGGCTAGATGGTAACAGCGACGAGGGAGCGGACTCTATGACGAACGATAAGAACACTGTCTAACAGACCTGCCACAGAAAGAAGTAGAGTTCGGAAACAAGGCTCGGGGAGAAGGGGGCTATAAGCCAGTGTGGATACTTAACAATGAAGGGTTGCAAGATGTCCTGGAGATGATGGCTGGTAGCACTGCTACCACTGAACTGCAGTGTAGAGTCGTTTGAGTATATATTTATCTTACCTACCTCAGTTACTCACCTACTTGCTAACCATCCTGCTTGCCTATATAATCGCTAAGCTGATCAAAGTTTAAGAGGCGTGTGAACGATGATCAGTATTAGGACTAAAGTCTTCTCAATTTATCGAATTACTAAACGTTTCTACCGCCTGATCAACCTATAGGTTTTCTTTCTCTCTCACTACCTAGCCTTCTACTTTATTCTTACTTTTGACACACTCTTATCTTTTTTGACGATTTGATCTCAGCTTTAGCTAAATTGGTACCTTCATGTTCACTATCGGAGAGGCGAAAATACAAATTGTTCACGACCGTTGACAATCAGACATAAGTTTATTAGATCATTTGATTCTTCATTCTTAGAAAACACAATCAAATATAACAACTACCGGATGCGGCGGAGACTACATCACCTTCATCAATATCATCATCATCATCGTCGTCATTTCAGATGTCAGCAAAAAAAAACAAAATCCGAAAACATTGCTTTTTTCCCATTTTTCATTTTCATCTCCCTTCAAACATTCCACCACTCCATAACTAGGAAATGATTCCGAAAGTAACACCATCATCCGAGACACATCTCGATCACCGTTACTCTGAAGCCACTGATAGACAGACGGCTGGCATGTACATAAGTCCCCGGTCCACCTCTTGTGAGCATTGCTTTCTTCCAGTAAGTACAATTCTACATATATATATGTTTGCAACGACGACTGAAAATCCCTTGAGTTAGGGGTAGTTGTTTGAAGCAAAACGCGAGACAAACAGTTATGCTATCCTTATCTTTATTACGATTGGTATCGTTACAATAGTCACTACCCTGAAGGTGGAACGGGGACGTTCTTGAGGTGGCGAAAGGTGGCGTTCGAACACAAAAAACACACGACTTTTGTAGTTTCGCGAATTATGCAACAAATCAAATAATTGGCCAAATTATCAAGCGGTTCTAAGTTGTGAAGGAGATCAGCCGCCGAAGTGTTGCGCTCTACGCCACGCCCAAGATAAAATGAGTTGTCATGACTCAGCACAAAGTTTATATTATCTCTTATTCAATTACATCAATTATATCCATCGTCTTTCAATCTTTTCTGTTATTTCCTTCATTTTATAGCATTTACGTGATTGTGCGGCTTTCGGCGCCGCCGATATGCCTTGTGTGTTTCTACGTATCTACTTTTATATTTATATATATATTTATATTCATCATATATATAGACTTAATTTTTCTTTATATATATATATATATATATATATATATATATATATATATATATTCATTCTTTGAATAGGCTGTATTGTTCAGTGCCCCCCTACACCCGCCCTACCCAGAGAGCTTCCCATACCCCACAATATGATTTTTCGATTTGTCATTGTGGAGACCCGTCAATCCGGCCAATATTTGACTTTATTATCGTAATGTGTTTTATTAACAGAGATGTTTGTTGATGTCCGTTATTACTTTATTTATATAGCCTGCGCGTTGGTCTGATATTTTAGACTGTGTTAAATTAGAAGTTTACTTTGTTGAGTTCATCTAGAGTAATATATACGCAATGGAGTTTTTCTGCTTGATTTCAACATGCAGCCGATCCGTTGCTCTTATTCGGTCAATCGTGAAGTTTACTAACTTTGACAGTTCACTACGTATTTTTTCTTCGGCTAAGATATCCTCATATGTCCACGCGTACAGTCTTAAGTAAACATGAAACGACTCAATAACTTTTCAGGCAGGTTTGTTTTTTATGTCCATTTAACAGACAAGCGGTAGAACAGAAAAATCCTAAAAGGCCGGACATCCAAATGTCATATGATTATTCTCGTTCTATCTAACTTACTTCCTGTCACATGCACGCTGAATAAGATCTCACTTAAATTTCCTTTGTAAGTTTCTCGTCTAGGTTGAGAGAAGAATTTTCGTAAGACACATGCTGTCTTGTCTGTTTTGTTGACTGGCGAGACTCAAATTATCGGACGTCTATTTAATGGACGCAGATGGGAGTTATGCTTCTGCAGACGTTTCACAATTTTCGTGTCCAGGATTTAAATATCCATAAATATTATCATAAACAATATTGTGTCGTTATTTCTCTCTTTTATTTAATCATTTATTTTTTACCGTCCCATATAATAATAATTATCATCATTATTATTATTGTAAGTATTATAAGTCATCATATATAATAGTAGTACACATATATACACGAGCCGACGAGATAGGCGGCCCTGTTCGTGTCGTGAGAAACCATGACGGCGCGTGGTTCAGACGCGCGACCACCCCCGCGCCCCTCCGTCCCGTTCCCCCGCCTGATACCCACCAACCAAATATCATTAATAATATGACGCAGCTGTGCTAAGTATCCACCATACATACATATGTTCTCCTTTTTTTGCTATCACTAGCAACTTTAATTCTCCTCGACTGAACAGAACACGTCTGTCTCCGGGTGATCGCGCATTGGCCACGCTAAGCTCTCGCTGTTTTATCATTATGATCATCTTCATCGCCTTCCCCTAAAGGTCCATGTCTCTCGTTTTCGCGCGCAAGACATGATTTGTTTAGTTAACAGGTTGCTGCCGTCCTCATTAACTTTTCAGTTGCGGATTATGAATTTTGCTGAATACGTTTATTATCCTATTTTCTGCTTCTTAGCATCAGAATTTTTCAATTGAGACCACGAAAATTAGAAAGTTCGAATGGGTCATTTACACTCAAGCCGAAGTCATGTCTCTCGCGTGCATGGGTCCACCAGACATGGGCCACCATTATTTGGCACGTCGCTAGGCCAGATGGGGCTTCAAGCGCGACTGCAAACCTTTTGTCCCCGAGAAGTCTATCTCTGTTGCGGGAAAGCAGCATCGAAGAAGTTTGGTTTGGTGTCGGTATCTCGTACCCTTCTCTCGACCTCTCGTGCGTCTTCTGTTGGTGCCGCTTGAGGCCACTAGCGTCACTGGGGGACGACGCTCAACGTGGACTCTTTTTCAAGGGAGTCCCCGGGGCGGCCGTGTTGATTTTATTGCACTATACACAGTGATGCTTATGTTTCTTTTGCTTTTTGTTTTTGCCTTTGAAATGCGCTGTTTCTGCCTACCTTGGTTATTTCTATCCTGCTCCCGCATCATTCTCCTGGTTTGACCTCTTCATTCACTAAATGCTCATACTTTTTCGATCTTTAGATTTTTTCCTTACTTTTTGCGATACACCTATGCACATTTCATTACGGGACGTGTTCACTGACCGAACCACGACGTCCTGAACCACCATGACAATGTTACAAAAAACGGGTTGCAAATACTCGAGATATATCACGGCGCTTCCCTGTCACTTCGACTCACGGCCGGTAATAGCGGAAGTAGCAGCAGTAGATGATTTGCCCTAATAAAAGGAAGCTGCTCAAAAACACGCAGATTAAAACACACTCGACAATCTGTATAATGATCATCATCAAAATCATATTATATCTTGTTATTTTATTCGTTTTAATCAGTCTTCGCTCTCGCTTAACCTTTCGTTTGCTTTTCATCGTCGTAATAATATCCTCTCAGCAGTAATCTTCATCTTTGCTGTTCATGCCGAATGGCTCTGATTGAGCCACCAATTCATCAACGCTGTGGTCTTCGGCCGGGCTACAGTCAGCGTTCGGTGGCCTTCAATGGGGGCCGCGCGGGCACTGGCATATAATGTATTAGCGTCGGGGTGCTATTCGGAAGGGTTTTGCTGCTTAAACTTTCCTCTTCCCGGTACAACGGATAAGGAAGTTTCTTGTTTTTTTTTAATGAACCCCTCAACCGAGGAACATCTGGCTGGCTGAATATATATA
>NW_019211458.1:34705728-34950032 GCF_002443255.2 Varroa destructor | reverse complement strand
TATATATATATGTGTATATATATATGTATATATGTATTTAGCAGAACCAGATGCAACACAACTCCGACGAGACTAGTTTGGGTTTGATTTTCCGAATCTGAGCACCATTGCTATGCATTTACATATTGGATGCGGTATGACTTGATTGAGTGGGTTTGGTACGAGCGTCCGCGCAGACTCCCGAGGCGAGCTGAGGCTGGACGAGCCGTGTCATAGCGATACGATTTTTTCTTTGTTAAACGTGTTTGTTTGTAGTTTGTTGGTTCTTCATTGTGTGTATATTGTATGGGTAGTATGTGTTGATCATCATGATCATGACCTTAGCTTTATCTGTAGGTTTCTGTCTTTTCTATAAATCAATAATAGCCAGACGGTAACGGTCCATGATCGCTGGATGATTCAATTCTTGTGTTCGTTTTCGTTGACACGGCTCACTTCGTGACATTGTTGTTGGGGCAACCCTCCTTGCTCGGAATGGTGATTCCTACCGCTGCAACAGCGGCGCTTGATGCCGACATTGTGGAATTCGTCGCGCCGATACACGACGTACCACCGCACGCGGCCGTACTGGAATTTGGTCCGCCGCTATTGCTGGCGACGTTGCTGTCGCCATCCTTCTTGAGGCGTTTCGCCGGCCTCTCAGCCGGACTCGACGAAGGCGGCGGCGGTGGAGGCGATTCGGTGACGCCAGGTCGCCAAATGGGTGCGGGCGATGCCCCGCCCTGCGAGTTACTCCGGGCAGGAGATGACGGCGGTGAAGAAGCGGCTGCGGCAGGAGCCACCGGCGAGGGGAGAGTGCTCAACAGAGCGCTCCACGGGTCCAGGCCTTGCGCCGATGAGGGTCACTGAAGCGACATGTAGGACCAGTTGAAGGAGTTCCCTGTAAACATCCAGAGGAAGAAACGCACCGGTACACGAAACACAGAGACACACACCCACGCACGCACCCAAACGGATACACAAAACAAGCAAAAGGAGGAATTAATACTTCATTATTGGTATTAGCGATGTCAATGGCTTCCACTCTGTGTCTCGTTTCTGTTGCCAAACTGCCCCCACGTGGCCGCAAAACAGCAACTTTACCAGCGAGGCTAAGGGCCAAGGGGCGGAGGACAATGGACTATTATTGTCCTACTTTGTAAAAAAGAAGAACTACTATCGGAGACCAATCAATGCTAGGACGCGCCAGATTACCACGGATAGTGCACAATGCTCTTTTCTACTGTATTCCGCAGTTACAGTAATGATACAATACATCTAGCAATAAAGGGTTGTCGTTATTTCCCTCGAATATCTGTATACATTTTATACTTAGGTAATGTATGTACTAGTTGAGGATTTGATATGCTCAACGCACTAAGACGAAATTAAAAAAAAAAAAAAAAAAAAACAGAAAGAAAGAGGAGCCTTACCCGATAGCAGCATGTCCCTTATCAAGGTCTCAATAGGCGTCTTGCCGACGAGACGTACGAAGAACAGTTGCTCGATCACCTGGGAGCTCACAGTGCGCAGAGATGGCAACCGTAATAGCAATTTGCCAAACCGCGCCGGCTGTTGAGGATACTGCGAACGACAGTATTCCTCTAGGGCGCATTGCGCCTTTTCTTGCAGGCTTTCCACCTGTGTTACATCTGACAGACCGCAAGCATCTGCAATCGAAATTGACAGGTAGACACATTGAGGACTCTATTTCGATCGTTGTAATGTATGTAGATAATCGTACAGATTGCCTGTTATAATTGCTTCAATTTGCTAAATCAGCTGCTCCATTATGAGCTAGTAGAGTATGGGAATCAGTAATTCTGTCTGTCTTCTTCTATTACGGTCATACTAAGCATTGACGAGGTTATAATCTAAGCAAGCGGGATTATTGCCAAATGCACCTTTACTGTTTGCCTGCTGTCATATGGCGTATACATATACACATATATATATATAGGATGTCCCAAAAGATGTACATTATTTAGCACCCTATTCGACTAGGATTCGGCCATTGTTCCTTTTCAGGCTGTAATTAATCGAAGATGATCAATAGTCTAGAACTATCGTTTAAACGAAAAGGAAAATTTCACTTTAAAATGCTATTGAAAGGTAGCAAAAATACAGAGAGTTTCATACATAAATACACCTTACATCCAAAGGCTCACAATTAATCGGACAAAAAATATGTTTAAGGACGTTCATAGATAGGGCTAAGGTAACGTTCGAAGAAAAATCACTGCAAAATTATAAGATTTACTTAAGAATCTATAAGACGTATGCTTGGCGGCGGCAGCAGCGGCAAATCAAGTGGCCATCAAGATGTTATAAATGCAAAAATTTATATGAGTATTTCTAAGAAAAAAAAATCTATTTACATTATGAAATAAAGCTAATTTTTGCAGACATTTCACTCATCTTCACGACGCTCTATCTCAAATCTCAAAGAAGAAGCATTCCGACAGTGTTAACGCGTCTACTAGTGCCGAACGTCAGCTTTGAAACGACAGCAACGCCGACCCGATACGACTCATTCTACTTGAACTATGTAACTTTAAAGCCATCTAGCTAGAAAAACAGTCAGTACTTTTTTGACAGCTCAATATTTCCCCATCGTCGCAGCTGCGGAAGCATGGCCACCGCTACCTACCAGACAAATTGCATTATTATTATAAGCGAAATAGTACTTGATTCCAACATAAGAGCAACGCGATCCTGGATGCTACATGAACCCTGAGCAGAAGAATATAAGCATCCCAGCTAGAAAAAAAAAAAAAAAAAAGAAGAACTGGTTAATAGCTCCTCCGCATCATCTACCGCCTATGAATAAGCTGAGCTTAACAGTACGACGCGCGCTTCGCTGGAACGAAATCATACGTGTCATTGCACTCTTCGGCGGCCGCCGCTGAAGCAGACGTTACCACGGCTACCGCAGTCGAAAACAAAAATTGTAACACACGACTAACAGGGGAAAGGACAATATACGGCACATTGCACGCCAGGCTCCGACGGAGCGGACGAAGGCTGGCGATCATTGTGGATAAATTCAAGAGCGTAACGTAGCATCGGCAGGACAGTTAGAAGCGTTAGACAACGGCAACAATTACAACGGCTACGAAGCCGCCGAACAGAGGCAGAGATGACGATATACATAGACATTGCTGTCAAGCACCAAACTAACAACCTACTAGCCGGTTAAAACAGCAGTCGCATGTTGGCCTGCAGGCGGCTCACCGACCACATGTGGTTAAGAGGCGCTCCTGCTGTTGCTGAGTTTAATTGCGATGGTACCTATAGCCGCTGCTGCAGAATTCATAGCAGCAACAACAGCAGCAGCAGAGACGGCAGGAACGCTGTGCAAATTCGGTTACACAAGGCCCCCTTTCCTTCTCCTTTTGCGTGAAGTCCCCAGACAATGCTCCCAGCACTTGAGGAAATGTGCGCTTTCGGCGCAAACCGCCATCTGCAATAAGGACATGAACTACAGGATGGTCGCCTTGAGAGTCCACAGCTGATACGGGTTGACAGGTATTCTTGTAAAAGCAATTTTCGAATTCTGCTTTCGACGAGCAGCGCATAGGGAGATACGCCCGTAAATCAAAAGCCTCCCCAAAATCAGCCCCCCAAGGCTACACGAAATAGATTACAGTGTTGTATTGGCTATCTGTGCTCTGCCAATTGCCGTCCGAAGATTGGCACACTTAAGCAACGCAGTAGTTCATAGACACCTAGACGACATTGTCTGCTAGGAGAGAAAACAGAATCGCGGGGTTTGCATTCCTTTTCCCCGCGCCCCGACAGGTATTGCTTTGACAATCTCCTTTGCTGTACATTCTCGGCGCTGTCGAGTGCCTCCAACTCGGTACCGGTAACAGAGTCCCCTCCAGCGCCTTTCCCCACCGTACTGACGTAGGGATTGAGTGGAAACGACTGGGCAGGCAATCGTTAGCGTACGCCTGTCGCTTGTTTCCACTACCAGATCGCTGACATCCGTTGGTAATGGCGTTTGCTGACGGCAACGAACTACGTTACCTGTTTCGCAGCTTTTCACATGGCCAACTTATCATCTCCAGAACACACAAATACTAATACTGTTGGCGATACCAGTTAGTGTGGGACGATAATGTAAGTTGATTGAAAGTTTTCTGTTGCTAGTAATGAACGTAAGCGACCCATATGCGTCGATGTTATACAGTGCGCTGGGGAATACATACTATAACGTGCATACATATTAGCTGCATCAGCGTTATGCCGCTTCGATTTTACAGACGCGATAATAGTACTTGTCTATAATTTTATAGGTGCATGCTCCTATTGTAGATTACATTTTCATCCATATGATTTTAGTTGTACGAACGAAGATTTATTTCAAAATTAGCATAGGTATCCGGCACGATTGCCTCGAGGGGCAATCAGTAAGAGTCAAAAGCAATCTGTATGGCCTACTTAATGGAGATAGGTTTGAACAAACTAATAATGAAAGCAGACGCATACTTTTAAGGCAAAGCTGCCGTCCAATTTTGCTTCCAGTCATAATTACTTCAGGTGATAAAAGCATTATAATTGTACTAATATATAATATAATACTAGCTAAAAGTGCAACTAGATCTCGTAAAATAACTACGACAGCTCATCAAATAATAGAATGAAGCACGAATTTCAACGAACTCATAAACGACCAATGGAAATGCCGTGTCCTCAGTCTCGTTCGACTTAAATGACTATTGTATACTTACGGCGGCGCTGTATTACAAGCAAAACAAGCTCGCTTAACAACAGAGACGATGTTTGCGCCCTCTGTGTTAATAACGGCCAGCACGACCGTCGATGCACTCGCGGAAAAAACATAGCAAGTACGTGCAATTCGCGCGATACGCATATCCTTGTTCAGGCAGAGGTGCAATATACGCCGATTTACATACGCATCCACAGAGATACGCATAGAGGCGTTAACAAAGAGAAGAGGCGAAAGAAATCCTAAATAGCGTTTTGTATTGGTATCGAATAGACGCCCAACAGGGCAAGTAAACTGTATAGATTAGCACCAGCGACGGGGCAGCAAAGGCGGCATTCTGCAATGAGCCTGTTGCTTTTGCTGCAGGCGTTTACCAGGGGAACTACTGCCAGCATTACGTCTGAGATAACCATTACTACTTCAGCGACAAGTAGTATTACAGCTGGCCTCAAGGTCTTTCTTCGGTCCATTTGCTCGCTCCCCCTTTCACCCCATCCCCTCGTGCCACCAAACGGTTCTCTTTCAGAAATCCCCCTAATAGCAAACGAGTAAAATTAATAATAGTACTGGTTACGATGATAATACCGTTTAAAGATTTCGTTAAACTTAATTCTGCTTAGCCACCGACGAACAAACGCTGCCATCAATGCCACCCGGCAGAACACGTGGTATATATATATATATATACATTCGAGCACGACGATATATGGATGCAATCTGCTACCGCAGCTACTTCAGCCGCATCTATTGCCTCGAAGGACAGGCGGTGTGTTAACATTGGCGCCAGCCACGTTACAGCAAGTCAACGAAGCGACTCTTCGACGCCTCTTCCCCGCTCCTCTTCCGGACTCTTTGCCCAATATCATAATCGATGGCGTTGATCATGATGATAGCGATCAAGTGAGCACGTTACACGTTCGTTCGTACGTACGCTTTGAGGTTGGCCGACATCGGCCATAGCGCTCACGTCTGCCGCTTTACCACTTTCTTGCTATACCTCTCCTGTGTGTAATAACAATGGAATTAATAATAGACTTGTAGTCATGGGTCACTGCTGTTATTAGCAGTGGAGTTCTGCTACCATAACTGTTATTACTCCACAGAGCAGCAGTGACGGTGACCGGCGCCATGCTTGCCGCGCTCGACACGTCGTTGCTAATTTTTTTGTTTTCGTCTTCGTTCTTCCAGCTACAAGAGCAGCTCGTGCCTCGTCTTCATCAGCGTCTTCACTCAGTTATCCAGTAATATGACATTCACAAATTACCGTTCCAATACAGGATCCCCTTTTTCTGCAGTGATGTCATTTATTAAGCATCGTCGCCTGTCGTCCAGCGCTGTCCAGGCAATGATGATTTTATGTAGCGAGCTATCAAATTAATTGTGTAGCCTTATTATTTTTATTGTTTATTCATCAATTTCTTTTCTGTTCGCCTCCCGGTCTTTGTCATATGTCCTAGTTATCTATGCAAATGTGTCAATGTGTGAGTAAAAATGTGTAAATATATAACGATATGTTTATGTAGACATATCTTTATCTTGCTCTGTGCCACTATGCAGACTTCGACGATGGCGCGAAACGATGCGCTATCGAGATAAAAATATTGTCTCCCGGTTAGAAAAGCACACGTGAACAGGTATATTTATCCGCTATTTGTACGGGCACTGTTGTTATGCTTCTATAGAGATGTTACGAACGCCGGACAGCGCTATCACCAAGAAAATCAAAACATCTTTACTATTGAACGAAATACCGGTAATAATAAGAACTTATTATCTCGAGAATGGAATATGCATATACGAGCCGTGGTAGATTACAATTAGGATCAGTGGCCAATAAAAATTAAAGGAATGATTCGGGCATCGTTATCATCTAATTAATCTCCCGCGTAACCCTTGGAGGGCTTCGGTCAACACCTGAAAAGTGTACCCAGTTTAATTGGAATTATTGGGATGTTGCAGAATGTTGAGAGATAGTAGCGTGTTGTAGTCTTACAAACGACATGACTGAGTTTCAACATTTGTCCGGATACTTTCTCACTGTTCTTTAACACAGATTCGCAGCTATGCACCAGTTGTTACCCCAGCGAACGGACAAAAAATAATTCTTGCTTATGAGTGCTGAATTTAGATAACGGGGCATAAGGCCTTCGACAACTCTAGGCCATACAGGTCATATTAGCGAACACCTAATCTGTCAACATTGGCCATACCAGCCTACTACGTACGATAGATAGATACATGCACAAATAGACAGATGTATATCTTTCACTTTATATATATATATATATGTATATATATTGTTTTTGGTTGGTAGACAGGTAAATAGACCGCATGCAATACTCTTCTTGCGCTCTATATCCATATTTGCCGTCTTGCTGATAGTTTCTCAAGCTCACACGAGTACATCCTATTCGATCCCGACCGACCAATGCGTGTATGTCTCAAGGGTACAGGACAAATATGCTAGCCGGAGGCGGCCCACGAGTACCAACGAAAAGGGTTCTTCCGTTTTTCAGTGGCCTGTCACCATTCACTTGAGACCTAAAGGAGCGAAAGTATTGAATGCGTCCTAGATCCTTCACTGCTGCATCCTCCCAGTCGTGTCAAGCCTTCTTTTTCTATCATTTCTTCGCGCTATGGCGACCCATTTCCAACGCATTTTCGTTCGAGTCGACCAACCACCCCCACAACAGCGGCGGCGAAACCAGTGCAGTCGTAATCCCCATAGGTAAACCCCCCAGAGCAGACAACGGGCAAACTGAGAAAGAGAAAAGGAACCCGCTTACGCTAGGCAACCAATTCGGTCGACTACGACGAATAAGCCCTTCTCCCTCTCTGTCTCTGTTCAGAAGATGATGCAGGATCTTCCTGCAGAGCATTCCACGCTTCTGTTAGCTGGCTAGAGGCTTGTCATCGACATGCAGTCGAAACGTTGCCAAGCTGTTCCTGCTCGTGATGGATAATATGCAGCAAGGTCTTAATAAAAGTAGAAGGTTGCTGCCAATGCATCTTCTCGGATAAACTCTGCCATTTTGTTCACAGCCGACGCTTGAGGCGATACAGCCGACAACGACAATTTTACCCCGACATAAGAAAACGAGGGCAGGTCAGACAAAGGTGTATGGTGCTAGTATCCGATGAGACGAGGGGTTCAAAGGGACGTTTGCCTATAATCGACATCGGTCTGCTATGCGCCAACTCGTCGTCTTGCGCACACAGTGTGCGTACCTTTCGACGCGGCAAGACGCAATCGTAAGCAAAAGGGTAAAGAAAACTGCCGTTTTAACAATGACGCTAGCTGTTCTGACAAGAGCTATCTGCATCGGTCATTGTGCAGCGGCGATCCACGGCGACGTTAATTAACGGTGTTGTCAGAGTTGAACGATGACAGTATGTCGTTGTTATGGCTCTAGCAACAGTAGTATTCAGATTATTCGGTTGTATATACGGATTATTCGGTGCTCTATATGTGCTTGTAGGCCTAAAATGTGTCTGTGCGCGTCGGTGTGTTGTCAGTCATAGAATGAAGTAGTAAAAAAGGCACATGACGATGATTTCTATTTAGCGCCGAATTTTTTTCACGCACTATTGTCGTTACACACTTTTCCATATATTATGGTATTTATGGCACTGCTGCAATCATATGTGCCTTCTTTGATAAAAGGTTTCATTAGTGTCATTCGGTTGCCTATTCAGCAACACTCGATGGTTAAATTATAGTTATTATGAATGTTATTTTCTGTGTTGTCAGTCGTTAAAAACAATGTTTTCTGGTTCAGTCAGCTGTCTCTGACCTGCTCGTCTTCTGTTCGACTCGAGAAACAGATCAGCGTAGGTCCAATCAGAAATGCAGATCTATTAGTGCATAACACAGCATATCGTGGTCCTTCTTTTCGTTAGTGACGAAATAGTGGAGACCGGAAAAAAGCAAAAAGAGACAGATGAAAAGCGAAGAAGAAATTCATGCGTTGAGATGTGGTCCTGTTTTATCCTGTGCTTTGTTAGTAATCAGGCCATCAGGGACTCAACAGTGACGCAGAACTTATGATTCCCGAGCGGACCAGCTCGCTACGGCTAGAAAAAAGGAGTAAGGAAAGCCCTATCCGTTTGTTCACAATAGGAACTGGCTAGGGACTTTTCCTCCTACACACTTCATCCTCTGCATAGAGTCACCGCCGCCGGTGCTGCGCTGCTACAAAGGCTACGGTGGCGACCAAGATTCCATAGCCTTCTTCTCAGTTCTTGTCTGTCTGTGCGTTCCTGCCATGCCTATTAGTAGACAACAAAGTGGTAAGGCAGAAGAAGGTACGCGGAGTCCGGGTGACTCCTGAAGGAGTCCTCATTGAACGAGCCAGGAAAAAAGGTATGAAGGGATGAGAAAACGCCACAGGGAGGTAAAGGCTTCGTCAAGAAAAGAAGCATAGGGGTTCCGTTTGTGGGTAAGCCCCTAATGAGTTCCGTGCACTTTCTGTGTACCCTTGTACCTCTGGGGGTTGGCTGGCCGGCTGACTCGGTGGTTTATTAGAGGGCCGCCGTCACCGTCGCCGGGGCATAAGGCCTTCAACAACTCTAGGCCATACAGGTCATATTAGCGAACACCTAATCTGTCAACATTGGCCATACCAGCCTACTACGTACGATAGATAGATACATGCACAAATAGACAGATGTATATCTTTCACTTTATATATATATATATATATATATATTCATTCGGGTGGCGCACATCGATCAGAGTTGTTGGTCGCCTCAGTAGCAGCAGAAAGCTGTGCAAGGCTATGCTAATACGTGTGTATTATTACATATCGGAAAACGACTACACTGACGAGAGCGACAACGGTGGACTCACGGCTGATGAGGTTTTTGACGAGTATCAACAGCCCCTTCAACAGCAGTACCATCAGCTATAGCCATACGCTCGCTCTGCTTATACCCTGTACGCATTAGTCGCTCCACTCGTCATCGCAACGTTTGCTTGCGCTCTTACTCGAAGCTCGGCGGCTAAGATCAGCTCATTCATCGAGGAAGTGATGAACTCGATGGCTTGATGGCCGGCAATATCTGGCCGACACGAAAGAGACGCCGAGCAACTGAGCGACCGGGCAGGCAATAGTGAAATATCAATATAAAAACCACACCCTCACTTCACAACCACCCTCCAGCGGCACACGCATTCACGCATGCATATCTCCGCATGAATGTCGACCACTTATATAATACCTGTATGAATGTGCATGCAACACCCCGTCTGCGTAGCCCCTTTATGCGAACGTAGCGGTTCGCATAGCATGGCCCTTAACAGCCAACTGCCCAATCAGCCCCTACTAGTCTGTCGCAAAGGTGTCTGAGAAAGACGGGCTGTGGGGAACAGGAAAGGGGGGACAGTACGAACTTACTCATTAAGTGGCGGAACCGGGCGGCCCACGAATGCTCGCTTCTTAGATCTCTCTCTGCGTCTATGTGTATCTATAAGAGTCGATTCCTCTTTCTCCCCGCGCGGGTCGTGGTTGGTTGCGGTTCCGCGCGAGCAGTCGAGCAGGACTGAAAAAAAGGGGCATTCGCATGAAGTTCGTTCACCATTCATATATAGCTCCAGGTGCTGATCGGATCTCGATGAACCCAATCAGGTCCTCCTTTGATCTCAATGATGGTTCGAGTCGGAGGCCGGCAAACCTGGCCGAGGTCGTTGGGACTTCCAACTAGCTCCGGGATGACATAAGCACTTTGCAGAGCTACCTCATCCGCGCTCCATCTAGCCAGCTAGCAGTGTTGTAGCCTGACGATGGACTCTTTTGAATTGCTATAAAAGTCGTCAAGGGAAGGTGTCCCGCTGAGTCGTAGTTGAACCATATCGATATAACATAATGTCATACGATGCATAGACTCTCACAGGTGTGCCAAGTTTTGCAGATGCGGAGGAATCGCATATTAGGTTAGGTGCAGTATTGCCCGACACTTGTTTATTGCACGAAAATTGCGTAAAAATGAATTGACATTGAATCATCATTCTTCGTCAGAGACACGATCAATCATCATTAGTTGAACGCGACTGCTGACTGATCGTTCGGTTCTGCCGAGCAAAAATAAGAAGCTTCATATTATGGTGGGGCAAGCAACCGTGTTAAGACACGTTGAACACAAGAGGTAATCCAAGTCCAAAACACGCTTTGTTTTGTGGCACTAGCTAGGCTAGCCGCGTAAGTAAGTGGTACCAAACTTGAAAGTTCGAATCGTTTCAAGGCGTAAATCGTAAGTCTTAGGATATATCTAAAAGAGAGAGTGCACCCACTCCTTGAAATAGTCGTAGAAACAATTGTCATGTTCGACTGTTAGCAAGTAATAGATTTTGAAGCAAAATAATATAAATATTCGATACGAGAACTGTTTTTTATGCTCATTAAGCACTGAGCTACAAATTGTCTTCGCTGGGGTACAATTAGGCTGTCATGATCCAAACAAACAATGATCGGTACCTCTGCGATATGTCCATGATGGCTACGAGAGAAGGAATAAATAACCTAGCAAGATAATAATAATGCCAGTTCCGCCGCGTTGTTCTTCGTAAAGCAGCATTAGGAACGATAATAGCAACGACATCTTCAGCGGAAACTAAAGCCGACAATGAATCCACAACCGAAGTAAGTCAGGCTCCGGCCCGCGTTGTCGTCGTCGTCGCAAAATGGCCACGGGCATCACCCCGACTCAACTGGCGGATTCTCTTCGACCCAGCGTCCTTTCCAGTGGCCGGCTGATCGGGCCGTTGGATTTGTTAATCACTTTCATCATCTACCGCGTCCCGCTATTGCCTAACCGTCAGTGGAGACGATGATTTCAGACTCGTGAAAACTAAAATCACTAGCAGCGTAGCTGTCAACCAATCGTCATCACCGCTACAATCATCACTATTATGAGCCCAGACGTTCCAGCTAGCTCGCTCGCATCTATGTGCCAACCCCATCCGGCCTGAGGCTGCTGCTGGAAGCTGTCCGATCATCGAATGTAGCCTTTCGACGCCGCGGAACACGGTTCCGCTCACCACATAAAACACCGGCCGATCAACGGGTATACAAAATCATCGCTGATGCTGCTACCGGTGTTCTTCCATTGGCAATCCGCCGACGCACAGAGAGAGGTGTGTTATCTATTAGACATCATCGGCAATAGTAGCGGTAATAATAGTGGCGTCTATGCTCGATACCGTTGTTATAGCGCTCGCTATTCGCAAGCCGTCCCTGCACCTTGACCCCGGAACAACTTGCTAATTAGTGAATGGCTGGAGCTCTGGCCACTCCTCAACGGCGTGATGTCTCGCTCGCTGCCTGTGCTCGTCCGCTCACGCTGGCCTACCAGCCGACCTGCCTGCCTGCCTGACTGACTGGCTTCAATCAGTCTTCTAGCTAACACGCAAATAATCACTAGAAGAGCCACTGCGGCTTCGGTCACAACAGTGGCAGCGACTCTGACGCCGACAATATTTATGAAGGAAAATGAAACAGAGAAAATCAACGAATGGCAAAAATGAGAAGAAGATCCGCGCTGCCATCGCTGCCGCGGTCGAAAGTGCTTATGAGAAATCAAAAATGATCAGTCGTTGTCGGGCTGCTGTACGCTCGCGGCTGAAATGACGATGAAGATAAGCCGAGAGCGATTGTAATGGTAGCGGAGAACATCGCAGGAGCTACATGACCACATAGTGGCGGATTGAATAAAGCAGTCGTAGAGCCCAGCAGGTGGACGACAAAAAGCATCGCCTTTGTTAACAACGGCATCGATGGCAATAACAGCCACAACTATACAAAGGAGAAAATTTAGTAGAGTAAAGCTAACATAAAATACTGCTTGTGAGCAGTTCTGGATACTACCGAAGACACGGTATCTTGCCGCTCTATCTTACCCCATGCAACCACATACATGTAATAGATTTTTATTGTATTTCACACATCGTTGAATAATGCTTCAATGACACCCATGGCAACGGCTGCGGATGTTGGCAGCGACTCTTGTAAACTGCAACAACCATCAGGGTTGTATCTGCTGCGGCACACTAGAATCTCATAAATAAACAACAGACATTTTTCAAGCTCTATCAGTTGAATAAGATTAAGGTAAACACACGAGCGTTCGGCATAATATAGCGCTATTTCGAATTCGATAATAATTGATAGCAGTAATACGAACACAGGCTATCAAATCGTACTGTTTGATAGTAGTCGTAGAGCATAATTTATAAAATGTGCCTCGTATTAGAACAGCATTTAGGAAAAAGCACACGACTCGTTCGACTGTCAAAGACAGACGAAAAATATTCAACATGAGCGAGCTTCAAAACAGAGCAAGTCGCCATATTTCTAGTAACATTCCACTTGTCACCGTACATACATAAAAGCGACGAAGTCTTCAAATTATCTCCCTACCATATACGTATATTCATTCTATAAGTAGACTCTATTAAATATATGTGCACCGCTCGAACAGGACCTCTAGAGTTCCCATATAGGTACAATTTTCCTGATAACCGAGCTATCGATAGTCGTCTGTAGTAATCACCGCAAGACCATCGTCCATCGTTTCGATGCAGATAATCTTATCAAATAATTCTTTTGATGATACGCAAGCACTACGCGTTCCCTTGAAGCGTATATCAGGGGTTCGCACATATGTTCACATGACGCCAATATTCGATAGACGTTAACTAGCAATATTAGCTTCGACATGGCGATTGTTTCGAGCTTATGCCCACTTTGCGAGTCCAGGTTACAAAGGTATTACGGCCGCCAGCGTCCGCTTATAGTCGAAACTGGTTTCGTGGCAATCTCTGGTACAGAACCCTGAGAGCAAACGCTAAACTTGTATAAATCTATGTAGGTGTAAAAGGACCCTTGGGGACTCTTTCGGGGTTGTTGCGGCTTTGAGATCAGAGCGCCTTCATTGGGGGCTGGTGGCTGGGGGTAATCACCGGAAGTGGCCAATCGCATTATGTTTGTTACATCCGCTTGTTGCTTATGAGCAGCGGAAATGATACGCTAATTTGCGCCGCTGGCTTGAGAGCCCCGACAATGGATGCGCGCACGAGCAGACACACACATGTCGCGTACATGAATGAAGGAACAATGCTCGTTTACAAGTTACGCTCATTCGGATTCGGTCATGAGCGCACCGGAGATATAATTACGTGACCATCACGTCAAGACCGGCATCAGCTGAGCTGGGGACGGGGATTGCGTCACAAATAGCTATAATGGCGACATTGTCGCCATGACATCACATACACCTCTGCCCTCTTATTTGCGCCTCAACTAAGCTGAGCCTGCTTTCTAATGCTGCTTGTCGTTCATCGTTTTCTGTTTACTTCTGCCTTTGAGTCGATGAATTCCACCCTGGCAAGACCACCTCTCCCGTGTACTATACTCTTTGATGAAGGTGCCATGTTGTGTATAGCTCTACGTGATATACTCCCGGCCTGTATGTGCATGTACCGTCGCGTGTATTTAGGTTGCATAGATGTATCGTATTGTTGTGCGTATTATTAAGGCGTTGCCCCCCGGTTGTGCCGCAGGACAACAACGTTCAGCTAGCCGCCACTGATCCGGCTGGTACCGTCCCTAGGAAGGCAGGCGGTGCTGCACGCAATGCACGATGGAAAGATCTTTAGTGCATGTGACAGGGACATTGGAAAGAGGCGAGGGACGCAGCTGTACCGCTGCACACGCAACTCGCGCACTAGCGTTCCTCCAAGCTGCTCCTATTGCTTTTACCGGATTATGGGGCAAAATTAATTGGATAAAAAGCGCCCAGCTTCTTCCATATGAACAGGAAAGAGGACAAGACAGGCACCCGATGGCGGTCGTTTTGTTATTCGCCCGCTCGATCCATAGAGCGACCAATCTTTCAAGCGCCCCACACAAATAGACGCATATCATAGCAGCGGTTGCGGTGCAAAGTGTTCTCGACTGTCGCCAAGCAGCTGGGGCGGCAGCAGCATCAGTAGTAGTGAGCAATGCCACTGCTTCCTGTGTGCCAGACTGCAGGGGATGGAATTTGTCAGTTCTATCGGCATTGTTTGGTGTGTTATTGTGCTCTCGATGCTGCGCTAAAACTCTCTTAGCTGCCTGACTCTCCCCCTTAGTCTCAAGCTGGCAGCAAACCATGGGCCGCCGCATGTCCTTCAAAGCTAATAAAGCCGTAAACCTGCTGATGGCCAACACTGGTAGCCACGTTCGGCCACGTAAACAACGTTCGGCCCAGCTCTGATCAAATCGCTATTTACCCACCATATGACAGCTCCAAGCGAGTCCTCGAGCGGTTGCATACGTCCACATTCACCAGCTGCCGGGATGATCAGTTCCGTCGCTGAGATCCGGTGGTGATAGCAAATGCGTATCGGCTCTTGCGGCTGCCGACAGCTTTCTCACCATTCATATTGGTGTTGTAGAGAGCGTACTACAACCAGCGCGAACGACGGTCAACGACGCTGGCCGATACGGCAGCTCGCGATCAAGAGAAAGCGACCAAGGGCCGGCGAGGATCATCGGCCGTTCGCATCGGCTAATTAGCATGTCCCTATCGCTCAGATGCACGCCTGCCGTCTTCGCTTTGCGAATGGTCAGATGGGCGGCACTAGTAGGAGACTGCAACGGACAGAAAGCAGTTGAACGTAGAGTTTCAATAAACCGTTTTGAGTTCTTGAGTCGGGTGACAGGCAATGGCGGTACCGACCGCGGTGTGAAGGGCTTTAGCCGTTGTCTCCTTTCGCTGTTCTGTACGGGACATCGTTCGCGCACTCAGCACAAGTAGGACTGAGGGTCAAGTGAATCTTAGTGGTGCGGTGGTAACGCAACTATTTTTCACAGCCAACCCTTGTTCCTTTCAGGGGTCGGCTTGTGTCGTCGCAGTTCGGTTATTAATAATCGCCGAACATTGCGCCCTCGTGACACCCTCGCCGTCGGCCCGAACAAGGAACTGCACTCGCCCGACATATTATACCCGCCCATCAGCGCTGCGACCAGAGCCGCCGCCGCTGCTGCTGTTACTGCCACCGTCGCGATCATCTTTGCTGTGAACGAAGTGGAGAGCAGAAGATAGCAAACAGAACAACGAGGCGATAGGGTCTTGTGCGCTTCTTTAGTCAAGCGCCAGGCAAGTAATGATGCCCGCCTAGGTCCCTTTTTTGCCTCTCTTAGAATATGAAAGGTTGTGATCTTTGGATTTTAGGCCTTCAAGGAAAAGTCGCACGGCTTGCGTTCAAGGGAGATGCGGTCATTTAGACATGGACAAGCAGGCCACTGTGAAGCTACACTGAGTTCTCTGAGTTCGCGCGCCACATTCAACATCTATCAGAGTGGACCCGCCTCGTTCTACCCAACCCCGGCGCCGTGTTCCCTATCCTGCCTTTTATAGAGAGAGTCTCAGAGAAACTCGTCGCTGCGGCTTAGTCACGGGAGGAGTAGCTACTACTATCGACACAGGAAGAGGCGAAGAAAAAAGTGTCCGGGAAGAAAGAAGTAACGTAGCGCATCAGTCCGAGATGACATCCTATTTTTCTGCCTACTTGAACGCCAGTAGATTTTGAACGAGAGATCACTAGTTGTGGTAGGGCATTGCGGGCCAATGTAAAGGCGGGGTACGACTGAGCAATGTGTGCGGGGCAGACTGTATCTTCGAGAGTGTATCACTGGAGCATGCCACGGGCCCCGCCCGCGACGTCATCATGGCCGGTCTGCTATTCCGGAAGCGTCTCAAACGGGCATGCATCTGTGTAACCTCAACGACTACGGATGTAACAACAGCTCTCCCTGCTACGGCTTTATCCGAAACTGGCGTATATAGGAGAAGAAGAATCACCAAGTTCGTGCGGTCTGGCGTCTTATCGTCCGAGACCGCAGACCGCTCTTGTTGCTACTGTCGTAGCTTCGATTGCAAAAGTATACCGACGACGTCCGCAAGTCGATCTAGTTTCCCACTTAAATAGGGTACCATGGTTTTTCTGACTTGCGCCACCCTCTAGAGATGTAAAATGCTGTCGGCTTGGATTCCACAAGTCTGCTATGGAATGAAAGGAAAATCGAGAATAAGCCGACGACACGGGTCGTCTCCTTTCGGATTTTTGGAGGCATCGTACGAGATGGTAGAAACGAGAGGAAGCGTCCATCGTAGATATCGTGATGACCTCTATAGGAATGGTGTTGAAACAACCATCAGTAAAGCGGAGCCTGCTCGGGAAGCGCTTTTGGCATCCGACGGACGACACTGGTCGAGGACAGAATGAATGGTAGCAGCAGCAGCAGCCGTAGCGTTCAAGTCGCTGGGATCAACATGGCCTGAATCGGCCGTCTTCGGGTGGAGCATTTATTAGTCATAATGTTACCGTCCATGCGGCCGGCTAAGGTGAAGGTGGCCCAGCGGCAAAGAAAGCGCAAAAAACAAAGAAAAGCACCTGTAACGCCACATCTTGACACATCTCATTAAACGTTACCCCTTTTAGGCTGCTAACCCCTACTTTTATTGTTTCTTTTCACAGCCAGAGCCGCAGCATGTACGCAACATTATAAATATATCGACGATCCCATACATGATTTTCGTGGTTCATCGTATGTCGATTCATATTTGGCCTTTTTTGTTATTGTCGCTGAAAGTCGTCCTTCCTGCCAAATGTCACTAGCTACAAACGGCTGTAACTATAGTGGACCGCTAGTGACTGAGCTAGTTTGAGACAACAACCCAACTATCACTAAGATAAGCGAAACTTCATGAAAAGCGTTTTCGGTTGCTTAGTATTAAAAACTTGGCTAAATATGTTATTTGTAAGTACTCGGTGATCCTATTCTATGAGTGTCGTATTGTGCATTGTCGTTGTGTTTATTTACATTGCGGCTGCATCTGTTTGCGTATTTGTCGGGTTAGATTTTTGAATTTTGAATCTCGGCTACTAAATATAATGCATCTGATTCTAGTACTACTTTTGGTGCGGATACTGCGCCAAGTGACAGTACCTGCGTCTGTCAGATGTTTCCTTCGGTCAGCCAATGAGCACTCTGCTTATACTATGGCGGCATCGGCCGCTACTTTTTTGTGCCTCGGCTACGAGGGGAGCATCAGCTGTGTCGTCTGTAGCTGCTATCTCCTTGCTAGCACAAAAGGGCGACGATTCAGTGGTCTGAAGCAGACGCTTACAGCTGGAAAAGCACTAGCAGCAAGTGGACGGGGTCAGTGCGGTGGGTCTGACCCCAAAACCGAAACCAGCGTCGGAACGTATCACTGCGACGGCAACGCTAACGCTTTTTATCACACCAAACGAGTAGCAACATCAGCAGCAGTAACGACAGCGAAGGAATCATGGAGATCTCCATACGTGAGATTGAGATTCAGATCGTAATAATATAGCAATAGTATAACACTATGCTAGATGCAAATGGCGCTAGCCGGTGGTGTCACTGGCTATAGTCGGAAATAGCCAAATAACTAAAAGACATATGACTCGATTGGATTGAGCGACGCGTTCCTCCCTGGGTCCGCTACCCCCCTCAGAACGGGATATACGTAGGCGGCAGTCGTCGTAGATAGCAATCTGCTGTGGCTACTTTCACAGTGACGTTGCCAGAGTGATGGCGAACTTGTATATAAAACTTCCACACTTCTCTGCAAAAAGATCCACGCTACGAAATGCGGTGCGGGATACTCCTGGCGGCTCCTCCTGTATCCTCCGGCTTCACCGTTGGCTTAGCTCAGAGTTTCAGCGCACTTACCTCAGCCACGTATTACAAACCGGCTGTGGGCACTCGCGCTAGGCTGACGGGGTGCTAGCAATCCGGAAGGAAACCTCACCGACCGAAAAGCGCAGATCGTACTTCCGGTTCTCAGCAACTAGCCTCTGCTTCGCAGTCATCTCGCAGCCATTGCTACCGCATTTTGCGGATCATAGCTGTGCGATCTATATAGGTTGTCGTCTAGGCTGAATCAAGCATAGCCGATTCTGATCTGCCTGCAATCTTTGGCTACTGGCATCTCTGCCGACGAGAGTAAGGAAGGCGACGCACTATCTGCCCCCGTTGAAACTGTGGAATTGCAAATTGCTTTATCCTGATCCGGGTGATCCTCTGATCCTGAGTGGGTATAGAAATTCATTTTCGGCTTGTACTCCACAGCATGAGGTCTTCTTAGGGCATCGTTGCGCTACACATATGTCTGAAATGGGAGTTTGCCATAGAGGAAAAATAGCTAAGAAAATAAAAAGAACGCCGATATTTTCACGATCTGATACCGCTGATATAAATGCTTTGTAGTCAGTCAGAAATTACTCAACCTTTTAATGTTTTCGCCATCTATTCGTGCCAATGAAGAATATCTCTTTCGATCTGGTTGAGACTGACAGCGAATAGCTTGACCTAATGGCAATGCTACCAGCCGGTGCAATTTGGAAATGACAAATGTCTTGACTCATGCCTACCCTGTCCTGAGCTACAAGGAAGGCACAGAAGCCCCTTGCTGTGTCCCCACCCTGCCCCCAGGAATGAACACACAGCACAATAGTAAGTTGCGATTCACCTCGACAATAGAGTCCCACAAGATCCGACTTCTGCACTGAGCCAAGTGGGCAAGTCGAAGCTTGGTCCAGTTGGAAGTTGTGAGTTGCAGGTTGACAAATGAAGCCCGTCTCCCCTTTTCTGCCTTTACCATCCTGCATCGAATAGGAGCCTTGAGCTCATCCAGATCGAGATAGATGTTCCCTATTGAAAAGGACGACTGGTTCTTTTCTAGTGTGATATATGCAGCTATCTCTGCCCTTGCCTTTAGTAATACTTCTACTAGCAGAACCCGAAGCCGGCCGCAGCCGCTATGGGATCGTTTTTTTGATAATACAGTTTAACTATAATTTATAGTTCATCACTTGAAACTGATCATAACATAACGAACGTTTTTCTTTCTTTTTTCCTACTAATTTCGTATTGAATGTCTCAGATCTATTAAGCGGCCAAGCGTTCAATCAATAACAAAGTATAAATGGTTTTTCTCAGCCGCTCTGGCCCATATCGAAATCCATAACTATTAGGCACGCTCTTTCCTGTTGTGCATACGCCAACTGCTCACTCTGTTCAGGCCAGCGTATCCAAATAGGACTTACATTGGACGCGGTATTGCACGGGTCAGTCCGGTTACAGTGACCCTGAATATGGTTCGCTAAATCCCGTTTGCTTCAAATTAATGAAGGCCAACTTGGTACAATGCACCATCGTAAGACATTCTAATGTCTTCTTTCTGTGGATCTAATGGACATCACTACCCTGGGAGTATTTAGGTCAGATCCTTGATCAAACTATATAGCTGAATTCTACAGCCACATAATAACTAGGCACTATGAGTACTCCATTATGAGCGTGTATATTCTGAAGACTGTGTTTTTGTGTGTGGTTTCGAATGATTCACAATTCGTGTTACATCAATACGAATTCTCAGAAGCTCGTCTTCATTGTTTCCTTACCTTTGATCTCAACAAATCAAGTGAACGAGTTCTTCAAACGGTGTAATTCTTCATGAAAAAGTTCGTTCGAAAAAGGAGCATCTTCTCTAAGTTCTTCTTTAATATCTCCTCTTGCATTTTGAATTAAACCCACTTCCAGAGTAGCCGGTGGCTGATAAACTATTTTGAACTTTAGTAATATTTTGCAGGAAATAGGTTATCTATCACGCTTTGATGATAGGGCTATGCGTACGGCACATTAGTCACGTTACGATTACTGCAAACCCTAAGAATATAAAAGCCGTTGCCCATTAGGAAAAACTACGTGGGCATGACCGACCGGTAAACCCCGATGCCATTCAGGTCCCAAGTGCCTGGCATTTATCTGATATGAGTAAATTCATCGTTTTTTAGCAGCAGCTTCTTATGATTACTGCTCCCATAGTGATAGTAGACGCACGAGCATATCAATTCGACGTGGTAGACGTTAACCCACGTCTATTAGTGCTCGTCCTGCCCAAGCGTTTCCGGATACCATTTGTCGCCTCTTATGTCAGAGCCCAAAAGAGTGGTCCAACTACACAACGTGCCTTTTACCGATCGGGGCGTACGGGGGCGATTTGCACTGCGACGACCCTCGTCCACCCGTTGAGTGTCGCGGCTGTCGTAGTCGCCATCGCCGCCACACGGTCATCGTCTCGTTCAACGACAACCGGCAGGGGTGTATTCCATGCTCTAGCGTTCTGCCCATCATTGGATAGTTGATGTGCGCTACAGTGTCAAATAATGAAGTTAGCCATAGTGCAATTTTCAAATATTGTTATTACGACCCCGAGTCAGCGAACGAGTTTTTAGCTTTTGCTGCGACGCGTGATGAGCGCTCACACATACTGCCACCATATGGAGTTTGCTCCCACTTCGTCACTGCGAATATGCTTTATGGAATGTTTCGCCCATTCTACAACATCACTCACATAAACACGGCCATAAACACACAATGGCAACCCACGAGCCATGTTCCCATAGACATGTATTTGTCGATATACTAAGCCATCTGACGATGTGAATGCCAACTACTAGCAATCGCATCAAGCCAGCCACTCAACATACGACCGTTTCTGCTGAGAGTGATGCCGGTGCCTATATTCAGGTATTGCTCATACTATACCATTAGTTAATTCCAGCAAATATCAGCAGTATGAATATATCAATGGGCCTCCACTCGTCTATGCGTTACTTCCATAGAGCCCAAAATTTCTCCATACGTCACACATACGCGATTTACGTAAAGCTTATGAACGTTACCATGTAATCGTCATCGCTGTACCAGTATCATCATCATCATCATCATCACCAACAAAAGCAGCAGCAGAGAAATTAGCGGCAATGAGGATTGAAGAAGCTAAAGTAGTAAAGAAATGGTATCAGCAGCGGTCTATGCCGTTAAACTGTAACAATTCGATTTGCTTGGTGGTAACGAAGGGCGGTCAGTGACCGATCGGTGATGAGGATGAAGATGCTGGCGACCCGAACACTGACGACAATTGTACTATAGCAGTAGCAGGCGAAGCAAACGCCTGCGCCAGGAGCAGTGAGGTGAGTCAGCAAAAGTGAGTCCCGCCGATCGGCTGATCGTCCGCCCTTTTTGAACGCGGCGGAAGAAGAAAACGAAGAAGGAGCGACCGCGAAAAGGGCCGGCACCAAACGGCCACCGAGGGATGAATGGGAAATCTATTACATCGTCGCTGCTGCTGCTGCGGCAGAAATTGCTGCTAACGCTGTCGCGGCTGCCTGGGCGGTCTGGTGGGGGAGTCTCTCCGCCAATGGGGTTTGTGATTGGGGGTGGTGGTCAGGAGCGACTAGTGGGAGGATGGGGGTTGCTGGGGTCATTGTGGTGAAGCGGGACGGCGGCAGTGGCGGCCGCCGTGGTAGTAGTAATCGTGGTAGCGGTCAGATGTGTTGGTTGTTCTTCCTATCACAAGCCAAAAAGAAGTAAAGGAGACTTGTACTGCGGTCACCGCTGCTCTGTCCAACAAACGCAACTCAGGAGATTCCGTTCCTGCGGCCGCTCTGGCGCTACATTAGATTTGCTAATACCAACCCCCGCCCCACATATTCTCTCATACACAGACTACACGACAACAAAACCGCCGCATTGCAATACCCCGTCGCCCCCATTAGCTGCCTCAATGATCCCTTCCCTCCTTCAGCCTCTAGCCGAGACCCATCGGTGGTTGCTCTTCTTCGACTTCATCGCTCGATCTTCGACTCCCACCACTCTGTTCTCTCACTTATTCGGCTTGGCCGTCGTCATCGTCTATGTCGCGTTGCGCACCCCTCCGCTCCCCCTTAATAACTCTGAAAGAACGAACGACAGCAGCAAGAGCAGCCGCCACCAACGCTAAAGAACGAGGCGAGCGATCTCCCTGATTGACCCAGTCCAGGGTGCCCGGGCCACAGCGGGCAGCAGATGAAAGCGACTGGGCAGCGTCTCGATGGCGAATTGCGGGGGAGGCACAACTAGAGAGCGAAAGCAACGATGAACTCCCTTATCGAGGTGGGTCTTAGAAGGAGTAAAAGCGCGAGAAGGAACGAGGGCACTTACGATGATCTGCGACGCGAAGATATACCATTGGCGATTTAACCTCGATGTCGTCCGTTAAACCACTAACTAGCTCAGTATTTTTAATTTAATAAGACGTCAATGAGAAAGTTTAGTCTTATTTTAAGGTTCTATTCCAAATCTCATGTCCCTGTTCGGTTTTTAATGTTTAAAGAAACATGTAGAGCTGAATCATGTATTCCGCATGCGCATTAAGTTTATATGTTGAACGGTCTCTTTCTAGTGTATCGAACTATCGAAAGTCGCCAATTGAAAGCAGTTACTCCCAAAATGAACTGCGGTCTGTATCTGTCTGACTGCCACATGCTAACACAAAGCGAGCGTGAACCTGATCCCTGTAAGCAGGTGTTAGCCGCGTAGCCGTTAGCTACAGCAGGCCTGATTGTTTACAGGCCGGCTTCTCGTAAGCTATACGCGCACTGCCACACGCACTACTACTGGAAGATAGGTAAAGTCTATAGGGGTGGGGTTCGTGTTCTTTATCGGGATGCTTCTGCTCCCTAATCTCAACTGACCTGAGACGCGACAGCAGATAGCCAAGCAGTAGGGAAAGACGGCGGGCAACTCACGCACCGCGTCATTTCTCGCCAGCTACGCCACTACCGGTGGCGTCATCATCGTCTTGCTATCGTCCAGTCTTCCGCCCCGCCGTACTGCCCCGTCATATCCATCGCACGGAGGCGCCACAACCATAAATCAGTCTCGTGGACTGGTCCAACCCGCAGTCTCACATGATGCACCTCTTTGCTGTGTTGGGCAGTACGCAGCAGGCATATTCTCTTTGTCCTCCGCCAGGCACTGTCGTTTCCTGCTTGAGGAGATCTGCTTGCTGGAAGCTGTCCTGCAAGCCGATGTTTAAGACACGCTATTGCAGGGCAAAACAGGACGGCACTATCTCCTACCAAATTTTCTTCTTTCACCGTTACTTGCAGGCAAGGGCAAAAGGCGCCGCCGCTAAGGAAGACTGAACGGTGAGCAGTCAGTCGACGTGAGGCGTTACATGCTTCTGCGTTTCGAACTGATGGGATCTCTATGTAAAGCAGGGAAGGCGAGATCAGCCAGCCAGTCGATGTATCGCGCAGTTGAGAGCACTATCGTCGCTGTGAAGCGAACGCGTTCTGTCTATGCAGGAACAGAGAGCACAGGGCGACGGGACTTGGACTGGCGAGGGTCAACTGATCGAAGTCTTTTCTTCTTCACAAAAGATTCTAGAAATGTTTGCACGACTGCGTTTGAGTCCGAACGGTCGACTTAGTCAACGCATGCAACTTGTGTGCTCCCATTGCATTGTGTTGTATAGATATGTAGGCTCTGTGGCACATCTCGCTCGCTTTCTGTTGTATCGAGAGGACACGAGCCCCTTGAGAAGATGATCGTAATCGAGTGGGGTCGCACTAACCTGTGGCATTGGCTTTTTCCCGGTCAGGCGACCCAGCGAGCGTTGCCACCGGTCAATATCGAGCTTCTCCGCCGCTAGTAATGCTTGTAGCACGGTATCGTGGCTGCCCACAACGACTGCTACTGTTACTGTTATAGCAACACGTCTGAGTGAACATCGTCGAGCTAAACATTTGGAGCATCAGACGGCTGTTGTGAAGGCAACGACATTGATTTGCGGGCAACGTCCATCGACCTACCACGAACATCTACGCCTTGGGCAAATTTACATATTATGCACAATAGGATAGTCACAGTAAAGACAAGTGTTAGTGAGGGTAGTACCAAGTAGATCTCAGGCTGGATTCATCTCATTGACTAAACGCCCCTAGTGCAGCTTAGCGCGAGCCGATCGAATACATTTTTAAAACGCCTGTAATCAGGAACACCAATTGTATCGAGTGAGCGAGTAAGTGAATGAGGCGCGTTATGCCCGCTATCGTGGGCCGCCATCGTCAGGTCAACAATAACGCGTATTAGATTATTGTATGCGACGAAGAAACGAAGTCATGATCTGAGTAAAACGCCATTGGAATATTGAAAATAACGACGAGCTATTATTGGTTGTTACCTAGAGAATAGAGAAATATCCAAACGTATCCTCCATGACTAAGACAGTACTAATAAGAAGTCTGAGATCCAAGAAATCTGATGAATCTGAGCTATTCAGGGACATCTTTTTCGACAAGAACGATCCTTGGAATAGCCTTTTCGTTGACTTATACTAATACAAGTGACTGGGCTAATTAATCCGAGCTTTATTACCTTTCAAAGTGAGACATAATATAAAGTAAAACTTTTTTTTTTTTAACTAGTAAGAATATTCCTTCACTGTGCAACATCCATACAATGCTCATAGAGCAAATTTTCTTCTAACGCTTCTGAAGATATGACCACCAAAAAGATTAGTCTGCCTCATGATGTAATACAACGATGCAATATATGGTTTTATATTCTTCACAGCAATAGATGCAGAATTTGCTTATGACGTAAGTTGTGGCAAGTATTTCAGCCTTGCAGGTGGAGCTATAGGTAACTTATATATCGTATCTCACCTCGAAAAATCGTCTGATTACATCCACAGCGACGCCTGCACAATACGCGGCATCACCCCGCCGGCCGT
This sequence comes from Varroa destructor, assembly GCF_002443255.2. Classification (NCBI taxonomy): domain Eukaryota; kingdom Metazoa; phylum Arthropoda; class Arachnida; order Mesostigmata; family Varroidae; genus Varroa; species Varroa destructor. The sequence goes on along the minus strand of NW_019211458.1, from coordinate 34,924,681 downwards.
AGGCGCGGCGAGATAATGTCCAAAGCCGAGACAATGGGGAGAGCAATACTATAAGCAGCAGGAGCCGACTGCAAGTCCGAAGCAGGCCAGCAATGATGAATCGCCGGGTCGAGCTGAGCCTGTGTGGTCATTGGTCAGTCATTCCTAATCTATTTTGCCTGTTCGACTCCTTGGCCCACTCGCCCTGGCTAACGTCATACAGACACACATTACACATACACACGCACGCATGCACGCCTGCACGCTCGCACTTACACACAAACACAGCCAGACCCTGCAGAGCTACATAGCAGTGGTTGGCATCGAAGAACCCAATCTCCTGACTTTTGTCCCATTGGGCTGAGATCCATCGTTTTCCTGTTTGTTGGCTCTATAGCTTTATAAAGCCACTGTTCTCCTGGCGTAGAATCTCGCTGCAGCTGCTATGGGAGAGCTAGTTGATAGCCGCAATAGCAGTTGCAGTTGTAGCAGTAATTCGCTGCCTCGCCACATTCTATAGCGCGACGACAGCAACGAGTAACAACGGATAGTTTCTAGCCGGCCAGCGCACCGTTCTCCTCTATTGGTATAACACTAGGGAAAAGGGAGGGCATATGAGTTGGAACAGATTCTTCTGCTGAAACTTTCAACTTGGCTGCATTCTCTTTCGAAGCAAAGCAAATCATATGAGGTGATGGTGATGATGATCGCGGCAATGCTTTTCGCAGGTGCTCGCCGCCATGCAGGCGACCAGCCCTTCTACAAGCTCTTGTAGTGGACCAGGAGGTCGGGAGGCCTGCCCGTCCTATACGGAAGCGGATTGCAGTCGGAGACTATCGTTCCTTTAGACTCGTACAGAACCTCAATGCCAACACACCTATGGTCCAAACGCGATAAGCGAACAGGGGGAAACAAAGACTGAGTCCTCACAAGAATATACATAGAGATACAACTTCCGTACGGTAACGCACGATGACCGCATCCTCTTGCGTAATGCAGCCTTTTCTATAAAAGCTACTTCTATAGGCTGAATTCACGATTCGAATGGAAGGTACCCGTGCGAGGATATTAGGTTTCACAGATCCGTACGGTACTCCTGTTTGTGCAGGTACATCCATTGGCAAAAAAGAGCGAGACAGCGCGAACAACGGCAGACGTATTGAAGTATAGAAAACGCGTTTTTACATGGCTGAAACAAGGTGGCGACCGGCGACCACCGTGAAAGTGTTTTGGCCTTTTCGAGAAGAAGCCTCCACTGGACAGACTGGTAGAACTCGGTTCGCTTTGTTGGGCTACCGCAGATCCGAGCCGAAGCATGAATATAGCATCCTCAGGCGCGGTACTTATATTAAGAGCTTCTCCAAACATGTACAAGTCCTGCAGGCCGGCTACGTTGTATCCCTTAAAGATTGAAAACCCCCTGAGACTGGCGCTATGAGGGGAGGCAAATACGCGTATGTTGTTTGTAGCCGCTGCAGTTCCTTAAATATCACTATGTACAAGCACATCTACATGTACCTACACAAGATTAGCACGATTTACAGTAGGCCAGCTTATATTCTGTGAGGCCAACGCTGATTTGAATGAGTCGCCGAGGTGTCGATCTTAGCTAGCGATATTAAACAAACGAGCTAGTTTTTCTGCGTAGAGATTCGAGCCTTACTGTTTTCAGTGCTACATAAACCGCAGGTGAGGACTGTGAAATATAAAAGTGAAATATATGAATCTCTTAACTTTAGCAAACATTTCAACTATGATATATGAATATGGTCAAAAAAAAAAAATCACAAAGAAACGTTTACTAGACTTCTATATCGAAAGCAACCAGTTCATCAACGGTACGTGATGGCGTGGCAGATTTACCTATGGTTACTATGAGGTAATGCTAATATGTTAGATAACACATACCGTACGGTGCCTGTATAGTACAGATATTCTGACATACAACCGCAACAAACACGTTAACCTATCGCTTGACCAACTGCAGCGTCCATGATAGAATCAAGGAGCCCTTAAAAATGATTTCCAAAACACTGGCCTTTACGACGCGTTGAAAGGACGCTGCTGTTTTTCCACTTTACAATATATACAATACGTTGCGGATAACCTTTAGAAATGAAACTGCAGCGTCCGTCTTTACCTGAAAAAAGAGAGGTTCGGTACGAGTCAATTAGTCAAGTACTTGAAAGAAACAAATTTATGACAATAGCGTTCTATATGCATTTAGCTGAGGTGATTCATCAGACGTTTTAACCGCTGGTCCTAGATACGTTCCCTGTGTTCTCTCAGTGCTGATCTACTAAAGTGAATCGTAAGCATGTCTATTGTCAAATATACCCCTTCACTGATTCTGCTATTCCGAACAAGTCTTACTCCGAAAAACGAGACATCAATTACTCTACATATAATCCATACATATAATGACCCTTGTCGTTGCCACGGTAACTGCAGGACGACAAGGACGGCGACGATAGATTCGGCAATATCCATTGCTGGCGTAATGGCAGCTTCATTTGTATATTTAAATGATTTTTAGTGTATATGAGTGTGTGTGTGTGTGTGTATATGATGTTTGTTGTGTTGCTTTTTCGTTGTTAATCCCGTCCGCCATCTTGGAAGTGCTTGACCTGCCACGAACACGCAGAGACGACGATCTATAGAGTGCGCTGAGTAGACAACTGGTGCGGGAGGGGAGTACGTGAATCACCACGAGAGAAACCGAGGGAAGTGAACGAGGGCAAGCGAATCGCGACAAAATGAAAAATACTACGAAAAAGAGAAAAACAGCATCATCGTCACACTAACTGTGATGAAATGAACTAGCACTAGAACTAGAACTACTACTTCTGCACGAGCAACGTCAATGGAAAGGATCCGCTGGCTGATCCAGTGAACGAAAATGGATGATGCTGGAAGCCATTGAAAAGAAAGCATCGACCAAATACAACAATAACATGCGTCGTAGACAGATACAGACACACATCAGTGGCGTGGACGCCAAATACTAACCGTCGCTCGTTAACTATACGACAACGAGGATAGACGATGGAAGATGATGAGCGCCATTCACAAAAAAATCACGGAGAGAAAGTTGGCTGCCAGAAACTGCGGCGTCATCAATGGCTAACTACAGCAGTTTCACGTTTGCGATTAGAATCCGGAAAAAGATGCCGAACGTTGAACCGCAATGTATCGACGACGACGATGACGACACTTGTTTTCGATTTAATATACATACATAATAACTTAACATAATATTAGCAAGCGATAATTAACTTCGGAGCCGTAACGAATTAAGAATACTGAAGGACTACAAAAAAGTAACTAACAATACATCCTATATAAACATATCGCCTTCCATTAAGTTGTCCAACAAAGGAAAGAGGAAGTCTGACTGAATGAAAGCGCCCGTGACGCACGATCTGAACAAACGACAGATATATAGACGAACCGCTCGAATCAATTATGGCCTGACATAAATTCGCGTCATCCTTTAGGCGAGATGCCCATCTCGCGGCACGTGCACGATCTAATACAGTTAAATCAATCAGCCATGACACGTTCGATTTTCGTTGATCCAGTGACGAGATGTTTCTGCGTCAATGTGCTGTTAATCACACACAAATATAGGATACAGGTACATAAATCAGAAAGTCGTCAAGATCTACCCTACTCCATTACCTATCATGGAGCAGATATTGCATCACCGTTTAATCATCATTGTCCCTACTGATCATTATTGTTTGGCGTTTTGCACGCTGACTCGACGCAAAGCGTCGTTTCACCCAGTCACCATATTTGATGAGTATCTCAGTCTTAAACTTCGCCGTTGCGATTTGGAGAGGATCTACGAATGAAAGAAACGTTAAGTGAGATAAATAAAGGTACTTACTGAATACGAATTAGATATAATTTCACGTAATAGATAATTAGTTATATGCTGTAGTATCAGTTTCAGCTAAAAGTTTTATCATCGAAATAAATAGTCAGGTCGCTGCTTCTACAGGAGCCGCTAGTCAGAAGATCTTTTAGTCGAAAACCAGCATCCAATATACGTATTCTACGAAACAGAAAATACGCTGTCACCGGTTTGTGCTGTACAGCCGGTTTATGTAGCGAATCAAAGAACGATTTCTAGCGTTGCTTGAAACGAAGTACATCATCATTACTGTTATGCTTCATGGTAATTTGACTTCATCCGATGTACGTAATAAAGGATGCTACGTAGTATCATTGAATTCAAAACGTCATACTTCGGTGCGGACAAATAACTACAACTATAGCGGCCGCGTAGATTAAGTTAGTATTTGGAGCCGTCACTTTTACGTATGACGTCTCGTAGTGACAAGAAGATCAATTCGTTGGGAAGAGCAGAGCAGATGGGCAGAGAATATAGATCACCATTCCAGCGATCAGACTCTGACTGCTGTCATTGTTATACAGGCATACACACGCACTCGGCAAGAAAGAGATAGACTACGTCAATATCAGTGGGGTGATGACAAAAGAGTCAAGCTGCTGATGGTATTACACACGCGCCCCCTACCGCTCCATTGACATGATACCACCACGCCTGGCTTGTAACGAAAATGAAAAGATGAAGCACTTAAGCGTCGTCGTCATCATTAGCATCACTCACAGAAACAGGACAATCAACGGCACTCCCCCATTGAGCTAGTGTCAGTACTTCCGTCCAAACTGTTCATCTAAAACAATCACTGACGATAACGACCGTCATGCAAGCCTTATTGGTCAGATATACGCAGACACCACTACAGACAGACAGAAAAGATAATTGCTGATGGCCCGCGGCGACTCCGGCCGCCGTGTTGTGTGTCGGATAGCGCGACAACAAAAACCACGCCACGCCCCAAACGTTTACTCCTCCTGCTTCCAAAAACAACAACAGTAAAAAAACGAAATAACGTATAGACAGGCTTTACCTTCATAGCCGCTTTGAGCCCGCACACCTATCTTATATATTGGCGGTATAGAACCCTGTTTCTTTTCTGTTAGAACTTTTGCTGATGGTGGACGCAGTGCCAATGACAACGCTACGGCGGTCATGCAGTGCTGCGGACAGAAACTGCACGAACGTGTATAACAGAAGGGATAGTGAGGAAGACGGGGCATTGCTCTAACGAAATCACTGTGCTCGTGCCGATTATCTTCTCTCTCACCCACGTGCCTCGCTACTGCAGCTTTGCCCACTGCAGTGGGCGGTGTCAGTTCCGCCGTGGAACTCCAGTTGCCGTTATTCGATCACTTTCGCCAGCCAGGAGCATAAGGTCCACCCATTTTTATTATCAACACTGCAAGTGTAAATATTTGTGCTATACTATATATTGTATGTTCTCTTACGATAGCTTCACGGTGCGTAGCATAGGTAGTGGAAGTAACACTGGCTATCACTGCTATCCGTAGTCGCTCCCTGGTATAATATTTTATCGTACATCATATAACTGCTGCCGCCAATGTTACGGTCGCTGCGAACTACAAATAAGCAACAAGCCTTTGTGATAACGACGGATGAACGAAAAAGTTCGTCGAATCTATCATTTACCTTCAAGGCGACCCATCGTAATAACGTGCCAACATTCACAAGTCGCAATGACAGACCCACAATCGGTAACGGCTGGCAGTTCTGGGTGGGCCGAAGTTCCGTGGCCCTGATCGAAATGCGCGCGCGTTGGAGCAGCAACGGCCGCGGCCTACTGCGACCGACCTATCGTTTTACTACCCCAAATAGAAATAGCAATATTATGGTATACTGTAGCTAACAAGTGTGGCTGAATCAGTGCTCATTATTATTATTATAGTTAGTCCAATTGAAACAGTGTCAATAAACGGCCACATCTTTGTTGATCTAATAAAACCTAATGCGTAAAGTCACAACAGAAACATAAACATCTTAAAGCTACAATGGTTACACCTCGAATAACCCGAAGAGACAATTTGACTCTACTACTTCGTCTGCTGTATTTATTAGTAGAAGTAATTTAGCAGTTACAGTTATTTACCGCATCGTTTTACACAATTGGCAACATGTTTAGATTTCTCCTAGTAGGCCAGCTTTCAATTTAGCACTTCGCTGAAGCCCAGATTGAGTAAGGTAAGGAACGAGTCTCGTTAGATAGGTACCTACAGCTGCAAATGCAAGCACTGTTCTTCCACGGGTCAGCGTGGTGAAGGCGGCAGGTGGATGAGGAGCCGAGTGGGTGAGTGGTAAACGCGTGGATGTGTATAAGACGTGGTGTGAACTCGCAAATTTCGGGAAGAGGGAGCGCGGAAAGGTTGGGGGTTGCTGGAGAGCTTAGAGAGGCGGGGGCGGAAGTATTTGAGGACTGAAGGAAGAGAGGGGACGGAGAACGGCAGGATCTGTTACCCTTCGACAGAGAACAGCCGGAAAGCACCGGTCGCGCAGGTCAGGGAGAAGGGGCGTGCGCCTACCGTCAGACTCCGCCCTCGCCCGCAACGAGATTACGGCAGCAGAAGCGGTAGTCGTTGTGGCGCCAAGCAACCGACAGACCGATCAAAAAGAGGACGTGGCTTCTCTGTAGGAGTTGCTGTTGTGCAGATGAAGAGCGATATGGATCTGAGGAGTCCCTCAACTGGCTTCGACCGTAGTACAGTTGCGGACGATCCCGAATTTTATGCTTCTCCCTTCTTCTTCTTCCTCTCCTTGACTGCTGTTGAATGCCGAAACTGACTCTAGCTAGGCGAGATCTTGCACAGATTTCAACAACGGTCGAAAATTGAAAGGAAACGAGCTCCTTGTCCCCATCGCAGTCGTAGAAACGATGCGTTGAGCCTGAGACGGACTGCTGCTACTGCCGGCACTTTTACGCCCCTAAAGGAGTCAAATTGTTGGAGCGCAAGTATTGTGGGGGGGGGGGGGGGGGGTAAGGTTGTAAGAGATGAGCAAAGCGCACGTAAGAAGGAAGCAAAGGCTCATCGATTTCTATTGAATAGCGCGTGTGGTCGGCTGTGCTTGCCACTGACTGCGTCAAAGCCCGCAGCACCCCAGTGCGACTTGAAACGGACCGCGTCTCAGCCAGTCACCCCCACTACTCGCTACTCTTTTCTTTCAAGAGATAGCGATGACAGCAGCGGCTCCGGCCAAGTCATCCAGTCGTCGAGCTCGCGAATGTGGTTTCGACGAAACAATCTGGCGTCCTCAGTCATTTTGTCGACTTCATTTTTTCCTCGACATTTGACTCGTCAGCCTTCGTGTTATCTACTTTTTGTCGCATCTATAATCTACAAAAGTGAATGGTGGCGTTGTCTCAAAATAAGAGGACAGGAACAGAGCAAAATATTGAAAAAAACGGATGAAGCGTACTCCGAATTAGAACCAGCCCAAAATCGGAAGAGAGAGAGAGAGAAAGAGAGCCAGTCGAATTACTTCGATGCTTGAAGGAGTGCTCGATATGGATCGGATATCCTGAAATTTAGTTGACAACGCCATTGATGTGATTCAGCGCCGTTACCAGGACATCCGTATGCGGAGGCTAGGAACGGTACGATTTCTCAAAGTTCGTATGAAGTGGTTGGTCTATTTATAGTAATTATGAGCCCTGCAATATTTTATGAAGTAACTAGTATCGATGTACTACTTGGCGTTAACCCACTCGATCTCAACGTATCGCTGTAAACGAAGCAGCCGAATTGTCGAGCAACATATTGTTCTTTCTATTGCCATTATTGTTGCTACTGCTCGTGACTTTGGGAGATCAAGACGTATCGAAAATCGTGTCCTTCGCTTGACCTTCGCTAAGAAGAAGAAGCTGCGGGTCACGAGGTCTTCAAGGCTACGGCACGGGTGACTCCATTGTAGTACCAGTTTCCTAACTGTAGAGATAGTGTTAGTGATGGTAGTAGCAGCCAGCAATAAAAAAACAAAAACTGCTTGGTAGCTCAATGGTGCGACCTTCAAAGATACACAGGAAGCGTACATATTCTAGATTCGGGGATTAGGCATCTTGTTTGTACTGGATTCAGCCGCCTGATATGCTAATGCTTGACGCCGGTTCCGGATGTTAGACTCGAGACACCCAATTTTATTAGCGCCTGACGGTAGCGACTTCCAAAAACTCGTCAATGGGGCAAACTGCGCGTCATCGTGTACGAGCATCACTGGTTGTGTCGGTGTCAGTAGAAATAAATATGGCGTACAGCGTGCTCTGTTGGACTAACAGTCGTCATTGTCATCGTCTATCTATACAGGCTACAGGATAACAAATTGTGTAAAAGGAGAGCAATGATCGTAAACTTCTGGGTATATTAGGTGTGAGGCAAATTAATTAAAACAAAACAAAAAATAAATGTGCCGTCAATTCATATTCAGTTGACTGCATTTAACACGTTACTCGTCTAGCCGACGCGTCGAACTGCCAAAATTAAATTTTTTACTTTCCTTTGTGTAGTTTTCTCTTGGAGAAAAACGATCTGTTCACAGATTTGAAATTGATGAATATTAAATTAATTATATATTGCTGTTTTTCCAGGTTTTTCCACAAATATTCAACTTCGTATTTCTAGAAAATGCATCAATATATACGTAATTATTTGGACTGGATGTCCTATATAAGCCTCATGCCCTATTTCTAAACTATTACGCCCATGTATGTACAGACGCAGTTATGAAATGGAAAGATGGACATCTATGAACACTTAATCTATCCGATTTTGTGTATCAAATATTAGCCAATATCTCTGAACGAATATTCATGGATGGCTTCTGTGTATTGGCTGATGAGTTGACTGCGCTCAACTAGATAAGCTGCTCGCAGTGACCCAAAGTAACTCCCTTTGCTTCCCTAATGGCCATGATGGCGTGCAAATGATTTAGAGTGTGTTGCATAGAAAAAGCGAAGAGTTGTTTCATGTTGGCTTACTTCCAACGTAACGAGGAAGTGAGCTCCCGCGTGAGAGATCAGGAAGGACATGCCCTGCTCGGGTGTATTGGTTTGAGATGGTCTTCGTGTCGGTCTACATAGATCTAGGTGTCGACCCGTCAGAGCTAGTGGAGGCGTTGGTCTATCAGTGAATTGCACGATGGAGCAGAGCGGTTAGATGATGGAGCACCGCGGCCTTATGCCTTCTGCCCTCTCATGTGGCGGCCGCGAGGCCTGCGAAAGTGAGCGAGTATATGCATGCCGAAGCCAGCGTCCACATCGCACAGCAATGGACCAATAGTAAGAAAAAAAGGAAAGAACGCGAGAGGGTGAGCAAAGAGAGAAGAGAAAGAAGTAGCGGCACGGGAAAATGAGGAACACGGATCATACTTCCTTTTTTCCACCAAAGCAACAATCTAGCAGCGGCAGCTGGCTTTTACCGCATCTTTTCCTCTTAAAGCGTATCCTCCTTATGCTGCTGTTGCACTCCGTGTATGCTAGCAAGTCTGCACCTTCTACAAGTCCCGCGGAAAGAAACTGCCAGATCGCTCATACCCTCCTCCGGCCTCACGGTTCTTCCTCCCCGTCACCAAAAGCCGCTCCGAACCCCTCACTAAAGAGCGCTAGTATAGCGTGCCACTGACTAGGATAACGGTGGTAGCTGCCGTATGTATATTCAGGCTGTGTATCTATACTTTGTAGACCCATGTCCGTCCATCTTCGCTGTGTATGTGTGGGCTTCCTTTTTACATTCACGTTATCGTGTGCGGCAGGCTAGAAGGAAGACCGCATAGTGGCGCGGTGGCTGAGCCACTGGTGTCCGTGCTGCTGGTCTTACGTGCCTTCGAGATCCGCGGGTAGCGAGGAACAGCAGGGCTAGTTGCGGCAGACTGCATAGGCGGCCCACTGATGATCAAGTAGTGAGTACCGACTACCTAATCTAATATCAGATGGCGCCTTGAGCGTGCTGTGAGTCGCACGCGTCTAGCTCATACAAGTTACCGAACTCTTGTATGTACATATGTCTCTGTATGTAAAAGTATGACTTGCTTTCTGCAGGTGTAGACGACCAAACGTCAGGTGTTCACCTCACTCCGTAACACCATCCAAGAACGGTGTTACGCGCGTACATCCTATCAGACGCAGGCGAGGACAAAACAAGTGCAAAGCGTTATACTAGCGTATATATCATCTTCGCTGGTTGACAGTCAGCTCAGCCACTTCATTTGTTCTCAAACCCAACTAACATCGCTATATTAAGCAGTCTCTACTCACAAGAGCTGGCATCGTACTCAAGCATCGTGGCTGAGACCTTTCTCAACATAATATTTTGAGACGCGACTTCTTTAAAAGATATGGCATCACTGAAGCAGGAAAGTGGACGAAATAGAAAGTCTTCGAATACATGCATGTATGCATCTTCGTAGAGAATTCCATCGAGTTGAAATAAGTAGTTCTGAGTAATGGACGCTTTCCCCTGTTCTCACCTATCGAGGTAACAGCTCAGCTTTCGTGGACGCTATTACTTGTCAAGGTGGCCACTCAGCATAGTGCACTGTCTGATGAAATCTTCCTGCAACACATATTCGCAAAGCAGGAAGGCATATCTATTGTTTGCTGAGCAAAGAATCCTTATCTCCATCTCTCCCACCTTTGTCCCGTTGTCTGAGTACAAAAGCGCACTTATACTCAATGAGGCAGAGCAGCCCCTTGGTTAGGGCGCTCGGTACACAAGTAACAGTACCAACAGCACTAAAGGCTCTGTAAGTAACTCTCAAGGGGCTACTCGTAAGCCCAGCCTAACCGAGAAAGCGAGCAAGTAAGCATCATGCCGAGAGCGTATTTAACATCTCTTCAACAGGTTACTGAGGGCCCGCACTTTGTTGGCTTGGCCCCTGGCCACGTTAGCTCCCCCTTGAGTGCAGACAGCTTCCTAACGACTGCTAACGATGCATAATTGCCTCGTCGAGAAAACCTGCTCGACGTCATTATCGTTGTCCTGTCAGAACTCAAATGTTTCGTGTGCCATGAAGAGCATGGCAGGTTAACATCTCTGTCACCAGCGGCATAGACAATGGCGTAAGCAGTGCTGCCACTCTAAGCCGCGGACGGTGACCATGGTCAGACTTTTTGCCCTGCAGAACAGTACGTGTCAGCTACGTTAGCAACTGCCAACGGCCGCGCAAACGTAATAACGCCGACTTTATATAAGTTCTGTCCATTTGTAAATTTAATGTAGTGGCCTTTCACGCCTATGTAATAGGTTAGCACGCTGCATGTGGCAGGACAGTGTTGTCCTAAAGCGTTTTTCTGCCTGTTGTCTCTTGTCTGAAAAGAAAGATCTGCCATGCATCCCTTTACGCACGATGTCTTTCAAATGTCGGCTATAGCATTTTCCTTTTTTAAAAAACCTATGACAACTTGTATTACATTTTTGCGCTATTCTGTGACAACTATAATACAATAGAGAGGGCAAATTAAATTTTATATGATTACTGCGGCTTTGTCGTTACTAACGCACCTCTGAGCGTGTTAGTCTCTGAATGTATATATGTAAGCGCGTATTACCAGGAGGGGCTACATTCTAGGCTGTCAGAAGATTCAGTACAATAGGTTATGGATAGTAAGAAGCGAAACTCCCGCTGTTCGCGGGAGCAAAAGTCCTAAGCGAGTATAGCAGCCCTTGACTACTACTATGAGACGGTAGCGGTGACCGCTGCTTCTGCGGCTTCTCGAAGTCAGACTGGTGGAAAGGTTAGTGGTCTGGAAGGCGATCATCATACTACAAAGCGCCACCACTCATAGAGTTACGGTGGCTCGAGCGTCGTGGTCGCTCATGCCGCTAAAGAGTGAAGTGTGTTCTGGTGGCCTTTGATAAACCGTAACCTGGAGGGCGCCCTGCTCAGCTACGCAGGGCGCTTTGCAGTCGACGAGCCACGGCTACCGCCTTTGCCCCGACCAACGGTCCGTGCGACCGACCAAGCGAGCGACGCCCTTCCCTTGTGTTGACGGTCATTCTTAGCTCCCTGAGGCCGCGCGATAAGGCCACGACTTGCACCCGCCAATGTATGCGGTGGCGATTGCGACTTGTGCTGCTGCCGGCTCCTTTGCCTCTATGTCCTCTACCGCTTTTGCTTCTGGTGGCAACAGCAGAACGACGACCAAATAGCAGTGTCATGGTCACCCTGCACGGGAAAGGACTTGCTTGGGCCGGGGAGACTCCTTTGCGGCAACTGCGGACGGACGGACGCTTGCTCCCTCCGTCCTATTTTCCTTTTTCTATATTGCTGCTGCTGTTATTCGGACTGCTGTGTCGGTCGACACTCACTGGTCCCGAGGGTTCTGCAACGCAAGCAGTCTGCATTGTTCCGTTGGCCTGTCGCATTCTCACAATGGGTGCCATGCGCAAACTCGAATAAAGAGGAGCTTGCTATCGGTTTGTGGCCAGACCTCGGCCGGCTATCGAATACGCTTTCGCGGACTGCGACAGCCCTGCAGAACAGTCGTGCGGTGGCGGAGGGCACCTCCTCCCCCTTACTTCTATAATAGCAGCAGCAGGAAGTAGTAGTGGGGCGGTAGCAGGAGCCGGTACCGACACAGTCGTGACATCCACCCCCGACCTTCGCACTCCGTAAAATGACGCGAAGTGACAACATCTTCAACTGGCTGTTCGTTGCCAACCGCCCGTGAATGGAAAAAGAAAGAGGGTGATTTGCAGTTGTCCACCGGCATCAGTACGCCAATGCTTACCCATACATAAACAGACAGACACGTATAGACACACACACAAGTAATACTGCTCATGCGACATCCACTCTTACACAGGTTCCATTATTTACATGGAAATGTGACGTTGGCAGAGAAGAGAATGAATTTCGCGACTGCACACTTGAGACAGGTTTAACCATTAGTCGCAAATAGAAGTTGGACGGTTAGTCCTAATAAGTTACCCTAAGACGTACTATCTTAATGACAAAAGAAGTTATTGACCAATACTCGTCGTACTTAGAAGTTATTGTCATTTCTTAAGTTGTGTCTTGTTTTTTTTACTCTACTAAGTTACCGTAGTACACCAGTGAGTGGCATACCATAATTGCATTCCCCTGGCTTCTGTTTTTGAATTATTTCATTTACAATAACCTGTACACACACATATATACAGGTGCTGAGATGACGCGAAAACGTTAAGCAATCCAAGTCAAATTTTTGTGAAAAAGTGAATTGTTCAGGGCAATTCTGGTGAAATGGCCTTACATAATATTTTACTATAATTCTTCTTGGATGTCCCGTCAGACATTTCTGCTTTCCTGCACGAACTGTCGATTCCGCCGTTGGCAAAAAAAAGCAAAAAAGAAAGCACTGAAGACTCATTGCTGCTTCTTTCCTTGGAGGGCATCAGCGGCAGCAAGCCAATCTAAGGAACAGCGAAGGTATATTTGGCCTCCACTTACTGACTTACCGACTTCGCCGACGTTGTTCGCTGGCTACGCATGACGGGCCACCGCAATACGTTAGACGTCAGGCGACGGTTACGTCGTTTACTCTCTTATTCAGTCTTCTCTCTTCTTCTATATGGGCCTATTTAAATGAGGGAACACGAATGAGCTGTTCGTTGTAACACTGTTGTAAACAGGGCGCCACAACGTTGACACGGTGCGGACAGCGGGTTGACTTGTACCGATTGTACGCGAAGTTTAAGCACCAAATAGTTAGTTAAACAACCAGAGAATTGCCTGCTCTTCGGAAAAAAACTTCCCTTAGAGGCTACAGCGACTCAGGGGAAACATCCCGTCCCGAACGGGACGACACCACGTGCTTCTTTAGCTTACGATAAGTCGTCTCAACTGTAGTAGTGGTCGTGATACAAAGGAACGTTTGCTGATGCACTACCATACTACAGTAATAACGAAAAATTCTGATAATGTCACGAGTCGTAGCAAGAACGTCGTAGAATTGCACGAAGACCTGCAGGTACGTCGGACTGAATCAACACATCTCCTGATGACGTCCTCAACGTAGTTTGAATTTTTTTGGTTGCATAGATAAGAACACTTTTAGAATAATTCTTTCGCTTAGCATTTTTCATTTTGATCGTTTTGCATCACAGGCGTGTTCAATATGTTGTACTCCATATCTCTGCCAAGAAACACATTTGTCTGTTGCTATACGTCCGGCTCAAGATTGAGACGTGCCTTCACACAGTACGAAAGGCTTACTCATCGACATAGACCCCTGTACGTCGTGTTGACGTTAGTAAAATACACGTAATTGCCGTCAATTGAATATCCGCCCCCTGTGCACTGAATACAACAAAATGCTATTTTAATGATCCGGCAACATTGTCCCGTCCAGCGTTGTGTCCAACATGATGAGGATCTATTGTTTCGCATATGTTGATTTAATTACGGTAATCCCATTGCCATACCCGTAAATGATTCGTCCCGACTAAGAGTCATCGTGTCATAGCAGTTGATAATCTATTCGTTTCGCCAGAGACTACACCGATACCTACTACTATGATCATAGCACAACCGTCTACAATGGTGTTGCCTACGGCAGTCCCGCCCCTTTGGTAAATGTTGCATATGCATCAATATGTTACCAAGTGGTGACACTGGTGACCACGGGTGCAAATCGTGTCGGAAAGGATTCGTGGCCTAGATCGGCGCAGAAAACGTTCGGCGTTAGGATTTAATAGACCGCAGTTGCTGATCATTCGCTTGGCGAACGTTACCTAACATTTGCTTATCATGTGATAAACCTGGTTTGGGCTTTCCTTGTTGACTTCTGATAACTTCGTAATGGCATATCGTGCCACGCTGGAGAAAGTTGCGGTAAATGGAGTATCTGTTCCACTGATAATGACGAACTTGTCCGCTGTTTAATTTTGATACCCTCGTATGGGCAACGACGTTTTTAAACGGCCACACTGTTTGTGCGTCTGACGCATGAGCAGGTGAACATTAGACGATTATCAACTTGTTTCCAGGTTATCACGAGGTCATCAAAACGTTACATGTGCGTATTAATACCCTCACACTTTTCTCTTCACAATATACGCTTCGTGACGCTTCCGCCTTCTCCCACCCCCCAGACACCCGGCCGCGGCCTCTCCAGCATCGGTAAACCATTGTCGCGTTTGTTGTGGGTTGCACCCTCAAAATACAACTGATGCTGCTACCGCTGATGTGTATTTTGTTCATTAGTGCACAGTCAGTCATTGTCCGCACTTTCTGTATATCCATTCCATTATTATGAATCCGATGCCGTTTTCGGGACTCCCCCATCAGCCAAAAACCGGTTCACACCAACCGGCTGTAGCCGCCGGTCTCTGCGTGATTCGACGATTGTTGGTCGAATGACTAAGGGATGAACGTAGTACACATATAGACACGCAATAGCAATAGCAGTAGATTCGTTTTCACGATAGCCGTAGGTCAGTAGAGGAATTTTTTTGGCGACTACTCCACGCCAAGTCGTTTGTTGGCCTGGGGCGGGTAATAGTACATCCCAATTGCACGATGAACCCACGTATCACAACCGTTAACCAAGAACTGAGCTGGTCGACCGCTGATCACCTCGTGGTAGCACCACCAGCGTCGCTAACAGTACTGCGTCAGCCATCTCAAAAGGACACATGCGTCGAACTGATGAGCCACTCTGGCGGCTATTGTCGTCGTCATTGTTGCTGTTTCTTGACGGTGTTGCTGTCGACAACGCTGCTAGTTTCTGCTGACGCCGGTGTGGTTACTGCTGCCCATTTTGAACGAGGAGACCCGACAGGCCAGCAGACATCAAGCAGCTAGGGAGTCGCTTCATTCATTCAGTGGTCGAATTCAACGGAGCAACTAGGGAGTGACTGGTCATTCGAACAGACACCTGACTCTCGAGATGTGGTCGTCACCGCCACCGCCACGGTTATTATTACCTCGTACCTCGCCTGGGTGTTCAGGCGACAAGGTGACGACGATACAGCGTCCATGCTTTGACCGCTAGTGGGTTAGGAAGCGAGTCGGTGCGCTCACTGACCGGCTCCCTGACTGGCCTATGAAATGAGTGATTACCGACCGTTGTGCCTACGATACATATGCCGATCATTACCCCGTATAAATCAATCAGGCCATCCGACTCTGTCCAGCGTTTTAAATCTCGTCTCGATGCTGTACGCCCACAAATCACGCGCGGCGCAGTGGGCTGACTCGTGCAAATCGGATGCTTACGTGCGGCTAGATACGCGCATCGAACTGCATACATTTGGATGTTTGCAACGTCAAGTAGACTGCTGGTAGTATTAACTCATAAGCAGCGGGACTACGCTGGGACCGGCGACCGTATCGCGTTGCTTGCTGGGCACATTTGCTGCTTCTGATCATCATAGACAGCACGGGTCTGTGTGTGACAACGGAAGTAGCAGCATCAGCAGCAGCAGCAGCTGTCGATCGGTGGAGCAGAACACGCTGAGACGTCACCGTGGCATACACATACATACGCAGATAGAGAGAATAAGTTCAAAAACACTTAACAGCAAGTTAGCATAATGAAAAGATGGATGCTCTATTTAGGAGAGCTGTGGGCAGCCTAGGCGAACGCGCGGTAGCTACCAGTTAGGAGAACGACCAAAAGTAGGAAGAAGCAGCTGACGGCGACGCTGGCGATTATGAGAACGCAGGCAGTGTGGGCGTTAGAATTTGACTGCGGCAGTTCGATGACGCACGGAAGTCGTTCGTTCTGTTAGCGCCATGGAGTCGCTACTGCCTAGTAAGCAATAAATAGGTTGGACATGACCGCGATTGTGATCATAGTACGTCCTAACAGCGCTAGTTTCGTTGCTGCTTCTCCTCGTTTTACTACTCGCTACTCGAAGCAGTAGTAAGTATTCTGCTTCAGAGTAGCGGCCTGCACTGATCTGCCAGCCAGCCAGCCCAGTTAGTTCGGCCCAGCCGACAGCTCGTGGCGGCCCAGAGGCTTGTCACCGCTACAACAGCGCTCGCATTCTTTCTCGAATAACGGTAGTGTAGCACGGTGGCACATTCTGCTGCTGCCGCCGCCGCCGCCGCCGTTTAGTTAGACAAGTGGACGTCCACGGACCAACGGCACAATGACGACACGCTTGTACGCGCCCACGCGCCGCCCCCACGCGCACGCCAGCAAACGCATAAGAGCATTCAGAGCTAAGCAGATAGACAGAAGCACAGGCAGAGAGCTAGTCACCGTTGCTGGCGTCATCGTCCATCGCATTATGTTACCTTTAGCAACAACAACACCCCAACTATATATAGTAACTTGGTCATAGCAGCTTCTGAAAGCGTACAAACAGGCAGACACCGCTGCGGCTGCCGATTATATAACTGTGTATCACGGCACACGCCCACTCTAACGGGTGATACGCGCTGTTGGAACTATTACTAGCACTAGATAGAAACGCAGCGGTGAAACGGACGCCTTAACCGGCGGCGCCGACACGGGCTACTGCGTAACGCGCCGCCACTGCTGTTGCCGCTGCTACAACGACCAATAAACGACGAATGAACGCGATCAGGGCGTAATTGTTACGCATTCAGTTCTGTTACGCTTTCGGAATAGGCGCACGTGGCACCGCCTGCTTCGCAGATCGACCCGCCCTGACAGCAGCAGCAGTAAATAGCATGCTCATGAGAAATGCAATAGCAGACGCGAAACCAATCGAATGACTGACTACTGCCAACGACCGAATGAACTGATAGCTTGAGCAGGTCCAACTGCATAGTACCTTCCAACCCCGATAACTCTTCGATAGGCGAGCCCCCTAAAGAGCCTTTTTTGAGCCAACATGCGTCGTCTCACACTATTCACAAGCAAAAATAGAAAGCACTTAGTGTCGGATTTTCTAATCAGACATCTGTACAAGCTAATTTCAATTGACGCATTTTGATCGGTCGCATCGTCTGTCAGCTGACAAGTGAATCTCAGCTGATGGGATGGTACTAAAAAAGCGGTATAAAAAAATGCTCTTCTGTTAGTTCGAAGATGTTTGTTTGGCTCCATTTAGTTCTATAGAAAGACGAACTGCCATGTTGCGGACGACACAGCGACCAAATCTTTATGCAAAGCCTCTTGGTGACGCAAAACATAAAGCCAATCTTCACATCTCCTATGTACACTGCCCGAATTTGCTCTTTGTGGAGTATCTCGTGCAGAAGCCTTTTTTCCTCTTCATTCCCTTTTTTAGTCCTCGAGGAAAATCGCTTTCGTTCCAGCATCGAACCGGTTGAGCTTTAGGATTAAAACGTTCATCTCTATTACAGAGCACCCTGATGCTGCTTTACCACAGCCATTCAACTGCTCTCAGTTCCGCCAAACTGTTCTGCAGCTCGCTCGTACGCGCTTATGGGCGCTCAAGTCTTTCCCCGCGTCGACCGTCATCGGCGTCTGCCTTTTATCTCTGCCTTTCCGTAGCGTGCTTCTCTAGGCGACGTCGAGGTTATCGCCCATGAGTGCGCTTCGTCATATTTGATCTTCGTTGGTCGACGCTACGCCCTTCGTCCAGCACTCCCGTTTGCCGCACGTTTACCCCCTACCTACCTCTAGCCTTCGTCCTGCAACCTCCAACCTAAAAGTGTTCGTACCCCTTTCGCACGCCGGCCAACCCGTACGCCATTCGCCTCTATACTACGACTATTGAAGGGGTTGGCGACGTTGACGACGCTAGACTAAGTGTGATATGGAGGCAAAAATGGCCAAAATGTTTAAGTGCTGATTGATCACCTAATATAAAATCACCAACCACAGCCAGCAGACAGCATTTCACCACAAAGACTGTGCCCGGAACAGCAGGCCCTATGCTAGTCAAGTCATGCAAGAGTAGATGTAGTAGCAGGCCTGTCTGCCTGTCCCGATCTTTCTTTCTTTCTTTTTCTCCTGCCCGCATTTACCCTACTAACACCCATCGAATCTAGCACCTCGCCCAGCGCCCCTCGCGTACCCCTTGTGGTTTCGAAAAAGCGGTGGCGCCTTTCATAGCCTATCAACTTTAAACTTTGCCCATATTTGAGATGGTATAGAGAATTTAAAGAATGGGTCATAATTGAAAGAGCTGATAAGCAGCCACTACGGCGATGGAGAATAGCAGCGACACAGAAGCAAAAGAATGGATCGCCAACCGTATTGGCGCTGCCGGTTGCCGCATGTTTCTGTACGCAAGAGTGCTTTACTTTGAGTGTGACTACCGCGAATAGCTAGCTAGGTAGCTTATTATATTTGACCAGCGCGAACTCATCGATCCATAGGTTTTTCTTCAGCAATATTACGGCCATCTAAGCCAGCCGATTTTCTTGACGGAGACCGCACGATTTCCCGATCGAGCTCAATGCGAACCTGTGCATTAACACTGCTAGCGATAACTCTGTTTGCAGTGTTCAAAGAACTTGAAATCAATAACAGGAGAAGCGACCAGTTAGTTCTCGTGAGCACAAACTGTTTAATAGGCTTGATGAATATTATGTAGGGCCCGATTTACTCGATCAGGTAGTAAAGATCGTTTTAGCAGTTCCATCCGCTAAAGTGGTCTAACATCCACCGTAGCCGTCTCATCAACGTATACTCAGTTGTTATTTCAATATGTGGTAAATACTTGATTTTGATACGGACGCAAAATTGATAAGTAGAGCAGCTGTGTGTCGGAGACCGATGACAAAAAACCAACCGGTTACCGAGTGTACCTTACGTTATCTATTCCTCTGAGGAATCTTCATCTGTTAAGACGGTATTCTTGCGTTGTCCAAACTTTGTTATTAGAACGATCAGGCAGGCAATCAAGCCAGCGGTAATTTTTTTTGCTCTTTCTGCTTCTGTCGTCTCGTTTGCCGGGAGCTTGTCGACTGGCGAGCGACAGTGGGCAAGATGACAAGCAGTGCTGAACTTTTACGTTGCCTTTCCTTCGCGTAAGGCCAGTTGCTCTGCTGGCCTTCTCTTTGGTTGTACGTCTCTTTCAGAGATGAGCGATTCAGTTCGAGCACGCCGGCGTGGCTGACTGGCTTTCGATGAGGTGGCGATATTTAGTACATGGAAAAACGCTTAAAGACCAAGCATTTCTCCCCTGCTTTCGGCTACCGGCCTCCCCTCCAGCAGCTTCCTTCGACCAGCAATCGCTCATAGGAGATTAGTTTTTCCTGCTAGCTGGGAGCAGCTGCAGCTCTACTGGGACAGGGGCGGCGGCAGCGGTGCTAAGCGCCAATGAACCTCCGACAGCACTGTCGGCGTCGTGCCATACAGCAACAGCAGCCGCCGCCGCCGCCACGCTAGGCCGACCTGCAATACTCTCGGCGTTTCTCTTTCTCTCTCTCTTAAGCGATGCGTTTTTCGGGTGGCGCTCTGCTGTGTCCGATACTGTTCGGCTTCCTGAACGGTGATTTCTCGTCCCGCTGGCGCCAGCAGCAGCGGTGCCAGCAGTAATCGCAGTAGCGCAACCGAAGCGCTTCCTGCAGCAGTGAACGTTACTTGGCTCTCTCAATCTTTTGCGGTCTCTTCCATTGCCGTCGTCTCGAACACACACGTACAGAGGTACACAGAGTTTCTCCCTGTCGCACGCTCAGTCTGTGCCCCTCTTTCTCTCGCTCCGTCCTTCCCCGATTTCTTAGCGTGGCTGCAGCCGACTTCCTGACAGAGTCGGATCAACCCGTCACTCGGCAACACGACCACGAGATCGAGGATCAGGATCAGCAAGAATCAAGATCAACATCTATCGATCGTTCGCTCGTTTGGTCGTCCAACGAACCGACCGCCATCAATGGTTTACGAAGAATAACACGACAGGGGGCAAGGAAGGAGGGGCAAAGCATGGGGCGAGGCATTAGCAGCAGCTGCAGCTGCAGCTACAACCGTACAGGGGCTGTTAGAGATCCGAATCACTGCTGCAGCACTGTCAGGAAACGTCCTACACGCCAACCTCAAAGTAACGAGGGATAGGTAGCCCAATGTCGTATTTACCTCCTGACACCAGCTACAGTATAAATAACTAGTATGTGCTGCTGTCCGGTGCTGCTTACAAAAAGCTTATTTTTTACCGAGAGAAATGTTAAGGAAAGTATTCCTTGGCGAGGAAGTCTTCCTAGGCATATCGTTCTGTTTTTAGGTTTGCGATGACATTTCGCCTCATGCAGTCCACAAATCAGCGTTTACCGCTGGGCGTCTGTTCTGAGATGCTGACCGACTGTAGATAAGAAATAGACCCTGGTTTGTATGTTTTAGAATTACGAAACTTATTTTATGATATGCGAAATTCGTGGGTTCTAAGCCTGTAAGCATTGCCTGCATGTAATACCGGGCCAACTAACTATTACTGATCAAATTTAACCTCAGAAATGTCTTTCCGGCTTTTTCATCGGAGCCGCATTTAACTAGTGGATGAGCAATACATTAACACGCCTCCAGCCAACCTCATAACTCAAAATTGCATTAGCTTATTATTGGTTTCTTTTTGCTTTCTAGGCAAATTCGCTGGTGCCATTGCCGCAGCCGCTATAGCTGCTTGATCTATTCCGTTCCATAACAACAAAAAGCCGTCAGGAGCGTCATCAGCCAGTCAACGCTGCTGGTTGTTGTAGTATAGCAAAAAAAGAAGAGCATGGTGAAGTTCAGCTGTGGCAGCAGCAGTAGCATCTACCGCTGCTACTAGCGACTTACCACTGGACCCCGCTATTTGGAAACACACACACAGAACCGACAACACGCGCTATATGTGCTGTTTGTAAATTGGCCGCAATCTAATCGCTAAGAGAGGAAGGCCCGGGGCTTGTTTCGGCGGGCCTCTGCCACCGCCGCCGCCGCCGCCGCCGTCGTCACTGCCGCTCGTTTGCCGATGTTTTCGGTACTGGCGATCGCGGCAAGTGGCGCTTGTGCCAATGCTGTTCAATAGTGACGCTGTATCTGTCTGCGTGTTTGGCTGTGATTGTTCCGATGTGGAACCGCCGTCAGCCGAAGGAGATAGACAGTGTAGTCAGGCTGCGCTCGTCAGCAACCGATCGGTCGCCTGTCTGCCTGCGTTTCTACCCGCCCGTTCGTTCGCTTGCCGCATCGAAAACCAAGGAGCTCGAGGTCCAGTCACGACTTTGACCCTGGACGACGTTGCGTGGAACCGGCAACGAGCTTAGTTGGACGTCTGTCGTTCCGAGGTGCTGCTGCCGCCGTACGCAGTGCCGCTCAGCCCAGCCACCATCAACAACAGCATTGAAACACAAAGACGCAGAACACTTTTCCTGAGCAGAGCTGTTCTTCCTTCCGATACGTTTTCCTTCAAAAGCGTCCCCCTCCCTCACCACCCGGTCACATACCCCGTCAACTTCTCTCTTTAGTCTTCCTTTATTCGGAACATTACAATTCATTTCATTGCATTGCATTGCAGCTTACTCGCAGCTGTGCGCGCCCGCACGCACGCTCGCAGATATGACGCACTGTGGCGTGCATTTAGACACTGAGCACAGAAAAAGCTTTCAACACGACGGCGACGACAACGGACAGGCCTGCGAACAGAGACCATCAGTATTGCTACGAGCACCTGCAGCAGCAGCGTACCTAAGAATGACAACTGTTCGAAGCTGAGACAACACCAGCGGCAACATCATCAACAGTTAACAAAGATGAAACCGGCCATATAGACTAGCTGACCTGCGCCATCGTATCCTCCCACTGTTGCAAATCTACTACTAGACCCTTCTTTAGATCGTGTATAACAGACAACTATAGATAAAATTGTATGCTCACAAGCATATACACGTAGTGAATAACTTTGCAAGAGTCAGTCGATGGAATACGGCCAGCGCTTTCTTTTGCCGTCTTCTGCCGTCGCCGTCGCTATTAACACGATCTGATATGTATAAACTACTGCGGTAGAGGCTATTGCAGCGCTAAACGTTGCGTCGTAGACACAAAGGGTGGAAGATAGGTAGCGGTAGAATGGCTGTCTGAATATAGTTCTGCCTGAGTAAAAAGTAAAGCTGCCTGATCGGCCTGCGAGAGCATGCGTATTTGGGTACATGTGTGCGCGTATTCGTATAATTCTGTGCGTGACGGTGCCCTCAGACCCGATGAGCGTGTGAGCAGTCGACAGTCTATTGGAAACGGCCGTATCTGTTGCCAATTCAATAGTTGAAACTGATAGGTGGACGGATGGAACGGTGGCAGCGGCAGCGGCAGCGGCGGTGTCGTCGTCGTCGTCGTCGTTGTTGATGAAAACGATGACAGCGGTAACGTTCTTGTCTACGCTTCTGCGCCTGGCGCTGACGCGCCGGTAACACGAGCCAGTCTGAGGCAGAAAGCCACTACGATCAACAGAAGGTGGCAGAACAAGCAACAGTTCCGCGAGGAATCGTAATGCAATCAGCACCCGCAGCAGCATCAGCCGTAACGAAGTACAAACGATTCAACCGCCCAACGGATAGATGAACAAATAGACCAACGAATAAACGAAAAAAATAGAGCTCAATAGAACAGTAGTGCACCGAAAATGACTGCCTGAAGTTACGATGTCAGCAGCATTTCGCTGCAGTAGCTCTTTTGCTGAACGTTGGTTCGGCGTTAACCACCGACGCTCGCAATGACATCCCTAAAAAGAATTGTATAAATGATGAGTGATGGCAGAAGTAGCAACGACAGTGGGCATCGAGAGACGCATAAGAGGTATCGAGGCTGCTGAGGAAGCTACTGCTGGAGCTGTACAGTGACGCTGCCGACAAAGCAACGGCAGCGTCGATAAACTACGCCGTCAGAGCAGAAATCACCGCCACCACGGCGCAGTGGCGGTTTCTGCCCGTTGGTGCCACGACAGCAGCAGCACTGTCATAGTCAGCATGAACAGTGACACCAGCGTCGTACGTAGCAACAGAATCATCTACTGCTAATTCCATAGGCACCAAGGTATGCTAGAGACGGCGGTGGCGTATCGCCGAGAACGGATTGTATTTTCCAGCCGCAAACCACCGAAGCCAAAGGCAAGCGCCAGCAGCGGCATAAACATCGGCATTAGCACCATTCAGTAGCGTCCAACAACATCAAACGACCGACGCCGCGTTCGTATTGTACAGTACAAGCACACAATATGTACGGTCTAGATACACGCTAACGTCCAATAAGAGTGTGTACAATATGTGCCGATCCGTCCGGCTAGATCGGTCATGAGCCGCTGAGAGAGACACACGCAGAGGGCCACACTGCATTAACGTAAGAATTAGCGAAAATTGAATTATCAAACGTCTAGAAATTCTCGAAGAAGCATCAGTCCTGCTCGTTCTGTTTCTACTCCACAGAAAAAGGGAGCTGAGAAAACACAAGTTAGTACATCTGTCACTCCGCGCAGCTGCCGAGTGTGCTATGAAGTGCGCCACCTCCATCAATATTAGCAATTGACAGCAGTCGTGTGGGCATCTGTGCCTGCTATTGACCTTTTTTTCGTATGTGCCACATCCTTCACAAGGAACAGCTGTAGCAATAGTCACCTTGTTTGCTGCTTCGTTTAGGTGTCGGCGTACGGCTAAACATTGCTGGTAGAGCAGCGAACTAGCTACGTGACTTCGCCGGCGCCGACAAATTATTCTGTCGCTTACTTCGTTGCCTGTATTGTTTGTCTCTCACCGACGGCCCAACAGACAGTGAGTTCTCACTCACCACTTGTAGTAAACGATGCATGCGCTCGTGGGCGCCAAAGTGTTAAACTAAATAAAGTGGATTTAATCTGAGCTGATAGAATATACAAGCTGTTGACCCTGCGTCAGCCCATACATACGCACATATATATATTATAATGTGACTCCATCGGCACTGCGACAACTTTACTCGTTCGGCAAACACCTTATACTGCGTACAGGTGCACATACGTCCACAGACTCGTTCGCCGTCCATCAGGATTTTTCCATGAAATTTTTCAAATGTCAGCGAGATTTTTTATATGAACCAACAGCACACAGAGACTATGACGAAAGCTACTGAACTGACTAGTAAATTCAACGATTATGTTGCTCTCGGATGCTGTAGCATTTAACAATCGGCGTCCGTTGGACGCGTTTTACTATTGATATCGCCGCCGGCGCCGCCGTCTTTTTCGTTTCCGTAGCGGATTCGTTCGAGGCGACGGATGCCGGTAGCCTGATTGAGTCCATTCGATGAGCGTTCGTTCCCCAGAAGAATAGCAGCTTCGCTCCCTCTTTCTCTGATGTGCAATGTGGTGCCCGGCACCATCACCGCCCATCGTCAGAGTCCTCCTGCAGCCCTCCCGTCATCATCGTCAGCATCACCTTCCGAACCATCCGAATCACGACCCTGTTGTTGTTTATGGCATTGGTGGCGCTGGCTGTCGCCGCTGTCTGCTTGTATGCGTTAACCAACGGATAAAATTATCCCTATTGCGCAGGTCTCAAACTCCACTCAAATCGACTCGACTGTTTTATGACGACGGAGCGCTATCTTCGTCTTTCGTTGTAGTTCTGCCCTCTCCCTGCGTGATTCCAACTTTCTTCAGTTAACTGCCAGATGGCATCATCCCAATGACGGCGACAATCTTCGTCAACCGTGCAACGATACGAATATAACTAGCATTAGCAAAAACAGGCATTGGTAGAAAGTAACAATAGTCGACTAGCATCCATCGATCCAGGCTTAGCAGACGATATCGATATATCGTCGATGTATCGGGAAGATCCACTGACGTTACGATCCGAGTAGAAGGTCACAATTTGAATATTGTTACGATAACTACGTACGTCTTATACGGGCCGTACTCGTCGTGTAATTTGATTGTGTACTATCACTGTCTACGGGTGCTTGTAGTAACAGCTTTAGAACCGTTCCTGCCGCTGAACATTGAAGTTGTTGTGCCGTCCTGCTCTTTCTTGCCAAGAGCCCTGGGTCGGCTGCATGCCCACTTCGATATGACCGGGTTAGGATGCAACCTATATATTAATATTGAGAGGCCTCGGTGGCCTGTGTCCTAAAAGTTGAGGCTAATGTCGTCAACAATTCTAACGTGTTAATTAAATCGATCGGTTTGATACGCGAACGCGGGACTATGGTTATTTCAGAAATGGAACCGGTGTAGAATAAATATCTGCAACTTGTAGCGCCCGCTGATGGAAGTATCGGAATGCTGTGTAGAATCAAGCTTTAGTTCGTTTCTAAGACGCAACCATTGACTGACGAGCGACCATGCTAGCAATAACTATAGCTACACGGCCATGGCAATATTACCGACATCGACATAAGGTATGACCTACAGCCCAATTCAAAATAACTGTATAAATTTATCTCTGCTTTGTTCAGCGGCGGCGGCGGCGGCGGCGGCGGCGGCGACAACGACGGGAATGGCGAAGTCGTTGTCATCAGCTTCATTTTTCCTTGCCTGTTGCCTGTCCCGGCCTCATTCGTTGGTGGAATTTGTCTGCACTTTGCTCGTCGTGGACGTCGACGTCACCGCCGCCACCGCCGTTTTTTTGACGAAGTTCTTCCGTCGGCGGCGGCGGCGGCGGCGTTTCTTTCGCTGGCTTCCTCTATTTGTTCGTGCGTCGTTGATAGTCGCTGCCTTATTGCATTCGTTTTCTATTTTCGTCTTTTGGGGGTTTCATTCGTGTCGTTAGTCGCTGGTTCTATGGATTGTTATTACGACTGCCTTTATTCCTCGTCTACGTCGTGAAACTCACGGGATTGGGCTGACTCTGCTTTTAGTTTGTTCTCGTAGAGGGGGCTTATGCTTTGTAAAAAGATCACATTCACAAATTTGACGCTGTCATTCTTGCCACGCCATTTGATCTCAAACGTTGGTTAGCAGTGGGACGGCTCTCCGCGGTCGGTTATATGCTAAGCGATTTACCATATGTTACAAAAAAAAACCCAGGAAGTCAATGGGAGAGAAAACTTCCTTTGTACTGATCTGCCCCAGCGCATGACGTGGTCTTAGAGTACGAATGAGTGCACCGAGCCAAATGGGCTATCAGGAAAAGAAAAGTCCGACAACGACTGATGGCCAAGCGGACATCCGAAGACTTTTTTCTTCGTTTGTCTAAGTTACTGACAACACTCTCCAACCCTGGCTCCCGCTCCTGAAATTTGCATTTTTAATCACAATTAATTTGCTTATTATTAGTATCCGGCTCCTTTTGTCGAATTTAAAGCTGAACTGATTCTTAGCAGTAATGGACATCATCAGACTTCACTGTGACAATTACTTCGGGTAACGGCAAATCTTTGACGGGAAGAACAATGACCCAAGTGGGCAACCGGCTCGTATCGTTAGCTAAGCGCCTGCAAACCGTGTCTTTAGATATTACGGTGACGCTTATATATATATATATATTGTTGTGTAATACTGTATATAATTGTGGTTTAGGAACCAGCTGAGTTGCGTTTCTAATGTTTAGATCTAGTAGTACAAATGGAAGTTAGTCTTGCTTGCACGACTAGGTACTGTAATTTTGTTTGCGGCCCCGTATTCTTCACTTGCTTCTATTGAACACAGATAGCTGTGCGGAAATCCAGATGAAAAACTCCCGGGTGGCGTAATAATTACAGTGCCGTAATTAAGTGACCTCAACTAAATTGCTTTCACATACTTGGATATAACTATTGTAACCAACTTGTAGCTACAGAAGGTGCACGGGTGACGCCATCACGTTGTTTTAGATAGCTCACCGCAACCATTTTTGACGAAGAGAAAGCGAAAGGCAATGGGAAACGCAAGCCGTCTGCGACGTTTAGAATCTCAAGCGCTGTATGTAACTTCAGCCTATAAAAGTATGCAATCTGCCCGACCGGCGACCATCATCACATTGTCTTGGAATCGTATCATTCTGGCCGCGTTTTTGATGGCATACGCCGACGAAGTTTCTCACAGCAGCTCGTTGGCGGTCAGTGGATCGTTGCCATTCATTCATGGACTCAATCGGCCGCTGTTTACTGGTTCAGCACGCAAACGCGAGTACACTTCACACAGCACAGTGATGCTGCTGCTGCTGCTGTTGTAGCGCTGTTCCGCCGCAGCAGCTCCGCCAATGCGCGCCTCCATCGTCGTTTCGTTGTCAAATGGATCGTGCCAGCAAAAGCTTCGGTAGCAGTTCTATCAGCGGTAGATAATTCGTCGTTTGTTAGTTGGCTTGTTGGCCAGCGGTCGCTAGCAATCTTTGATAAATTAGCTAGTTTCCGCGATGTATCTGTGTGTCGCCGACTACGCTGTCAACAATGCTGGCAACCTGACCCTGCCGCCATTGCTGCCTGGCGTCTAACAGCAGCATCACCAGCATCATTATCAATATCAGT
Organism: Varroa destructor; assembly: GCF_002443255.2. Taxonomy (NCBI): domain Eukaryota; kingdom Metazoa; phylum Arthropoda; class Arachnida; order Mesostigmata; family Varroidae; genus Varroa; species Varroa destructor. The sequence continues at coordinate 34,896,533 of NW_019211458.1, read as the reverse complement.
GGCGGCAACGTTAAAAATCCCGACGTGCTAAGCCATCGTCTCATGCCATCCAGTAGACAGCAAGAACAGCAGCCAGAGCTCGGGCCGGTCGAACAACGGAGTCGCGGTGCCGAGCGACAACGGCAGCGACGATAGCCACCCCAGGCGCGTTGTTGTACACTGCTCAAGGGACGAAATGAGCGTGTGCGTCGTTGACTCGTGGCAGAAAATACGGAAGCGCGAGTTACAACGATAAGAACAGCAACGTGAATCAAGCGCCACCAGCTGGTGGCGGAGGGGGTGTGAAAATGTCTTAAATTTTCTTCCAATTAAACAGCAGCAGCAACGACTGCTACTGCTGCTGCTGCTGCTGCTGCTGCTGCTGCAGTAGCTATGAGGCTTCACTCCATTGCGCGGAACTGTCTTTGACGAATGCGGTCGCTTGCAAACTCCATCCACTAACCATCATCATTGGACGTGCTAATCGACATATAATGGTAATAGCAATGCCAGCTCCGTTACCGTCTCTGACGACGACGGCGATGATGATGCGAATCGTTGCGCTGATCAAGTTAGTATTTGATTGTTGTTGAATCAAGCGCAGCGAAAAGAGGACCGGCAGAGGTGAAGCGGGCCAGGGGTGAAGGGGGAAAGGAAGATGAGCCTTCGTCAGCGCCGTTGCTGGGCGACGAAGGCTACTCCGTCGTCAGTGTGACGACGGCGAAGCAACCATCGATCGTTGAATCGTTGGCGAAAGATTTTTTTCTCGAAAATCTGTCAAATCGCTTTGTCTATTTGTGTGTGTAGTTTTTTTTTTGTTTGTATAGCATTATGGATTTCTATTTGCTGACGACGAGACCGATTACTCACTATAAACTTTCCTGCGGATACCCCTCTTACCGCTCGCTGTGGCTGTTACTGGCATTGTCTCTTTTCGTCGACAAGCACGACAGGCTGTATTGATACTACTCCAATTGTGCCTGTTTTCAACTTCGTCCTATAAGTTATATAAATACATATGTGTGTGTACATGCAGCATCAGGGGTCAGTTAGTTGTTCGCCCACTATTTCCAACAATAGAAAATGCTGGCGAGACCGGTTAGGCTGCTACTTCTGCTGGTGGCGATGATTGTGATTCTGACTGCCGTGGATCGTAGTAGTACGGCAACGGCCGGAATGAAGACTGCTCTAGGCTTGGCTAGCATTGCTGCCTGTTGTGCTGTGACCAACCGCCACTATAATAGTATATATCATATATTCACATGGCGCCCGCTGCTGCCGCTAAGGCTTATGCTTATTGGGCGCGCTGACCCCATGAAATCAGAAAGTGCAGCACCAGCAGCAGCAGACGCGCACACATACAGATAGACAAGAATAAATAGAGAAAACGCGCTAGAATGCGGAGCGACGCTAGAAGAGGTACAATTAGCATAGACGATGAAGGCAACAGGAATCAGCCGCTATTGTCGTCCTCGTCATCGTCATCACCACCGCCGCCGCCGCCGCCGCCGCCGCCGCCGCCTTATGGTTAGATGGTCGTCGTCGTCGTCATCGTCGCATCGAGCGCGGCTGGAACAGCAGCGCCAGCTCGAGCGGCTGCTTTGTCGACGTCAACAAAAAGATCCGACGGTAATGCTGCAACAGTAACGACGATCATATCCCCAGCAGCAGCGGCGGCAACAAATGCTGTAAGTTAATGCCTGTGTAGTCTTGTGTCTCGCTATGATGGTATCTCCTCGTATAGCCCATGGAGCTAGAAGCCGGCACAAACCAACGGCATGCAAGCGTCGTGTCGCAGCTAGTAACTCTGAGGGGATTTCGTGTTTGTTGTCGTCATTGTTATCGCGGTTAATATTGTTACCTGGTGACATTTTTTTTTTCAGTGTACAACTTTTCTGCTACTTGTTCTTTTTTCTTGATCATAATACATAGTGTCACAGCTGCGGCAATCGCCGACGCAGCAGCAGCAGCAGCAGGACATCTTACATACAACAAAGTTCCTCACGCACCCAGCAAGCAAACGTTGAGTTTTGGTCTTCTGACCTGACGCTTCTCAACGAGGATTGGTTCTCAGCCCAGCTCTCAGCAGGGCTTCTGCGCACATTCGTTGAGGTACGTTTGCTTGACGCATCTTAACAGGGCCACAAAACTGCCGTAACGCGAAAACAAGGAACCGTTCTACGACAACGGTAGCAAAGTGTTGGGTTAGACATTTAATGACTGAACGAAATTGAAACCTTTCGACGAATTCCACGATTAAGTTGAATGATCACCATCATCATTTCAGATTCTGAATGTTTTTTAGATGCATAGAGTCAGCCCAAAGGAAGAATCGATTACATGGATAAGTTAAGAAAAACATTGCCGGCTTTCTTCATGAATAAGGGTGCTATGTCAATTTGTTCGGCTCGAACAAATCGTATTTTTCGCTCCTCTTTTCTCTTACATTTGCCTATTTCAGTCGTAGAGTCACTGTTGGCATAAAAGCCGACAAGGAAACCTGAACGATTGAAAAGATCACTCCCAGCAGAAGGTCTTCCATTCGAACCCAGAACCGCTATTACCGGAAAAACAGAAGTCAGTCGCCAAGGCAAGAGGACCATTGACGTACGGAATGAATAGGCGGCATACTCCAGCTCTGAAGTTTGTTTGCTATCGACCGGAATCTGAGCGGTCAAGAGACAAGGAAAGACGTCAGCTAACTGGCTAGCTCACCTGGAATTCTGGCCATGGCTTTAGCTTGTCGTGCCTACTGCTTCTTGTTGCTGCTGTTGTCTGGTTTTATGTTGCTGCTTCTGAGCTGTTACCGGTCATCCTTTTAGCGCTGCCGCTGACGAACTTGTGCTGAAGGGATTGTGACATTTGTGAACTTTTTGAAGTCACGGCCGTACTGTGATCGCATTTATCGATGGCAGTGACGCTGCACTGGCGATGCGATGAGAAGGATGCTGCTCATCATCATCATCATCATCATCATAGTGATGCTGACGCTGGTCGCGGCGGTGGCGGCCGCGTTGGTGATAAAGTGCGGCGGTATGAAGCGATAGCATGGGCCACAGTGATAAGATTCATACACACGTACACACATACACAGGTACAGATAGCCGTCAAACAGACAGACGCATGGCCCATCCTATGCTCTACCGTTCTCCCTCGGATAGCGGTAATTGTGGTTGGGCCTATTGAAGAAACGTCACCAGCGTCAACGCGAGCAGGCAGCGGCCTCCGCGACGGTTGTCACCGTGAAAGAACGGCAGAGAAAACAAAAAAAAAAACGCAACATAAATAGATACAGGAAGAGCTAAAAAGAGCCATAGGAGCCACAAGCGAATGGACAGGGGTAAAGAGGGGCTAAAAAAATCAGCAGTAGCAACCGCGGCGCCGAAGACGGAATAGAAACGCAACAGTTAAAGAAAATAGCCAAAATCAAGGATCTCTTAAAATTGCCGACAGCAAGAAGCATATAAACAGCCACCTATCGCTGCCACAGGGGGTCGGGCCTGCCGAACTGGCGACATGGTTCGTCCTGACGCTCTCGTCTTGCCTGTATCATTTCGGGTCGATTGTAACTACTACCTCTTTAATGTTCACCACTCAGCTTATTTTGTCGCTTAATAGGAATATCTCATCGGATATGTCAGTAGACGGTGAAAACTTCTAATACCTGAGAAGGTATTAGATAATTAATGAATATAAAGGAGTGTACATCTCTAGAACGAGATAGATAGCACTATCACGGACCTTAAAAGTTGAAGATGACGCACATGTGCCTAAAATAGAAGTAGGGCATATTGTTAAAGCAATCAGAATCTCTTCAGTTTTTGCCATGTGTATGAGACGATTGCTGGCATAACGGAACGATGCGTATGAGGACACCGAGGTTTTGATAGTGAACGCATAGCGAAATCAGAAACATCCTATGAGCACCGAACCTATTGTAGTTGAACGATTCGTTCTTGAGATTTGTTAATTTTTCGTTTTTATTATTAGACGCTTAGCTGTTGTTGTTGTTATAGTTGCGTTGTTTTTTTTGTCCCTCTTCACAGTTTCTCTTTGTTTACGATACTGTCGCGTATCAGATATCTGTTCCCATCATAAGAATCGTCTACGGTCAGCTTGCGTCTTAACTTTGGCGTCCGCTTGTTACTCCGATCCCGATAAGATTAACGGTGACACCCGAAACGTCACCAGAAATAAGTCGTGGAGGAACCCAAATACACAGCGACATCGAACTAAAGTTCGGATTTCGACGCAACTGAAGGTGGCAAAGCACTGTCTCTTTGTTACGCCTCACTGTCAGATTGTTGTAACCCGTAGTTGTTTGTAGAACCAGTAAGCTACACATGAGACGAAAGAAAAAATTAATCACTTCATTTCATTGATTTTTATGACGATACTAGCCATAGCGAAAGCTGTAGTAATACAATTTATGGAAACACTGGTATCTTAGCGAGATCAGGAAGCGGCCGGGCAAACGGATCGCCCGCCCGCCCGCCCGCTCGCCTGCCTGCCTCTACCAAACGAGGACGCATTTTGTCTAAACATTCGTTTGCGTGCAATAGAAACTAAGGTTTTATTTAGTCATTATATTCCAATAGTTACCGTGGTCGATGGCAATATTGTTGCTACTACGACTTGTTGTTTGTCTACGACACAAATCTGAGGGGCAAATCAAGCGAGTCGGACTTCATCAGTGCTTATATAAAGGGTCTTCAGAAAACTTTCAGCCCGTTCTCAACAAAGCTGGGAAGGCCAACATTTTTTTTATGTGATAAATAAATAACAAAGCCAAGTTTTCTTTTTACTTATTATATGCGCTGCGTTTTAGGTTGCGTTTCGCAAATTTCATCCTTCTAGTTTTAGCGGCAGCAGTATACATCAGACTCTGCTTTAATTTTCAGATAGACTTTTGTACGAAAACCCTATCCTTGCCTAAGTGGTCTGCCTAAATTTCGAATCGCTTATATCTACATGTAAAATCTGAAGATAGTTAGATTGACGGGAACATTAGGAGAGTTTGGCAAAGCGGTGTTACTCAGATCGACTAAAAATTAACATAAGACCGTTCGCTCGAAAACGATTCAATATAATGCAATATTTTAGATAATGACAGAGAGAGAAAGAGAGAGCAGGAAGAAAAAACACCTTCAGTTAAAAGAGGTCTGCATTTTATAAAGAAGATAATTTCTCATCGAAGCCGACCTCCTCGTTTCCACCCTCCACCGTAGCAGCGGCGAAGTTTCCTTCTTCGTGAGGATTCATAGCCCGTCCGCCAAATAACGAATTCTCCGCCGCCGCCGCTGGTGTCGAGAAGTAATGGGGAAGGTGAAGGTGGTCGACGATCGGCTGTGACGCATACGCGCGCGTTCCGGTATGCTGGTAAAGAGCGAAGCGATTTCTTCTGCTAGCATGGTCAGATTTGCTGGCGACGGTAGGAGCTGCAGTCTGAGATGACCATGTGCTTCGACACAACGAAGTTTTGTTGATTGGCCATTCTGGCTACCACAACAACCTGCGATGGTCGGTCAGAGTTTACCAAGTCAACAACGCCAGGACTGTCGCACAGAATTTGGCGTCTTAGTAGCAATTGTAGCAATATAGTAGACGATAGATACCGATAGACAGTTTGCTAGCAGTTCTACACGTAGGCTCTATTTTTCGTTCTCAACGGGAGAACACCTCGCGGGGCGACTTCATAGAGCCGATGGCAAGAGGAAACGTGGTTCGCGCGTGTTTCCCCCATCTATCAGGCAGACTTACAGATGGCCACCGCTTGTCGGACTGGTCGGCTGGCTGTCTCGCGGGCTGGCTATATCGTCTATCTACTGATGTAGCTGAATACGCCGTTCGCAAGTGCGAGGTACATATTCAGTTTCTATAGGGGCAGCAACAACATTTTTCTGTTCGCTTTGTGCCGCTTGATCGTTCGGTTCGTCGTCGTCGGCGTGCGTATGCTGTCTCGTGTGTCTGTTTGTCTGTATACAAATGCATGAGCTGAATGAGGTGCCCCTGTAACCTTTGGCACAACCAGCTACCTTCCGCCACCCGAAGGCCGGATGTACGACGCGATGGACGTAAGGCGCAAGCGTATTGTATGGCAGACAGCGAAATAAACACATCGATACGATGCACAAAATACCCGTATGCTTACAATTCATTCGAGGGCCATGTTAGGCGTCGTTGATCAATATCTCTCCTTATGTAGTCCTTACTAGTATAGCAAGTGTTCAACAAGCAGTATTTGCCATTTTAAAGTAAATAAGCCAATGTGTTACTAAATATAACGTAACAGGCTTATAATAACACGTGATCATAACAGAAGTTATTGTCATTACGGTGGCGAGGGCCGCCGAAGCAACGGAAACCAGTCTGGGGACACCACACGACACAGAGGTAACTGTCCTTATTGTCATGGTAAGCAATATCACGTATCTGTGCATTTGTGGGTAGAAATTAATGATTGGTGAAGAAATGGCCTTACCGTTCCAGTTGACGTTAATACTGCTAAGCTACTGAAAGCAAAAGGGGACGTTCGTTCACGGCGAGTTCCAAGTGCCATCCAAGATTCGTTCTCTTTTTTCCTTTGATCATTATATTTTTATTAACTAGAGAACATGCAGATCGTTCTATTGAAATGAGTTCAAGAACGTGTACCTCGTTTAAAATGCCCACCTATCCAGCAGACTATCTAGTCTGCTGAATGATCATGGTGATAAAGCTCAGTAAGCATCTTTTCTGAAATAACTTTCACCACTTCGGATTGGAAGGACTGACAGGAGTACTCATCAGCGAACGGAGGCCACGCGAAACTGGCGACCGTTCTACGAAGGCCAGATTCGTTTACATATGTTCCCCTCTCGAAACGAGCTCAGTTGAAAACTGGGAGAAGCTCGCTTCAAGAAAATGGTCTATTTTTCTATATACCTATACAGAGAAATCCAGCCGGCAATCGATGTCGATGACTCCGTTGTATTAGATCATTGCAAGTAAGTTGAGCATATTTATCACCGTACAATTCGAGCATACGTTTTTTAAATGAATCTGAACAAAAATGCTTCATACATTTAGCCGACCTATAATATTCGGATTCGTATCGCAGGTCTCTAAGACACGCAGAGTTTATTGGCCTTAATTTATCATATCTCCCCTTCGAGGACCGGCAGTCAATGTCAGTCAGCTACAGTCATCTTCAGAAGTAACACAAACGAACGAATTTGTAATGACCAGCAATTTTAAATTGCACCATGTGAATGTTTAACCAACAACTCCCAGCCGAACATGGAAGTTTTCGCTGGCCAAGTCCAATTGGTGACGGGCATTCTCACACACTTCGTACTTTGTCCGCTGGTTTAACTACCTCAGGAGACAGAACCGTACGAGGGGACGGCGGGAAAGAAAATTATTGCACAGTTTGTCGCCAGTAAATGTAAACACTATCTAGATCAAGTAGCTAAGGTCTGGGAACCCAAAATGTCACTAGAACGGTAGAAGGCTGAATCGGGCCAAATAGTGAGCGATTAATCATCACCTAAGTTGCCATCGCTCGAAAGTGAGTGTTTGTTAAAAGTGTCACTCGTGCATCGCGTTTACTTAACCATTCCGACATGCGTCGCTTTCTATCGCCTGCTTGATTTTCACAGTGGCCACCTATCTATTTATTTATTATTCTACGTAGCTCGGTTCGTGCTTCGACCATAGAATCATTTGCTTTGTGCTGGGCTTGTTTGTAATCGTTTTCGCTTCCTGTAGCTTGTTTTGTGCCGAACCGGGGGCACGCCACATGGTGGCCATAATGACGGCTTTGCGACGTGTGCTAACAGCCGTTTCAGATGCAGCAGCGACGGCGGCGGCGGCGGCGGTACCACAATCAACCACAATCGGAGCCGCGGGTTTGTTGGCTGTTGAAGAAGCTGTAATAGCGACAAGAGCTAGTAGTAACGCCTTTGCATCGTTTTGTCGCCACGCTGCTGTACGTGTCGCTATCATTGCTGGCGCAATTTTTGGCGTTGTTGATCCTCGACGACGACGGCGGCGGCTACTGCTGTTGCTCTTACTAGCCTTATCCGACAGACAGACAGACAGACAGACAACAGAGTAAAACTGGGCGAGAGAACAGAGACGGTTCCGTTGGACGTTCGTTTATAGAAATCCGTAGGTTTGTGCGTCAGCCCGCTTGTCGCGTTTGCTGCTTGCGCTCGTGTTAAAGAGGTCACAGTTATCTGCCGACTCACCTCCCGCCCCTCCCGCACGATGGTCTGGGTCACTCATTGTGCCGCCGCGGCCGCCGCCGCCGTCGTCGTCGTCGCCGCTGCCGCCGTTCCGTAGCTCAGTTGTAGCAATAAGAGTGGCAGTGGTGATTGTAAGCGCACTGCCGGTGCTGACGCTGGTAGCAGCATGCGTATTGATGATGATGGTGAGGTGATCCTGGTTAACATTCTCAAGGCACCATTACCGTGAACTCTACGGCTTCTTCATACCACCAAAACGACAATGACGCCGACTGCGGCGGCGGCGACGGCGACGACGACGGCAGCGGCAGTAAGCGAAACGCACGAGTGGCAACTGCGGTGCGCTGATAATGTCGAGGACGACTGCTGACTACTCTACGTTGCAGTGGCTGTCAGACGCCGAAAGTAAACACACAGAAGAAGACTAAAAGGAAATAGAAAAAAAATAGAAAAGAGACCCGCACACGGTCTTCCTATGCACGCATGTCTACGGATACCGATCGTGGAAAAACCATCATAGTCTAGACGCACATAAGAATTCACCATGTGCAGGTACTTCTCAGGTGACACACAGTCATCGTCACCATCCACAGCAGTAGCAGCGTCACTATCAGCGGTAACAACCGAAGGTATCAAACAGGTAAAAGGGGTAAAAGTTGAAAGTAGCGATCGCTCCTGTCGTATAACAGCCGTATAGCTAGCTTTGACGTTGTCGTTGAATCGTTTCCTGCCGCCACCGCTTATTTGTTGCCCGCTCAAATTGCGATCTTTGTTGTTGTTGTTAATAGTGATCATAATGATGGTTCTAATAATGATAATGGCGACGATGACCACTAAAGGAGAAATAGATAAAAAAAGAAGACACTTTTATGTGCTGAGAGCTATGTCAATGCTAGCTTGAATGATGTTCATTACGACGAGTAATTCGAGTTGGACAGAAGCATTAATATAAAATAGGGTAGCACGACAAGAATGGCCGCGATGGTGAGCGGATGCCGCCGTACTACGTATGTTTAGACTGGAGCACTCACCTCCACAGCATCCCCAGCTAAACACCAGCCAACACTAACCCTGTTCTCTAGCGAAAATTGAATTGATTGCTTGTGTTGACGTTGCGTATTTGTTCGTTTGTCATTCGCACAGAGGCAAAGTACAGGTCGGTAGGCTTATTGTTGCTCCCTACCAACTGCATACCTCATTCCCTAGAAGGTAAACATGTACACGCACAAAACTGGATGCTATCCTTATCTACAGAAGAAAACGTCTCAAATTTTGTGTTCATGTAGTCCTATTCATCGAACGTGCTTTGTGACGGAGACTTAATTTAGCGCTAGGTCCCAGTATTGGCAGGAGCGACCCACCGGCCCGACGAACAGCCCAGCGGCCACCGGGCAGTATCAGCAGTTTCAGTCGTACCGCGAAGACGTTAGCGGTCACCACAAATGTTCCGAATGCCAGCTTCTAGACTTCATTGCTACCCCACTAGTACTGCTACGATTTCTACTTCTTACGATATTGCTTTGCTGGGTATGGTTCGTTGTTGTTGTTACAACAATGGAGCGCAACGGCCCTCAGAAACCGCAGCACTGTTCTGCCATAACAGCAGCACTCCATGTGATGCTCAGCTGCGCGGAGAGCGCGCGTATCGTTAAAAACGTATTTCGAAACGACGGCCAGACAAAGAGATGAAACGAACAGAACGAAGCAACGTTCCGAAGAACGAAGGGAGTCAGCAGAAGGCAGAAGACAGACGAAGCAGCAAAAGAAAAATAAAAGACAGACACTCAGACACAGGAACACAGACTCTGCTGAAGGATTGTTGCTGCAGTGAGCGCGCGCAACTGCCAGCAGCGGAAAGCGGCCGGTTTTATCATTACGTCTTGTTGCTGTCGCTGGTCTGTTCATCCGGTGTACGAAATGGTAACTGCTATCGCTGCTTTAGACGCAGGACCCCACCGGAGCAGCAAAGGGAGTCGGATCAGGACGATAGAGCTGGATAATGGTCACTCTACACAGTGTTGTACTGCCTCTAAACCATGGCACATAGCGCTTTGGCTTACGGGTTGAAAGCTTGGCTGTGAGTGGGTGAACGCGAGGGCCAAAGGTCCGTGATGCGCCGCGATGAAACAACGGCGGCAGCGGCGGCAGCAGCAGCAGCAACAACAGACAGTGACAACAACAACTGGAACCAAGTAGACTTTCTGCCTTCTTGCCTACAGAATAGACGTATACACACACATATATATAATGAACGTGGCTGTGTGTATGCTCGTGCATGTGGACGAGTGAGTAGCCGGTGCTGACAGAAAGCAGAAAAAAGCAAAACCGTAGTAGTAGCAACAGGCACAGAAGAGAACGGTGACGAACAAGTTAAAAGGGGAACAAGAAACGGTACTAGAAACAGTCGGAGGAGATCCCCGTGTTTGGTGAGGTAAGCGTTACGACGCTGATGGAGCGTCGCTCACGTAAGATGCCACAAATAACAGAAGCAGCAGCAGGAGCAATAATGGACAACAACGTCAACAGCATGGCGATAGTTTACCTCATAGACTATTCAGTACATAGGATCGTAGGACAAAAAATGGTACGGGATAATAAGCAGATAGGTGAATTATTCAGATTGAATAGTTGGCTTGCCATAGGCCCATGCACACCGCAGGCAGGCAACACGTAGCCAAAACGGTATCCGAATAAAAATTTAAGGATAACGAAATCCATTCCTACCGCTAAAAAAGCAGCATGCACCTGCGAAGTAGAAGACCACTTTGCTCTTGTCCAGTTATAGACCTCAGGTTGGATCTTTGTTGTAATCATATATGGATGTGCGTGCGTGTATGTGTACCTATATGCTAATATGGATAATCACAGGTTAACCAGTAAAACTCGTCTACATAGCTGGCCGCCGATAGATAATAAAAGCTAGTTTCGGAATGATGTTCTTCTCAAAAATACGACCGCACCGCTCATACTTATCCGTAGAGCGTGGGCCGTAGACGGTCGCGACACCGAGCGGTGTTCTTTCAGTCGACACTCTTACGAGGCCTTGGTGTTCCTCGAAGGCGCGACGCTAGTGGAGTTGAAACCTGAAGGAGGAACGATGCCACAGGCTAATGCCTATACTAGTTCACAAATTCGTCCACAACGGGGTTGGAGAGTAATGGGGGCGTGTCAGTTCAGTCGAGCAAAAAGACAGTTTGCCCCATGATCAGCTACGTATGCAGACTGCGGAACCGCAGTTCGGACTCAAGCCGTTTCGGTGTCAGACGGGCCAGACGTCATAACCTTGGCGGGGCTCCGGCGCTTGTTTCGGCAGGTTATCAAATGTGCACAGGTTCAAAATTATATGAGGTACAGTTTTCTGATGCTTTAACCTTTTTGCTTCATTCAGCACGAGAATCTGATTTTCATAGTGATCTAGAGCCCATGTACTTAAATATCCACTACCCATAATACCTATGTCGTTTCACAGATACGTAATAGGGAATCAATTGCCATGCAGTTACCCGTAACTGTCCAACAATAGGCCGTGAAACTGGTACGAATCGCTACGTGGAGAGTTTAATCTAATACCAGTAACAGCGTGTGGACAACGGCGATCTCACCGCCGTCAACGAGGGACCTATTCCTGATGAAATATAGTTCGTAGATGCGTTTTGTGCCGCATTCTTTAGTGGATGTCGCGGGCTGGGGTATCGGAGGGTCTCGAAGAAGGATGGCAGATCGGCAACGATGAACATCGAAGTTCTGTTGTGTCGATTTGGCCATTAATTTGTGGGGCACAGAAGGAGAAAACGAAGAAGTGGGTGAGTGTGGGTTTTGCCGAGTCATCATACGGAACGCGCGCATTTCGTGGGGTACTGGGGCAGAGTTTTCGAAGTCAAACGACTTCGGATTGAGGTGTGGCCCGGACCTGGCGGGGTCGCTCAGCAGGAGAAAAACACGCCCCAAAACGACGGGACCAGCAAAGGAAGCAGCAGCGAAGAAATGAACGCCGGCGGCTTCGCGCCTGACCGAAACCTAACTCTGCCTGCTTTGACTGGCTTGTTGCGTCGCTGGCACAGTCAGTCGCAGCTCCAGACGACGGCGACGGCGACCGTGGTGATGTTGAAACGAGTTGGCCGACAAAGATTGAAGGTGGGGGTCAGGCATTCCGCGAACCGTACTGGCTTTCATATTCGATTGGTACGGTATACGTACGATACATCGGTACAACTATGAGCATACGACGTTTTATACACGAGTAGTTCTACAGTGGCAGCATGGTACGTCTAACTTTAGCTCTTCTCTACCCTGATGAGACTGCGCTGATGGGTGGCCTACGTCTTTATGAAAGCTCACTGAAGTCCGGTGCAAGAATGAGATCGTCTTAGATGTCTGAAGCAGGTATTTCAGAAACGGTTAACTGTTGAAATACAAAATATGCCTACAGATCTTGTGACTCCAAGAACGTATTCGGCTTTGTGACAGGAAATACTTCTCATTTAATCCCACCCTGTATGATTGCTTACATAGCATAACTTTTCTTAGGATATTGACATGGCAACAAAATTGCTAGAACGTCGTTTTTCAAACTTTTTTTGTTTTCAATTCTGCTCAGCTGGGAACCGTTGAGATCGGACTAAAAAAGACGCTATCGATTTGCAATGCTGCAGGATACTCTGTCATTCGTGCTCTGTTATGCTTTCATTAGAATGAAAACGTTATGAAATAATGTCTCGTCTAATGTCATGAGCATATGCTCGTACATAGGTAGTAACACATACGACACCTTACAGCGCTACCAATAAAGGGTTAATAACGAGTTAAATTTTATGGGAATAAAACAATAATTCCTTATGTTTCTCCAGTTTCTATTACTGCAAGCTTTTCGACTTTTCATGTTCGTCCTATCAGTCGATTTGCACGCAGACAGAATCGCGGCAAACTTTCTGGGTAGGCGTCCAGTGCACGAGGAAGCGCTCGTATCGCTCGGTACCGGCGAGAGTAAGGGCAAAGTTGACAGAGCTGGGAGGAATCAGGCGCTAGATTGGGGGGGGGGGGGGCTGCTGAACAGAGTTGTGGTAAGACAAGAAGAACGTGCCCTTGCCAGGACCACTCTCCTTAGCGGACGGCGCACGCTAAGCGCCTCCATTTACACCCGCCGTTTCCCACCCTAAGGACCCCCTTTCCACCTACTTCTAGCCCCCATCAAGCTCTTCGGGGACTCTTAAAGTGTCATCATAAAAGGAAGGAGGCGGTCCATGTGGCGGCGAGGGTGTCGTCTTAGTCCTTGCGCCTTCCAGTGTAAGGAGCGTCGCAACTCGCGAGAGTCATAGCAGGCCCAGCAGTGGTAGAAAAGCTGAATACATGACAGAGCCAAAATAGATGAACTCCGGAGAAGCAACGGATAGATACTTGTCTTGGGGACTGGAAGGCGGGGGAGAACAAGGAAAAGAAGAAAAGACAGGCGGACAACGAAGAGGTTCAGTTATACTGATGGCCAGTGTCATAAGGGCGACAAGGAAGCGATGGCAAGGCTTTATAGAGGTGGTGACGGCGACGGCAGCGGACTGCCTGGACAAGTGGGTGGTCCTGGGATAAGTGGACAGGGGCTAGAACGGGAATCGCTTCTGCGTTAAGCTCTATTCCGAGCGATTTTAGCAAGTTGGGCCGGACTGTGCTGAAGAAGGAAGACGGCATGGTATACCAGGAACTACTCGCAACATGGCAGCCAGCGAAAAGGAATAGAAGCTCTCAAGAAAAGCACAGCTGCAGCAATAGCTGCTGCAAGAAATCGGAGAACATTGAATAGTGTAGTTGTTGTTGTAGTGTAGAACCAGTTAACAGAATACTATATTGCTATAAATGTTGCGTCCAGTTACATCTGTGCCTAGAAATGGGTACCTATTATTGCGCTATTTCTTACCTGTTGTGAAGAGGACGATCGCCTTGAGACACGAGTACTCGGCGGCGTCGACATGGAGCGCCTTGAGCTTCTCGACCTGCTCCTGGAATATCCGGATGTGGTCCATGAAGGCGACGACGCGATCGGCCGCCATCGGCGACGCGTGCAAGCCCGCAGCCGCCAACAGGGGCGCTACGTGCAGCGGCATCGAGCTTTGACTCGCGTTGAGCACGAACAGCTCGCTCCAAACGAGCCGCAGTAGCGCCACCTGATCGGTGACCTGCAATTCGGGGAAGAACGGGATATTTCGAGCCCACTCGACAGCCGAGTAGAGCAGCCTGGCGGCCAATTCGCACATGTCGCCCATAATCGCGTTGTTCTGGCCGGCCATACCAGGCGCAAACCTCGAGTGGGGATACGACTGTTCTGCGCGCAGCAGCAACGAGACAAAGCTGGAAAGGTACGACGCACCGTTGAGGGTGGGCGGGTGCTGGGGGGGCGAGCCGTCCGAAGACGATGACGGCGTCGCTGCCCCCGAAGAACCGTTCGCCAACGCAGCGATGGCGGGCATCTGCCCAGGGAGGGATGGAACCACCACCGGAACGCCACCGCCAGTAGGGCCCCCGCCAGCAACGACGCCGTGGGATGAAGGCGGTACACGACCGCGTTGAACCGCTGCAAAATCACGTGGACAAAAAGAGACAGAAACAAGTACATGCGAAAGTTGAGGACATTACTGCAAACCGGACGCTTATGAAATATACCTGTCCTATATGTTGCTCACCAAGAACAATGATAATAGCAGTGTTATACAGTTATGCTATCGATCAGTACTGCAATCTCTCAGTAGTTGTTCTGCAAAAATAGACTGGGGCCACAACTAGAGTACTTTGAATCCAGAAGAGTTCTATAGTAAGAAAGACATCGTGCAAAAATAATCTATGAACCGAAGCGCGACCCAAACGTAGTGTCTCTACGTAATACTGATCGCGACGAGCGCGCACCCGGTTTTGCCATATGAGTTAAATATGCCACATTTAAATAAGTCAGCGTATATGTATATATATATATACACGTACATACATATATGGTGTTTGTAAGCTGATAACGGCAGAACTGCCACAGTTGTTGTTAATTGTTGCAACAGTTGTTAATTATTCGCTTGTTATTATTTTATGGCAAATGGAAACTAAAGTATAGCGTTACCTATACGAAACAAGCGCGAACATGCAGAAAATATAATTTCGAATAGTTCGATCGTTTAGCTTGTACTCTGTCCTTTTGTCCCAGTCCCAAGTGACTAAGGCAAATCAAAGGTCTTTGCTATTTGAACGGGCTTTTCAGGTATACAATATATAGATAAAAATGTAAGATGTTCTTATTTGTGTATGTACACATTTCTGCTTTTTCAGTCTGTAAGTTTGTTTCTCACCTTATCGCTCGTTTGTATTTATCAGTCTAATATAGATATTCATAAATGTATAGGACGCACGTATATCCTTCGTCGGAGCGTCTGTCTCTGTCTACAGTGTGATCAGGTGAACTCTGACGATATCAATCTGTCCGTGGTTACGTTGCATGTCTGCTTGTTCACGAGAGTGAATGCGCCGATATTAGTAGGTAGGCATAGGTATGTATGGAGCCCATCCGAAGAGCGTTGTTCTATTGGGTCTAAACGGCCACAAGCGTCGAGGAACTGCCCAGGAGTGAAGGGGCAGGGATAGGGCGCGCGTCGCCTTTGAAACGCGTTGCTTTTACTCTGGCTGCCTTTGAGACATGCCTGTGTATCGGATGTAGCACCGATGTCTGTGAATTTTGATGGCGTTGTGCCTGTCTGGCGCTGCTGCTCCCTCAAATCTATAATTCTGCAGCTAATGCCGGTACGGGCTGTGCATTCAGCAAACCGCTTCTCATCGTATGTATTTTACCTATACATCCGCTCACCCTCTCCCCTGTTCTCTGTTTCTTGTTTTTTTTTTCTGTGGTCGTCGCTTTGAGAGCGTCGTGTTCACCGCCACCGCCGTCGTCGTTGCTCATCGCTTCGTCACTCTTCCATTCCCGTGCTGGTGTTGGACATTTAGCAGCATCAGCACGGGCAGACGACGGTCGGTCCCTCCAACCGCCTCGCGTCCAGCCGAAAAAAGTAAAGGACCAGTAGCAGCAGAAAGAGCCGAGACGACGAAGCGTCACGAGGACACAGCACAACAACAGCGACAGCAGCAGCTGACCTACCGTACGCAGCAGCATAACGCAACATATATAATAAAGCAATGTTGGTTGGCTGGCTGGCCACGATGCTAGTGTTGCAACGCAGCGTTTGCTAAGTGAGCCAGTCGAGTGAAAGGTTTAGAATGGTGCGCCAGTTACACCGCTATGCAACAGTGTCTAGCAGCAGCAGCAGCAGCAGCAGCAGCAGCAGCAGCAGCAGGACCAAAAACAGCAGTAAAATCAGCATCAGCCGTAGACAACAACAGCAAAACGCAAAAGAATTCTGGTGCCAGTAGGTACGTCGAGAGTACAGGGGAAATCGCGCTGCTGCTGATGCTGTGGCGACGACAGCGGCCGTAACGACGGAGCGGCAGTTGCACCACAACGGTGAAAAAAGATCAAGATCGGTTGGTGAGCGACGATCTGGTAAGTCAGCCATCTAGTCAGTGAACGAACGAACAAGCGCTCGGGGTCAAGCAACGGACGACCCCTGGCGTCACCATCGGCACCACTACCGTCACCGCTGCCGCTAGCGCATCCAGGAGCAAATGTAGTGGTAGCGCCTTCCCCATCTACGGAACTACAATACTTCGTCGCTATCAAACAAAACCAATATCGGCAACAGCAGGTGGCTAAACTCGTCACTGTTATAGCAGACGACAAATACAACACCGTGCGCTTGTATTCAGGAGAAAAGAAATAGATAAAGAAAACCACAGCAACTTAAACCTAACGTAGATGATGCTACTCATATATTAACAGGTGCACTCCTTCGTTCAACTCGACTGGCTTGGAGATATATATATATACATATGGAGAGAGAGAGAGAGAGAGAGAGAGACATAGGGAGGGGGGGGGGGCTGCTCATAAGTGTAACCGAAAGATTTGGTAAAACGTAGAGGAAGTAAGCGGCCGCCCAATCAAGTGCCGTTCGCGAACAGTATTCTCCTTATTGTATCGTCCACACACATATATATGAAATGTTTAAATGTCTGACAGTCCGTAGCGAGAAATGCTCACCACAGCTCCTACCCAGATGACACCCGTTTACAATATCTATCAGTCTGCTGGATATACTTGTCATCTGCATGTGCATCTGTGTGTGCGTGTGTATGTATGTATTGGAAGCCAAAGAAGCTAACCTTAAGCCGCTCACTATCCGAGCTTAGACCACCCAGCCACGAGGCGTAAGGGCCAAGCATGACTTAATCCAGAGCGTTCAATATCGTAGATACCGTGGTGCATCTATGGACAGGTAGAATAATAAAGATACCCTTTCTGCTCGGTTTGATCGGACAGAAAAGAAATATCGATATACGGTACATTTTTCTATCTTCCGTCTTTTTTGTTTGTTCCTTCCTTCTTTTTTTCTGAAATCAGCTAATCCCTTGAGCGGCGTCGATGGGACTGTTTGTCCATTGGCAACGGAAGAGTGAGATTCTTCTTTCGCTCATCCGTTTGTGTGTTCTTCCATTCCGCCGGAGAAGATCGAAATGATCTGCTGCTGCTGATGCCACTGCTGTCGCCATCGCGTCATCGTGGTCTCCGTGCCGACTCGACTCAAGCCGACAAATGGCACTTTGATGTTTACCTTAGCCCTCTCTCAATGGCTGCTATGCCACTAGTACTTGTGGGACTGCCACTATGATTTCTACTAGTCCAACTTTTACTTCCCATGATAATGGTGATGTGGTCCTGATCATCATCGCGATGATGATGATGATGACGATGTAGTGGTTGGTGAGGCTGATGTTGGCGATAATACTGCGCCTGTTCCTTCTCTGCTGGTATCGGTCATACGGCACTCGCCGCCGCCGACTATGGGACACCAGCTGCACTGTTTACATTCGCTGCTCCCCACGGAGGTCTTTACACCCCTCGTCCCCTTGTGCCTGTGCCTGTCGCTCACTCGCTCAGACCCCGGCGTTATCCATCGCGCCAAGGACTCCGCCGAGTGTGTCTCCTATTTTGTCGTAGTCGCTGAGGGGTCCGCGCAACCATCATTGATACCATCGTGAAGCCACCACAACCGCGAACCACAGCGACCGCTGCTGCCGCTCGCCTGATTGTAGAGGTGAAATGGTGATGGCGGTGGTTTGGCGACGGTCGCGCTGTACCGCTGCTGCTATAGTGAATGAGCAGCAGCTCCATTGCGCAATGACTACGGCCTGGATGGCACGACAGGCAGCGGCGTCTAGGCTGCTTCAACTACTGCAACTGCGGTCGGCCTAAAAACTTATCGGCGGCGCGACTCGTGGATCTTGTCGCGTGTCGCGGATCTCAAGCTCCTCTTCGCCGGGATCCCGGCAACAGCAGAAGCGGTAGCGGTCGGCGGCAATAGGACGAGAGGTGAGGAGGCCGAAGGGCCGCAGCAGCTTCAGTGACTCATGGAGCAACACCTCACATGAGCACACAAGGCTGGATGGAGGAGGATCGCCAGCCTCAAGAAGAGCGTGCTACTGTCTAGTTTCGACCACGACGAACTCGGCTTTTATCATCATCATCATCATGACCACCATTAACATGAGCTGCATAGAAGCCCAGTATGAAGAGACTAAGCCTGAGTTTAAATTCATCATTGCCCTCTTGCTGGGGCAGCATCTGCGCGAGGGGTTACGGGTGGACTTGGGAGTGCGGGGATAGAGTCTCACGATTTTGAACTACAGTCTGTTTCGTTTTGTAGTCCAACAGGAGTAGCGGTAGCTAGAGAGTAGGGCAGCTAGGCCAGCTAAGCTAAGCCAGCTTCGTCATGAAGGATCCGCAAGCTGCATACCTACAGTTGGCCATAGCGCAGTACTTGAGTTCGTAGTGGTGGCTTTTGACCGCATAAGGCCGGCTGTATGGCCACTCAGTCGATTCAAACGAGCCGACAACCCCCACAACGAACCTGGACCATCTATGGAGATTGGTCATTTTTCATTCGAAAGTCGCGAATACCACCCATAGTTGCCACTGTCCGAGGCACTTGCATGCAAAGGTAACTTCTTTTGCTTGCATCCAGATTCGATCCAACTATATACAAGAAAATCGCATGAGGACTTCCCATGGCCGCTGCTGTGTTCCACCTTGATAGTCTGCAGCACTCACTGCGCGCTCCGCACAACTGGCCGGTAAGTCCATTTCAGACAGAAGACTCTAAAAACCTCGGCGGACATAAATTATTACATAGTTTTTATTGATTTTTTGAAATTTTTGCCGGAAATTCACATTCATGAGACACACTTATACAGTAACACAACTGATTGCCGGCGCAATTCTCATGGAATTTATCCGACCTACAAAACGTAAGTAAGCTGGGTTACCATACTAATACTTAGCGTACGAATGAATCGGTTCATCTTTAGGTTAATGTATGTGTGTTCCTGAATATCGACACTTCATAATAAGCTGATTAGTGCTTCAGTACTCGTTCACTGGGCACCGTACTACCACCAGCGAACGGCTTTTCTAAAAGTGCCGTATTAAGACCCAATACTAGTTATGTAACTTATAGGTGTCTCTCGAACGTACTTATTCGACCTCAGTGTGGCTCCGCTTTGCTGACAAGGTAACGTCCTCTCTCAACGGCTCCATTAATCTAACAATGGGGCAAAATCAATAACTGATATGTCCGCGATGTTGCCCACGTATGGTAAAAATAGTTTGCTAGCTAAAATACGGATTTAGAAAATAGGCGCTGATGTTACCTAATAGTAACTACGACGATAATAGTGACATTGCGCTCTGGTCCATATGATCATTTGTATCATAAAGGATGATTTCTCGAGCAGCAGAATGTGTCTCATTGACTTGCCAGCTGCTTTCGTTATTGCAGCCGTTCGAGCCTTCGGTGTTAACGCAGACAGGTAGACAGGTAAACAGACAGAAGGACAAATAGACGGCCAGGCCAACAGGCAGCAAGTTGCGGTCATAATCGAGTGAGGCGGGGGTGGCCATCGCTGTCACACAACGAGCTTACACGGCCAAAATAAGCTCACGTATCCAGACGGGGCGAATCGGTGACTTGCCCGGTCCGCTGAACGGTCGAATAGAGTAAATGAGCATCGTTACGATTGTCACCTGAGCAGCAGGGGCAGCGGTTATGACGGTGGCGACCGAAGCAGGACACGCATTGCTACGACTGCTGTTATAGTACGACGATCCGACCAGACAACAACAAACCACTTGACTAAGCAACGGGGAGCAGTAACAGCATAAAGCAGTAGCGCTGATAAGAGTGGTGGATGCAACTATACGAGCGGCGAGAACAGCCGCCGATGTCAGTGTCGACAGACTGGTAAAGCTTGTCTGCCTCGCTGTGTCTAAGCTATTAATTTATATTAAATTGAGACGACGGCCGCTGGCAGGAGGAAGTCGAAAGGTGTTTGGATAGGGCCGCCGCACGCTGACAGTACGCGCGATGTTCACAGTGGCGCCGTTGAAGCGGCTACGACGACCCAACCGAGAGAACGACAAGACTCACCGTCGGTAGTAGCAAAGGGCTGCCATTGACAGCCCATTTATAAATGGCTAACACTGAAACTACATTGCTACAACATGGACACACGCACATACACCAAGAATCTATTCTTTGTGCCCCACACCTCCCGGTCCCAGTTCGCCAAGAGTGCAAGAGATTTCTAACCTCCCACAAACACAATGCTTGTTCCATCTGATGCGATGCGTTGTGTTATGTCTGGGAGGAAGTACATGAAGAACGCTGCTAGGGTGACAGGCCCGGATGATATAAACAACGACGAGAACGAGCTTTGTTATGTATCCGTGAACGTACACCGTTATACGACATGGGCTATATACTAATGGTATTTTAGCGTGAAGTCGTCGAGACTGAACTGGTCAAGTGATACGCACCAGTAACCAATTAGAGTAGCGTTTCAGAAATACGTCAATTCGAATATTGATTGAGTAAGCTGTGTGTGATTCAAACTGCCTATGCTTCCTGTATCATATTTGAGTCACACAAATGAGTACACTGACCAGCGGACTGAAGTAAAACTAGCATTGGCAATGGCCTCCCATCGCCCTTTCATTTATCAGCACAGAAACCGCCAAGTAACGATTATAGTGTAGACGAATTAAGTCTCTAGCATAGATCATCATCATCAGATTGTAGGTTCTATAAATTGTGTGACTAGAGAACTGTAACGCCATTCACACGATAAACATAAAGTTGTACTGTAGCTGGGACGCCCGTTGGGCTTTAAGCGAAACGCAAGCGCTTCTCGCTGGCCGATCCCCTCTCACTGACGGTTCTCAAGGAGATCCGCATGGCGATATAGACCTCTTTCACTATACAACCGCCATCAGCACAACCGTAGTGGCTGGGAGCACTCGTGTGGGGCCGACCTTGTCCGAGGAAGACAACGATTCGTTCATTTCGAAGTCTCCGTGTCGCTCGCTCGTTGCTTGGCCGCTGGTTCGTCGCAGTCGTATGTAGACGTTGTCGCTGAAGTTCCCAGTTGACGAAGCGTAGAAGACGGATTTGCGTGACATGAACGCACCACGGTCGGCGGTTAGCTTAGCTCAGCTGAGTAGTCTTTGGCCGGGTGACCGCCTCTCAAACGATTTCTCGTGGTTTAATGCTTGAAAATACTTGAAAAGGTTGTTGTTGTTCGCAGGTAGGACGACGATCATGGGAGTAGCGCATTCGTCCGGCTATCCGGTTGGCGCAAGCAGACGAAGTCAGGCTAAATAGCTTTGGTCTCCGGTTGACGGTAACAACCATCACGAAAAGATCAACATGTGGGACAGTTGGACGGTACATAGGTACGAAGCCGTATATCTCCCCTGGTCAAATATTACGATTATACGGTTAGGAAAGTTACGACGACAAAAATAACCCTATCGCTATCTAGCTAAACCGGACAGACACGGAATCCTTTAACGCCAATGACAAAGTATAAGCACGTTTTCTTCCACGGGTAGAAGCTCATCGAACGTTGTCTTGCCTAACATAACAGTACGTTGTACCTGCCCGCAGTTGATGTGCTAGCATCTCACCTGTGTGTCTTAGTAAAATCGGTATTCAAAGCTGAAGTGCTCAATTCAATTCTATACAGACAAATGATCTCGTGGTACACGTATTGCCCTTCTTGGACGCCCTCCGCCGCGAGACGACTACTAACAACAGCAAAACAATGCAACCAGCAGAACAGATGGATTATATGCACTCATTGCAGCTACAAAAACAAAGAATCAGGTTAATTTTGCTAGAGCGAGAGCACTCATGGTCGACGCGGTCCGCCATTTCAACGGCCACCCCTACCACTAATACAGGCCCCCTGTTCCCCACCTCCTCCTCCTCCTCCTCCTCCTCCTCCTCCTCCACCTCCCCTTCCCCTTCCCCTTCCTCCTCCTCCTCCTCCTTCTTCTTCTCGAAGAGGATTACGGAGACGAGTTGTAAAATGGCGCGAACCAACGATCAGGCAAAAGCCGCAAACAACGAATGGCGCGTTTCTGCTGCTAAGTTTCATTTTCGCGCGAACAAGGCGCGCTCCGGTAGCGGTCCCCTGACGGATCGCAAATGCCTGCTACCATCAAACATGTCGAAACGCTAGACTCCCTTTGAAGTCCGAAATAAACTGCCTCCAAGCTGAAATTTTCTGCGTCATGTTAATTGTTCACTTATTTTGCGTCGTTCCTAGTCTAATTTAGTTCCGTCCAGTCGAGCCTGCGAGCACATCGATAAATCCGACTATGACCGCCAAAAATAAAAAGTAGTAAATAATAATAACAATGAAGCAGGCGGGGTTGTTGGAAAATATAACAAACGATTGAAACCTAGTCCACGGTGCGAAACTGACACGCATAGCAAATATGGGTGCGTGGTAGGCCATCTCCTCCCTCCCTCCCTGTACCATGTATAATAAATCTGGTTCCACTCGTCATTTTAGCGCGCCATAATTAGCAATTTTCGAAATGTCATGTGTTGTGATACGACACCGTCAATCTTTTTTGCTCTGGGCGGTAAATACCGTTTTCCTTCGAGTTCTTCTAAAATAGTTAACTAGTCCCCCTGTTGATGCGTTTATTTTCTTCGAACTGTAATATATGATATACATGCATATATATTTATGTAACAACACATAGGATACGATGTGTACGAAAGTTATCCTATGTGTATATTTAACGGAAACAGTGACCTCACGCGCTCGTTGTTTGTTAGTTGGCAAACCGCAGATACACGAACAGACGCATCAGGCAGTGATGCACAAAGGATCAAACCCCAATCTGCCGTCGTCACGACCGCCACCGCCGCTGCCATCATATGGACTTCCCTTCCTCTATTTTGAGAGAAATTACACGCTTTACCATCGCTCCTCTTCCCTTATAGAGTGATAGCACTTCACCGTTTTTCTTCGTTGGTTCCTTCTCCTTATTCTTCCATTTCATACGCTGCTGTTACCAACAACAGTAGCGGCGCTGCTGTGCTGGTCGATTCCTTGTTCCGTGGAAACAATTTCAACTTTTTTTTTTGTTGTCGACTCCGGCTAGAGTTCGGCTGATTCCCGTGCCGTTGGTCCTGTCATCCACTTGGGGGAGGAAGGGAGGACAGACTTACTGTGACGACTATGATTCGTCAGTCGCCGTCTGCGGTCTGGCTCGTCCACCGCGCAACTAAGAATTGATACGGGGAAGAAATACTAATAATAAAATAATAATAATCGTGCCACATAACGCAGCAACGAACGAAACGCGGACCGGCAGCTCCGTCATCAGCGGTCTTTGGAAGCCGTAGCAGCAACAGTGGCAGCGGTAGCATCTACATTAACGTAAGCACCGGGGGTCGAACGAAAGAAGCGAGGAAAGCTAGTAAAGGCAGCTACAGCAGAAATCGCAATCGCAAGCGCAGCACCATTTGAAGTACTGTCATTTCGAAGCGAGTGACCGATAAGCGGTCGAAACAGTCGGCTAACAACACAACACAGCCCTACGACGAAAGGAAGCGACTTTGACGACGACGACAACAACGACGACGACAAAAACACAGAACAGAACCCAACGAGCGAATACGCGAACAGACAAGAAGAGCGCTAGAACGACGGAGAGAGAGAGAGAGAGAAAGACAAGTAGGCGGACACACAAACTGACAGACAGGCAGGCAGGCAGGCAGGCAGGCAGGCAGGCAGGCAGGCCATTTGACATACAGATACAGACAAACCACGACGCCCGGCGCTTGTTACAGCGGCAGCAGAGCCGCGGCTGTGGATGCAGTTGGCCTGATCGACCGTCGGCAGCTGGGTATATTGCGCGTCCCGCTGCTGCTGTTGTGTTTAGCAATCGTGTCGAATAGGCGACCATCGTAAGCACTGCCACAATCATCGGTGCCGCTACCATCAGCATAAACTCTTTTTGTACTAACGCAGGAAGGAGGAGAGCTACAGCAAGAGCAGCGGCAGTGCGTATGGATGCAGCCACATCCTGATCTTGGAATCTACGAATATATATGTGTACATACGTCGTCTGTGGTTATCCGCAAAACGCGTCGTGCTGACGCACAAACACCAATAACAACAGCACCGAACATCGGCAGAAATGCGTCCATTTATTGATTGGTGATTGGCGTACGTGGTGAATGGATTAGTTCTGGTGCTATATATATACACCTATTTAAAATTATATTTATGTACATACATGAAGAGATATATGTGGCGTGTCAAGATAATAGCGAAAACCATAATAGTGCCGATGCTTCTAACGGAGATGATATCTTCTCGCCGTTTAAGGTTGACAATGACGAGCCGCTCGGTGCATACATTTATATTACTTGTATGCATTCGCGTCCGTATGTAGATAGGGTCAAGCAAGGACACACACACCTATCCAATAGTAACTAAAAATATACTAGATATGTTCATTTTTCGTGTGTTTGGTAGGTGGGCGGATCGGGAAAGACATGCAGGCGAACTTCATCATTTCCAGCATCAGCTGACGGCAGATCAGGTAGGCACCGATTTTAGAAGAATAACTAATTAAGAGAAACAATTTACTCTGCCGAGTCTTGCAGTCGTTGTCAATGTCTGCGTCTTTGTGTGTGTGCATTAAAGCGTGGATCTGAATGGAGTCCTCGTCATCATCGCTGCTGCATGGGTCGTAATCGTGATGCCATTGGAATGGCAATATAACTCGCATCGTTAATGACCAAACTAATTGGATTGGGATTTTGGCCAGACGGGGAAAGGAGGGGATCGAAGGGAAATTCATTGAAACTGGGAAACGCTGGAAGGCTGTGCACTTTAACGAAAACTACGGATAGACAAAGCCATTGCTCAAAGCTGTCCAGCGTCCACAGATTCGTACAATCCTCTTTATTCACGGGCTCTGACCTGATGCCTGCTGGCTGATGCCGAGCTGGGCCGAGATCCTGCCCAGGTGCCCAAACAGTTGCAGGGTGGACATCGATGTGCCGCAACTTGTTGGTTGAATTGGTGATAATTGGGATGGTGGAGATGTAGATGTTAATAGCATGTTGTTTAAGGAAGTGCAACTCGCAACTCGACCATAACTTGTTGTTGACCTAGTTGGCGAGTAGCAAGTTGTGCTGTGAGAAGTAGAACTTGTAGAAGCCACTAGATGTGTCATAGTTTGATCTTGTGGTGTTGTTGTTGTGGTTGTTTGAGGAGTAGAACAAAAATTGCCATGGCATCGGTTAATGTGGCCCGTAGTAGACGAAACAGCCCCTTTAGGGGACCGTTTCTGTCGGGCCTGGGAGCCTGAATGAGCAAGATCATAGTAGTGCGTACCTTCTCTGCGCATGCCCATTTTGAGGCACTTTTTGAGTCGGCAGTATTGACACTGGTTGCGGTGATGTTGGTCTATGGGGCAGTTCCTGTTCCCTCGGCAGGTGTAGCTGAGATTCCTGCGCACGCTACGTTTGAAGAACGACTTACATCCCTCGCACGTGAATTGACCGTAGTGCTTTCCAGAACTCTTGTCACCACATACGACGCACTCGATGTTATGCGCCTGCATCTGAGCCGCGGTGGGCCCGTTCTTGTCGGACTGGGGGGTGGCGGACTGCGGAGGATGCGGGTGCAGCCCCATCAGCTCGTGCTCCCCCAACGTCCCTAAACCTACACCGACGCCGACACCGCCCACGCCGAGGCCCGGCGGCTCCCGCCAGGGCGTCATTGCGAGCGCCATCCCAGCGGCCACCGAGCCGCTATTTTGCTGATACAGCAGCACTGTAGAGGCTGGGGGTTCCCGCGTCTGACAATCAGTGTTGGCTAACACCACAGTGGTCCTGTGTGACGGTAGTGGTGGTGCTATGGGCTGGCGCCGTCGTCGCGCGCCGGAAGAGGTCGTCTAGACGCTCCAGTCGCTCAACGTCACTCCCGTGTCTCTTTCGGCTTCGGTTTCGACGTCGATTTTGTAGACCTCGTTGACTTCGGCGTTGACGGCAGATAATGATGATGATAAAGTTCGTCAGAACTGTCGTCAAGATACTGAGCTGTTGTTGATAACAATGCTGCGCTTGTTATTCTTATTGTCGTGGAGATTGTTTATCTATATTGTTGTTGTAGCAGCAGCTATCGGCTTGGTGTACGGCCGTTCCGTCGTTACTAGAACAACAAAACTTGACGGTGCACGCATAAAGCATGAGGATATATTCGAGAGAGCAGGATATGGCGGTGGTGGTGATGATGATGACGATGATGATGACGACGATTATTAGGTCCTTCACTTCACGCCACACTTAATAATCTCACACTCACAAAAACACTCTTTTGTAGTATTCACGCACATGTAGTGAAACAACGAATGCAACTTATGACGAAAAAATTAATTATTGGATTCTCCACTTTCCATTTAGCCGTTGGTAGAGGCTGTTGGAAAACACAATTTGATATATATCTGAGTGTGCAGCTCAGTTGAACACGTTATTTTCCCACCAACCTTAAACCGTTTGCACTTATTCACGTACTGGGCTAATTGCACACCGTCGTTCAGACGTTGTCGTCGTCCTCGTAGTAATATTTAGCCGCTGTATTTTTGTCATTTGTTCTCTTTTCAGTCGCGACGCACGATTAAATCATCCTTATTACACCGTCGTTGTCATTGTTGTTGTTGTTGTTGCTGCTGCTGCTGTTGTTGTTGTTCTCTTTCTTCTCAATAACTGCATGTATACGGCCATTAGTTATTAGTTAGGCTGCCTGCCTGCCTGCCTGCCTGCCTGCCTGCCTGCGGATGTCCCACATTTCCAAGATCATCGTAGTAACAGCGACGGTGTGCACTGTAACAGAAATAAACACTACGCTCTTACTATTAATAATTAACTGCGCGCCGCTTAGTGACTACTCTACCAGGTCACTGGAACTTGTTTCGTAGAAACGCGGTATTTTTCGCTATGAAGTACCTTCATCACTCACTCATTCATTCATTGAATGGTGATGATCGGTGGGTGAGCGGATGGGTGAACGGGTATACATCACTTGACAGTCCATTGGATGGTCTGGATGTCACTGGCGCGCCGGTCCGTCTTTCGTCTGTGGACACCACACTAAATTTATTCCTTGACGGCCTGTCTTTTTGTCCTGTCGATGGGTCTTTAGTCGTCGTCTTCCTTGCCGTAGTTGCAGTAAAACTAGTTAGTAACAGTGAAGTGCCATTGTGTATTGGCGTCCAGGTAGCCTTCGTGGTGTCAGTAGTAGTTGCGTTAGTAACACGGCCTTTCTATTTTGTTGGAAAAGAGCACCGAGCTGCCGAGCCAGGCAGGCCGCGAGCAGTTCCTGCACACCAGCGTAGGTTAGCAGCACAGTAGAGCGCAGAGCGGCTCGGCTCAGCGCGACGACAGTAGCAGCAGCAGCATCAACACCAACCAACAAACCCCGCAGCAGCCACAGAGCGAGCGGAGCAGCCACAGGGCGGCCGGTCGCTGGCGTACAAAGTTCAAAGTGGTATATCTAACTTTAGGCGGTCGCAGGCTGGGTCATGCCAGTGGCGGGGGCAGGCGCTGGGGTCGAAAGGCGCGCGCTCATTGGCTGCCATCGGGATCGCCCTCTCCCACCCCGTGGGACCATCCCGCCGCGACCTGCTCCGCGCGAGCTTAGCGAACAGTCGCCAGGCGGCGCTCGTAAACGTCTGCTGTTTGTCCTAGCTGCTGCCGCCGCCGCCGCCGCCATTGCTGGTGTCTATGCCGGCCCTGCTCACATCAGTCCAGCGATTCTGATCGGCTCGGATCGGATAGGAGAGCAGCAGCGGAAGAGCTACTTACCACTTACGAGACTAACCGCTCCAGGAGCGGCCAAATAGTGAGTGAACTACAGAGACGGAGATGGCCTTCGATAATTCGGGCAGACGGGTGGGCTGACGGTTGTCACAAGCAAACGGGTGACGACAGTTGAGGGGATCGTTGCGGTAGTGGCCTGATTCGCCAGGTCAAAAGGAAACCAAGCCTAGACTTAACGGCATAGCCAAAGTCGCTTATCACATGGAGAAAGACTAAAAAAAATAGCGAGTTAATACAAAAAGTTATCGGTTGATCAAAATGGCAAAACAACAGAAAGGCACTTATCTTGGCTGTATTGTATACAAATAAATAGTAAGCAAGCATCTCTGTAGATGATTGATCATGTTTATACAGGCGACGCAACGTCTGTTCTCCAATGGCGTAGGCAAAATATCGAGTTTCATTGATAAAAAGACTTGTGCTCACCAAGCAGTACGGACACTAGAAATAAGGCCAAAATGCATTCCGAAAGAGATCTGCGTGACAATGTCTGTAGCACCCAGTAATCACGCGGTTAGTAATACGCGAATTCAGCTACAAATTTACCGCAAAAGCAGGCTTGGAGACTATAATGCACAATGAGTAATCACCATATAGTTAAATGAAACAGTGCAACAAGAGAGAAGGCTGGTAACCGGTAGATTGATGATTAGCCGGTGTTGGAATAGGTGAAACGCACACGCAACTAGGATCATTCAAAGCCTCCCTTTCACTAAGTAGGTCATACTTCAGACATCGAAATCTCATTCGATTGGCATTATCTTAACAAATGCTACGCTGATGTCGTTTGCCTAATAGCGTCTTAGCCTAAAGGACTCTCTAAGCTTGGCTTGTGGTTCGGCAGCTCGTTAAACAGAGGCAAAATTTTTTTACAAAAACATCCACCTAATCAAGCTGACTAAGATGTCTGTTTATTTGATTCTTGCCGGCACACTTGAAACAATAATAGTTTACCCTCAATATATGATTGCTAGTAAGACGAAGCCATATAAAAAAAATTCTGCATTACTTAAATATTGAGTACATATGCAGCCAACTGATTCTCTTTCCCTCCCTCTCTCTCTCTCTCTCTCTGTCTCCATATATATATATATATATATATATATATATATACATCTATTGTCGATGAACGTATTAGATTACGTGGTGATAATGAGTTTATTTTTCAACGACTAAAAGGATTACTAAGATATCAATCGACTCCTAAAAAGGGGAAACAGTTTTCTACGTTAGACTCAACTATACAAGTAATTAAGCGCCGCTAAAACGTAATTAAGAACACCTCATTCTCATTGCGGCGACAGTATTGAATTATCAAATTGCAGTTAGAAAAAAAAATGGCATGTGACTATTAGTTAATATTTGAAGTTACCAAAAAGGTCTTTTCTAACCGTATTTTTATGACTCTAACAGCGTTCAAAATGGCCGTACGGTGCAGAGGCATCGAGTAGAAAAACAACTATGTCCGCCGTTGCCAGTTCACCGTTGCTTTGGTCGAACTTCGCTTTTCTTTAACTATGTCTCCTAACGATTGTACCAATCCAACAAATAAATCAAATTTCTACAATTCACACTACTTAAAGATGTTTCCTCAATATGCACACGTCACAAAGCTCGACCGAACCGGCTAAGGCCATCATCAGTCATCTTCTGCTCGCGAAGCATTTACATTGAGCAGAGCCGCATCAATCCAGATAATAGCATCTGATCAATCGTCGGTCGCGGCATATTAAAAACAGTCAACAACGGCTTATACCGTAACGCATATATATATGTAATGGTGCAATGTAAATACCGCTAGTTCAACGTGACAAGGAAAGGTTACAATGTTATCAACTGAGCGTTTACAGTCAGCGCGCAGACACTGAGGAAACTGCCATAATACGATCGCAATGTCCAGAGCCATAGCTGACTGGTCTGACTGAATATACAACGCGGGTCTTACTAGCAAAAATATTGCCAAACATTTGCCCTTCGGCAGCATTTCAATTGGGTCATTTACTACAAATGTTTTCTAGTTTTTCGTTTCTTTGTTTGAATGTCGAAGCGAGCGACAATTTACAATTGTATATTCGTGCTCAATAGAGATGTGCATGAATGTACGCCAGCGAAGAAGTCTCACGCGTTTCTTTGTCCAACAGCGAAGATAGAGCGATATAATCAGACCATCATGGCAAATTTAAGTGCTTCCTCTCTGTTCAGTTGCGTCTGTTGCCGCGCTTAGGTGATAGATTCATTCTTTGATCTTTTCAAAAAACCTTGACACGACAAGTGCACTAAAGCGATCGTTGGATCCTCAAAATCCCTTTTTACGCTAAACTCATTTTTGTTTTTTGTCGGAATTTACAAGTAATCCTCGCAACACAAAATCATACCTGATCATAACAGCCATACTTGATTACGGACTTATCTGCCAAGCCGGAGCGAACCTATTGTTGAATTGATCAATTAAAAACATTGCTAGAGACGTCGGTCTGTGACAAATAGTGCTAGCTCACATACAAAGAAAACGAGTGCACTGGTTTACCCAGTACGGCGTCATAAGATAACAGACGGGGTAAGCCTAAAACGGGTTGATTACTGAACGTTTCATGGGCCTTGTCCTAGTTTCAATTCAATTAGAAAAGCTGCCGGAGAAAATAAGATCAAGTCCTCTTAACCAGGAAACTGGACAGAAAGCAATGGATGCTCGCTAAGGGATCATCTCATCTAAGCAAGCAGCCTAACACTTTCTTGAATAGTGCCATGCCTTCAAGCATAACTTTAGTACGATGAATGAGCTAAATGCTTGCAGCAGTCGTGAGTAAAGACCGAAGGACAGTGAGTATCAAGAGCACCCGTCGCCAGGATTCACCAAGGACAAGAAGTGAATCCTTTGCTGAAGTTCTGATTGCGTTACTCGTTTGGCCTCCGAGGCATCATCGCCCCATCCCTCGGGCTGCCGACGCGGCGAAACAGGCAGATCAGATGGGCTCAGAGGTCTTGATCTTTGCTGGGCGGGGCGCTAACGGCTGTGATCTTGCGGTCAGTGCCAAGTTGCCTCCTCCTTATTGCAAGGTAGCAGAACGGCAGCACTCATTGGTGCTAAACCAAGCTCATTTGGTTGATATCAGACTGACTGCTCTGACCCTGATCACACTTGATTGGATTGACTCCTCAGTCGAGAACGACGCCGCTACTCGGCAGGGAAGATGTTCTTCGCAACTCCCATAAGCTCAGTGTTTTTGCAAGCATGTTCAAAGCTTATCATACTATTTTAGCTCTACTATCAATGCTAGCTATCTGTGCTTTGAGCAGTTCGAGTCTGTTTCATCAGTTCTTATCTTGGAAACGCATAGCCTGTACACGAAGCTGGGTTGATGGAACGATGATAATTGCAGCTGAATGAATTAATGTTCAACCAGTTGTACATTCAACAGGTGAGAGCTGCAACGCAGAAACAACAGTTATTTCTGTTCACTTTTATAATGAAATTATCGAATTTGGAATTGGTTTTATGGGTGAATTGTATATGAATTGCGTATCGTTACACAATACGGCTAGCTATGCGTGGGAACGAAGCATCGATATATATATATATATATATATATATAGGGTGCCTCACCGAACTCTTCAGGATCGGGTTCGCCGTTAGACGATTGTGATGTGATACAGCCGTGCAAGGAGTCGAGTGGAATCAGTCACTCCGCTGGATGGCGGTGACACACTGCTGGACTCCTCGTCGTCGGAGTCTGGTCATTCAGAGAGAACAACAGGATAACGCTTGTCTATTGTGTGTCCTATTGTGTACGAATGTGGGAGTCACAGGCCATCCATAGGCCCATTGCACATCGTCTTAGTTCCTACTTCGCCTTTGCTCCCGGTCAACTGCTTGACGGCGGCCGCTCGCTTAACTCGACCAACGCCGAAGAGGCGATATACTGCCTAAAGGGTTACCCTTTCAGGGTATCAACTCGCACATAGAGAAGCTTTAAATCGTTGGCACTCGATCATTGGGTGCCGTTGACAACAGAGAACGAAACGTGGACGAACTGCGCAATTACTCGTCCACTCGAGCTCGCGCAGTAACCGGAATGGGGGTGACGATGACTGCGATATCGTGCTGCACAATTCTGTTTTTAAGAAAGGCCTCGTAGTTCCAGCTACTCGGCAACTTCGCTAGAAAACCTACACGACGTTTTTGTTGTATTACCTTTGTAGACTATCATAGTAACAATTTTATAACTTTTTTCTCTTTATTTTGGCCTTGGAGCTTGTCGCTTGCGCTTGAGATTGTATTGCCGCTACGCAAATCACCGCACGCGTTCATTCCGAATGTGTATTCAAGTATATCATGTATGTCCTAACATAAATGCCTATTTATTAATTTCAACAATAGATCGACAATATTGGGTTCTGGGGTTGTTTATCGTAAACTAAGGCCCTTTAGAGTAAAACGCGATCAACATATGTGGCCACTCTGCGAACTTGCGTATTGAATCTTAATAGAAATTACTCTCGTCTATGAAACAAGCGCTCGAACATCCCCCATTAACATTAGACAAACGACAATTTACCGCGTCGTTTTGTGGTGCTCATTATGATAAGCAGCATCCCTTGAAATAGATAAATGGTTCCGTATGCAGGATTTCCGTGGTAATGTGTTTTTCCTATTACGTTTCGTTCAAATCTTTGCCTGCGCTTCAACTTAGCTATCGCAAATCGAACGACCATTGTGATATTTTATGCTTTACTTTCTAGTCAAAGATAAATATGAGTGACAGTAAGAATATTAGTTCGTGTAGGCTCTTGTGTTGTAAGAAGGTTCAGACGACCGATGCCAGACGAAACGCCCCACGCTGTTAAGCGTCGAAGGAAGGCGATGTTTAGATATCATGCACGCACCGCTTAAAACAGTACTTCTTACCCGCTGCTCCACGTTGCAATCACCCTCTCTGATCGTCGTTCTTCTGCGCAACTTTTCGTTCCTCAGCTTTGTCGCCTTACTACTAGCGGGTTGTGAATTTTTAGCTTCGCTTGTGCTCAAACCAGTCAGTCCCCGCTAGTTTTCTTCATGTGCTCTAGTCCTATCATGGCAGGGCGACTCAATACAAGAATGACCGCACGCCGACTGGCCTCGGGGTGCCAGCCCCAACGCTTGCAGTGGCTTCAGGTTATTGAGGGCACCGTTTCTCTTCTCTTTTGCTGGAAGCGCCTGGCAGACGGCTTGCGTCGCCAGCCGAACAGTCGCTTGGGCAAAGGCAGGGACGGGGTGCCGTTGGGGCATTTATTATTACTAGACGCTGGACGGACGCTCCACCGTCGGAGGCGGCAGAGGAGACTGGCCAAAAATTAGCCACTCGCCCTCGCCTTTCTCGTTACTCGCCTGCCATTTTCGCATTCGCTCGGAGTGACGGCTAGCACTAGATTCCTGCAGTCTTCTCGACACGGGATCGGCTTTGCCCCCCTTAGCGGCCGAGAGCCAAGCCTTACTTCTGCTAACGGTGGAACAGGCTATGATGCTGTGGCAAAGTACGTAAAACTCAACGTTGCTTGCTGCCCGTAGTAAAACGATTATTGAAAGGGAGCGTATCTACCGTAGACACGTATAGTCGGAGCCTCACACGGCAGTATACAGGTGTAGCAGCACCTGTTCCTTAGGACAAAGAAAGAAAGTGGCCCGTGAAGGTGAAGGCGGTAAGCATACGAGAGGTTCATACGGCATAGGGAAATCATTTCGCTAAGTGGCTGATCCTTCGTGGCCTCAACCTGCAGAGCATCAGGCTGTGGTCTCAAGAGAAACGCGCTTTAGCACAATGGATTTTTGCTGGTCGGTTAAGAGCTGATGGTTGAGAAATGTCCCAGAAACTGAAATGCTGTTCAGATACGATCAATTACGTATAGCATCCA
Source organism: Varroa destructor (assembly GCF_002443255.2). Lineage (NCBI taxonomy): Eukaryota > Metazoa > Arthropoda > Arachnida > Mesostigmata > Varroidae > Varroa > Varroa destructor. Next base: position 34,862,116 of record NW_019211458.1, on the reverse strand, counting down.
GTCAACGTGGAATTTCAGGCCTGTAATATACCGCTGCCTGATGCGTGCTTAACCGTAGTCGTTCGGACTCCTACTGATTAGTTGTTGTCTCTTACAGATAAATTCTCGAAAGTTAATTAAAGATGGCCGACTATGTTTCGCCGTTAAGTGAAAAGCCCGGTATGATACGCGATCGAACAACCTGACAGGGCACACGGCGCGAAATTGCCTACGTGACGGCTGTAAAGAACATTATATTTGTGTTGGGCTCTACAATAAAGATCCAGCTAAGACATTTTCATTGAACTGCTAGACATTTCAAAACACATATAATTTGTGCAAAATCTATCCGATATTGGAATCGTCGATGGTGTTCATCAGCTGCAGATAGTATTAAATACCTACCGACTGATGTCACCAGTGAAGTAAATCATGCGTCTCTGAAAAATACTTTTTGTAGCTAGTATCTTATCATTAGTCCGTATAAAGCAATTGTTGTGATAGATCGTTTATAGTTCGGTTAAACGGATCCGACTTTTCCTGTGACGGAAATACCACAGACAGAATATACTTTAGGCAAACGTAACGTTATTGCATTGTAACCAATCGTGGATTATGCATCGGCAGTGGTAAGCACAGGTTGGCAAACACCCTACTTCGCTCAGGAACGTCGCTAGCAACCTGGCAATGTTCGAGCTGCCAACTTTTCTAATTTACGCTTCTGTTCGACATTGAAAAAATATTTAATTACTATGTAACCTAGCAGTACACTCCCAATTTCGAACCGAGTTACCGTTCTGACTCGACCGTCGTTGGTCGATCATTTGCCGCTAATGCATACGGCTTTGCCTAGCTTTGCGACTACAGCGCTACTTTCGCTCACACGGCGCGTCTGTTGAAGTAATTGTCCCCTCGTTACATTGTACTTGTACCGCATCAGGCGCCAGTCCATATATTCGAATGTTTCGATGCTCTTCAACGTGACACATTCGACACTCACACCCGAAATGAACATATTCAAGTCAGCGTTGTATTGTGTATATACAATACATAGAGACAAGTGCATGGATATAGATATGGCAATGAAGTCCAGCGCAAGTAAACATGCACGCCAAGTCAAACGAATCGCAAGTGCTTTTGCAGACATTTTGTGCATTGCGACGCTGCCTTGTACTGGGCAGACGATCAAGCGGCGGCGGCGGCGGCGGCGGCGGCGGCGGCGACGACGACGATGACGATGACGACGACGACGACGACGACGACGACGACGACGACCGGATTTCACTTGATGCTAGCGCCGCCGTCAGCCGACATCAACGGGTGGCTCACACACAACAAGTTAATATTATTATTATAATTGTCATGATTATGAAATTGCTCTGCACGGATACCTCGTTTGCTCCACGACTACTTGTTGTACTGCTGCTGTTACGACAACAAGCGCCATAACATACCATACGGTCGCTATGTGGCGTCCGCTATTAGTTGGGTTAACGTTTGTTGTTGTTGTTGTTGTTGTTACGGTTGCCGGTGTTAGTGCCGTGGCCGTGGTCGGCGCTGCCGCTGTTACGGAATGGGCCAAAAATGTTCCGTGTTTCCGCGACCCGTTTTTACTTCTCCCACGTCCCTAATCACCTCTGGAAGGGTTCAAAAGCATCTTTGACGCTCGTCTAACACGCCTGGACTCAGCGTATACATTTGAACACTAGATATATCAACAGCAGCGGCAACAACGGCCGATCGAGTAGCGAAACGATGCTGAAAATCTTCCGTCGTTTAACGAGTTTTACGGTAAGCGGTGCTGAAATGCAGTAAAATGCATTGATCGGAATAACTGCCACAGTCGGATAGAAGAAAGAATCTAATTAGGTGCTATTTCTATGACGCGAGTCTTAGTATTTCATTAATGGCACAGCGGAGACGGTTAACTTGACGATGGCGGCAATGGGGGAATTAATTTGTAAACTTTGTTTTCGTTACTCTACGCTTTCTGCCGATTCCAAGAAGAAAGATCCCAATGCGTCCGTTCGGAGTTTTAGGAATTTCGAGACAAGCACCCATTTCTAAACTATACAGGTGGCTCGTGCATTATTAAGCGTCTAATGGCTTCGGATCTCTCCTACTAGCGACACATAAATAGCTGAACTAACGGTATTTTTCTAAATGTTATTGACGCTCACATATTCGTGTTCCGGCTTTGACAACACGATTTGTTCTTCAACACTATTTCAACATTGGTAGTAAGCTCGACAGAACGATCTGCATAACACTGGCCTTCGTTCTTTTCGGTGATGTCTCGATCCAGCTTTAGCTGCGGCACTACACGCAGCATTTACGATTATCAGCACCAAAAAATAGCAGACCAATTGATCTTTAATGACCAAAGAAAAAGAAAAAAAAAAAAGGAAAAATAATATGGTGAACTACCGAGGCTCGAACGCGAACGACAAACCGCAGAAGTGCTCAACCAGGGTCGGCTACAAGCTAGCTCCTGTTGTCACTACAACTGTTACGTATCGCAAAGTAAACCTTACGCTGGCCACTGTGGCCCGCTTGCGGTGCATTACGTGTCCGATTCGGTATCGAATAGCCGCCGTCGCTGAGGTATCGGCGACCCATACTTTTTAAACAACTGCAAACGAAGTCCATCAGCTTCTAGTGAACCGAACAGAAGTGGAATACAACGATAACAGAAAAAGGCCAACAAAAATTGAAAGCAACGCATAGTTAAATACGTAGAATATCGACTGAGACATTATTCGCTAGGTCTTCGTTCCATGTCAGTAAAAAAAGAACTGAAAAACAAAACGAAGCATATTGACCTCCAGGTAGACTTTTTTCCCCAGTTCTTTCGAGTGTTCTCAATTGGCTTCACGGAACCTCCTGAAGTACAGCTAGTTATATAGATTTTTGATAGATCTCAACATTGATTTGATCGTAGGCATATATAGGTCTACATATACTGGTTACGGAGCTGGCGCATGTGATCAACTTCGAATCGTTCGTCTCTTACCAGGCCTATCGGAAAATTGAACGACCCGAATTCAAACAAAGAAAAAAAACCTACTTTCTCAGAAGAATGCAGGTCGTACAATAATTTATGGCTAAATGCATAGATTGTTACTTTTTGCATAAACTATGGGGGTGCTCGCATCTGCCCAACACATGTGCTTTGGACATATGTCTAAGCTGGCCATAGAAGCGTTCTGATCGATCGGCAGCATCATTGTTAGTAGCGACCATACGCTTACCATTAAAGTTGGCAAAACATGATCTGTAGGATGATATTTTTTTCTTTATTTATATAAGCCGGATTTATAACAAAGTACGCGAACAAAAAGCATCCTTCTAAAATTATAAGATTGAACGCTTGAGTGTTACTAACCACTTGACTCTATTTATTCACCGAACAGAAAAAATATATAGACAACAAAAACAGAATATCTGATTTGGCGCAGGTTTGTTTTTACACTGTAATAGTATAAATAGGCTTGAAGATAGGTATAAGATCAGTAGGCCTTCATCCCAAAGACTGTAGCAGCAAGGAAGTCGACGAATCGATGATCTTTGTAGTCGATACTATTATCCTTCTTCTATTACCGCATCATATTTTCTTTATCGTAAAGATAATGTTGCCTGTCTTTCCTAAATCTCGATAAATGCTCTACCATGAATGTATTTTAGATGTCGTCATGACGCAACGATATTTCAACAAAAGTTCAGTTTCAACGACCAAGTCATCCGTCGTCAACAATTGCCACCACTGAGGTCCCTCGATAGTACGCAGTAGATGATAGTATTGAGTCTCTCTACTTACAGTTGAGAAACAATGGCCTTCTGTATTTCCCATTTCTCTGTGGCCTTCTGCATGTCCTAGGGCGATAAATAAACATGGAAACTCTTCAGAAAAAAAGAAGGGCTCTAATAGCTATCAAAATTCGTCCGATCCTGACAAGCGACAATGCTCTTCGGGTTACCGCACCACCGCCATATATATATGGTAACATATGGCGTTTTTAATGTAAATGTCTGCTTAGAGCCGTCTTACCCCCCCCCCCTCTCCCCAGTGTATATGTGTAGGGGGTTTGTCATCCCGCTATTCTTTCCTCCGTTATTTAGTTATATGTCGAGTGGAACGAAAACTGCAACGAGCTCATTGTCTATATTCAACCAAGTCAGAGTTTCTTTTTCATAAAACTCCTTTCAACGAATATATAAGTAATAACCAACGATTTCGACGTCGACGTCTAGGAGAACTATGACGATCAGCGGGTGTCGTGTTCAATCTAGTTCGGCCTGGAAACAACAGCAGCCGCCGACCTCGCAAAATGATAGCGATTCTGCTCCCCTGTAATATCTGTCTGCGTGCGGTTTTCTTGCCTCTATCAGTCTGTGTTTGTCTGTCGATTATCGGCACTCGCCGCTGGAGAAGTTGCGGTAGTTCTCGATGTCGCCGTATCATTTGGCTCGGTGATCGTCTACTGGTCGTCGTCGTCGTCGTCGTCGCCGCCGCCGCCGCCGCCACCGCCGCCGCCGCCGTCGCCGTCGTTTTTGTTGTTGTTAGTGATGTTGAATACAATTCAAGCAAAGCATGTCAGCCGAATGCAAGCAGGATAAAACCTCGATAGCTGTTGCAGAGGCTAAAGCGATAGCATATATATATATATATATATATATATATAAGTTTACGCAGACTTCAACAGGCACAAAACATAAGCCAAAATTGTGTCCGACTATCAGAACGAAGCGTCTTCAGCTCTGCCGCTCCTCAGATGCCGCCCGCTGCCACTTGGACAAAGAGGTCAAAGGTCGAACGACGGCAGAATAGGCCAGTTGTGAGCAAGCAAGCGAACGACCGAGTAGGCTAGCTAACGTGTGCAAAAAATGACGACGAAGTGTAAAGAGGAAGGGAATGCGATTGGGTGAGAGGAACGGGAGACAGAGAAAAATGTTGCTGCTGCCGTTGCTACACAAGGCAATCAGACCCGTTGTCATATACCGCCATCAGCAATATTGTGGCTGCTGCCAATGAAATCAACAGAAACTGAACCGAAGAAGGGACGAAAAAACTAGATACACTTACCGCAAAGAGCTAGGCGGCTATTGTATGTATATATATGATACAAATTTGAGGAGGGAGAGAGAGAACGATACACAAAACGTAATACGCATGCGGATGTAGACACGCATGCACACACACAGATATGCATTGACAGATGGAGCAGGATGGGCGGAAAAAAAACAAACGAAGTAGCGACCAATAAGAGGGTGGCCGAAAAGCCCGAGTCCGGGCAGCGGCGGCGGCGGCGACGACGACGACGACGACGACGACGGCGGCCGCGGCGTTAGTGGTGTGATAAGGAGACGAGGCCAGCCACGTAATGCGTAACGGGCAAGGGAGAAACACGAGCTAAGTATTGAAAATACAAAATACGAAGAGAAAAAATAAAGACTTTCGGGACGGGGGAACAACACCATACATACGTATGAATAGTCAGACGCACACAAACACGCATACATACAGATCGAGACGTAGCGATGCTTAACACAATTCATAATCAAGCCGAAAAACGAGGGAAAGTTGATTTCTCTTATACTTTTCGTGTTATCGCTTTAGTCGCTAGTTTGACAATTGATCATGAACCAATGACAGTCAGAGCCGACGCGCTGAGTTTTCGTTGCTAGCGCACTGTGTATTTTCTTAGTAACTGCTTTTGCTTGCCACTATAATATAATGAATGCTCGTTTCTTTACTAGCAGAAGTTTGAGGCTACCGTATCGGTTGGATACAGGGCCTGGATGTAGAGGTGATAGGATTTAACTGAGGAGAACGTCGTCCGGGTAACTGTCAACTACCCCAGACTACACATAAATATTAATGAGAAAATTTAAACGATTGATCCATATGCCAGACGGCAAGATATTTTCCTATTGACAGTCGTCACAGGTTCGATATCATAAACATGTTTTAACGAAGTTACGAGATCCATGTAAGGGTAGCATGCGCGTACCACGTCTAAAGGCTTATTTAACTAAAATGCCTGACTCGTATGTGTCATATCCGTGTTCTCGTGTATGTTTAGGTACCATAATTTCAAATTACATTTTAAAGTAAACAGGAAAATGTATTGCGATATGCCAGAAGCCGAATTTTTATAGTGTCACTCGCATAACAGACTTACGTTTGTGACTACAGTTTACCGAAACCGTACCTAGAACACCCTGTATATGGCTAGCCGTCGGGCCAAGCGAGCAACGTACGTGTATATATATTATATATCGAACGCTTTTAAACGGCTACAGTAATGATAAACAAAAGTATGTGTGTCATATATAGAAGCTCCAAGTTCTGCAAACTGAATTATATTCAAATATTGATATATACATATAGATGTTGATAACAACGTCGATATCTATTCACCCACCTTTACGACTCCCGTTCCCAGGACGTGTGACCTACGATTAAATGAATGGCAAACCTTCGGACTAAAATTTAGCATTTCCACACGCGTTGTCACATTCGCAGGTTCGAGTGCTGATAAACGTAAACGTTACTTCTTGCGAGAGCGTTTTTTCTCAGCCAGCCTTGGGGCGCTAGCACAGATTGCCTGGATAATATAATATATAATCGGTGAAAACGCCTGATTGAAACATGGACACATAACAGACAGGGGCAACATGCTTGCTTGTGGCTATATGAAATAACTAACAGGTGCAGACTGGCTGCGGGTCATATAGGCAGATCCGAGCAGGGTTGACTTGTATGAGCGCCATGGCAGGAAACAGACACAGTCATGTAGTTTACGATGAGCACGCACAAGGCTATCCATGTGCGGGTGGATATATGAGCGTTGTGGGCAGTTAGAGGGAGGGTCCAAGAGGAAAGAACAAGGTGGGTGAACATCTCAGCTCAGGTAGCTAAATCTAACTTATCTTAGTCGAAGACAGTGCAAGCGCGGAAAAGATCGAGTTGTAATGGCAATATTCTACTCTGGCCGTTTTCTTGTATTTGGTCCTCTGAGCATAAGCTTTTCCCCCCTTTCCTCCATTTACCCCCCTTACATATATCTGTGCGTGTGTAAATCGGTGCGTTGTAGCTGGCTTTTCTCATGGAGGAATATATCATCTTGCTAGTGAGCGAGTCAAAAGGAATCATAGGAGCGGCCGGTAGCTATCAGCCCAAATGACCACCGACCGACAAGGCGTTCGCCCAGGGTTACAATCTAACTGACTAGCGATGAGAGATCTTTCATCGGGTGGATATGAAAAATGGGCCCGTGCCTTCAGGCAAGACCGTCCAGTTGGTTGCCTAGTGGTTAATTCGGGTTGCCACCGAGATCGTGCAGCTGCCGGGAAAAGGTTGGGAGTAGGCAGACATTAATATGGGACGCGCTATACGGCGAATGTTGGTTTCGGGAAAGGCCGGCTTCCGAGCGTCGGAAAGGTGCCGGAGTGCTAACATAGTCGACGGTGATAACCAAAGAACGACGAGACACCGTGTGCCACTACTGGTTCTGAATCACGATTTGTAGCTGCTGCTATTTCTGCGTTTGCGGCTGTTGTGCTTGCCAAGCACGCGCCGGTACGCTGGGACTAGTTGAAGTTAACTAACCGGCACCCGACTTTTACTTCCCCACTCCCCTCCCAACCAAACATTGGCAGCTGAGCTTTTGTTTAGCAAGACTGTAGTAAGATTAGGTCTATACCACGTTTGGGTTTATACAGGATTTAACTGCGTATTTTGGCACCCCAAAAGGTCGTATTTAATAATACCGCTAAGATAATTACCGCCGGCGTCGGACAATACAAGGCTCTGGTCAATGATAAGAACCCCGAAGCACTTACTAACTCGAGGCAGCAAAAAAAAACGTTACCGAAAATACTATCAATGTATTTGTTTATTTAGTAGAATTGCGCTATTTTCCTCCGCCGTCACCCCTTGGTTCATAGGTAGTAACAACGAACGGTTTGTTTTATAAACCTTCTGATGCTCCTTATTTGATTTCGTAAATTTATCCATGATTTACTCAGATGTTTGTCTCGCACTATAGAACGGCTAAATTTGCTGAATCCAATCACTTGTTGACTTATCATCGAGCGTTCAAATCGATAGACTGCTGTGGGTTGCTTTACGCAGCGTTTATCGTTACATACATAGGTGGCTGATTTTCCATCGCCACGATGACACACACACACACACATATACGAATTGTTCGCTAGCTATTTCAAGAACTTATGCCCTTTTCGTCGTAGCAATTTTATGACAAATCAAATGTGCCATTGTTATTATGAACCTCATTTTTAAATTACGGTAAAAAAATAGCTTGATCGATATAATCATTGAGTCATAATATCAATTGGTCTGTTGTCCACTTATTTATGACAAAGCTTCTGTCTGTCCTATCGGGTCTTCGACGCTGGCATGTCTTTTGTGGCATGTTTTATATCTAGTATTATTGACTGAACTAAAGGCTGGGTCATTTTTCACTGCGACGCGCAACTATAGCGTTCTACTTAGCATCTAGCGTTTTTGTACACGAGCCCGGCCCCTCTCGGCAACTTAAGGCACTATCTGGGAGAACCCGATACAAACAGATGAGATTTTAACCAAAGCCTGTGATTAAGTTGTGAACCAGCTGTTGTTCTTTTGATAGGCCGATTTTCGAAAAATCATAGGATCTTGATAGCATATTCGAATTTAATTAGTCACCGTGGGATTTCGGTATCTACATTGTAGGGAGATGAAGCATGCAAAGTCGGCCAACCTTGCTACCGCTCTCCCTAATCCTCGCTCTAATTTAATAACAGTTTCGTGTAATCACGATGATGCTGACTATGAGCAATATACGATTCTCTCGTCACGAACGCCAATGCAATTCACTATTCACTGAAAAGCTGGTTCCATTTTTCTATGCGTTTTTTGTGCTATTTCTGCCAACACGATCATCCATATGTGTGAGGTTAAAGGAGACGCATTGATTCGAAAGGAGCCGTCTCTAAAGAAACTTGGACGCATTAAGCAGATTCAGGATTCACGGTAGATTTTACAGTTACCTGTCTGGTTACTTACAGCGACTTCACTCTTCCCGTGAAGCAATCTTGAACGCTCTAATAACTTAAGTTGCACAGGTGAAAGTGCAGCGTATATTCGGTAGCATTTAGGGAAGTTTCCAATGGTCTTGTGTCGATGTGTGTATTAGCTTAAGAAGTAGGCTCCATTAAAGTTATCGCTGTCTGTTTAATTGCATACGGCCTCATTAAGGCAACTTTGTTAGCCTCGTTGTTTTCTAGCCTTGCCGGCGAAGTTGTCACGTTTTCAAGTCAAAACCATCGTTCGGGGGTAAGTATTGCGCTATGAAACAGACGGCAACAACCATCTAGAACAATCGTACGAAATAATCATAATACAAAATCTGCAATTTTAAATTGCCCAAGTTTTCCGTTGTTCCAGTCAGGTGGTTTGACAGAGTAACAACGCTACGGACATTCGTAGGCTCGATTTCGAAAATAGCTAGAGGACTCGACAAACGGAACTTGCACTTAAGTGCGTCTATCTATTTATACATACAACTAGAACCGAAACGCACCGGTCATGAACGGTGCTTAAAGGTAAGATGAAGTGTCGTGTGCTGATTGTTTCCATATGCCCACGACGCATTTGTAACAAAGACACAGATTATAGAGCAATGACTGAGAGCACAGTACACGGGCATTAGAGCAGGAACAAAGGTGACCCGCACGAAATATTCGAGTAACGAATCAACGGCCGTTCGTTCGTTAGCGCGTCAAATCTCACTGATTCGTTAACATTGAATATATAGCAAAATTCGTAATGGGATAGACGATGTTCTACGTCGCCAGCTACGAAAACGATGCTCCTATCGTGCTGGGCTCTGTTTCTAGCGGGACCTCTTGTTGTGATAGCGTATAAGGCATTGTCAAACGAATAAGAGAGGATGCAAGCCTCGGCATCACCCGTTCAGATAAGGCACACTAACACCGATAAAGGGAAAAACCATCATAATAAAGAATACATAAGAAAATCACGCCGAACGTAAACAATGTGTCAGAGAATAGTTTGTGAAGCTGGACAACTAGGTGCTTCTTCCCAACTAATAACACAGCCGTCGCGGTTAAAATTACAGATCGCATGCTTGGTGGGAACATAGTCCCACTGATTCCCTGTTTTTTTAGTCTTTTTTTCGTCCCTTGCATGCATCTCACGTACCTAGATGCCTATATGCACAATGTCTTTATTTTCGTCCATCAAATCCTCGCAGATATAAGACAAATTCGCAATCAAAAGCATGTATATATATAGTTACATCGTGTACATTTGAACAATAATTTTTGTAAAAGACTTTACCAGCTAATTCCGTTCTGCAAGCACATCCAGTTTGCGGACGAAGGATGAAAAGGTTGAAGGGGACAGTGGTACAAAAGTTAAAACAAACGTATACATTATGGGTTTCTAGTATTGTGTGAGGTGGTACGAAGGTGGCAGCACTGGCCTGATCGACGGTGCAACGATCTTTCGTTACCTAATAATTAACAAGTTAATATTAAAAATTTTCCAGAGACGTTTCTTTCGCACCGCACACATATAGTATTTGTTACGATCATCTATCAACGATACGTAAAGCCATTTACCCGTCAATATTGGCCAATATTAGAATCAATAAGCTGAACCGTGTTTGTAAACGTCTATGAAGGCTACAACGAATCGCAGAACACGAACGATTTGAATAGAACACCAGGAAGATTTATCCGGCAATACGCAGCATAGAGAACCTGGGTAAGACGCAGAGTGTCTCATCCCTATCGGGAAGAAATATTGCCAAAGATTAGCTAGTCGTCCACTTACAACTCAATGGACCTAATTGATAGCAATTGGGCGGTCAGTGGAGCACTAGTTACCTTATATACTTGCCGTGTCTCTACTGAACTTTCGATATAGTGACGGCGACATTAGCTGCTAGCTCGGGAACTTCTTTTGTGCCGCATACGTACACACGAGGATTAGGACGACCGCAGATCCGAAGCGTGTATGTAAAGCCTTCCGGATTAAATTAATTAGTACAAATATTATCACGTTAATATATGAATGCTTTTCGAAGACGACAAACGATGAATTTTAATTGATAACAGCAGGTATTGCATACGATTGCTGATCAAAAATCGGCCAGTTCCCACTATGAAAAACAGAAAAATCGGTTTCCCGATGGCTGAACGTCACATCCATAATTCCACGTTCATTCAGTCACCCATCGACTTATAGAAGATTACGACAACTTGATAGTCCAAAGTATTATAGGTAATCGTTTTATTAAGCGAAGCTGCATACTATCCATCTGTTTCGAACGCTATCGTATCACCGGTCATTGTAGTTAATTGCAGTGATGATAAAGATCTCGTAAGTGATTATGAGCAGGAAGGACAACAATGATCGAAGCCGGGTTAGGATCGTCGATGAACCTTATCGAGCCATGGGATCGTTACCGCAGGATTATGATACGTCTGCTGAGGATGGCAGAGGCTGAAGCTGACGCAAACGCGGAGTACGAAGCTGGATCTCCAGATGAAGACCGACTTATTAACGGCGCTGTTTACGAAAGTACTCTATAACTGTGGCCGACATTCTACGAAAAATTGACTTGAGTCGTACAGTCAGTGAAAATTAAACTAGCGGGATAGGTAATTGAATAGGGACACTGCTGTATTATCTATTTAGATGCAATTAACAGAAGAAGGGCAAAGCACAATGGTAGCTGCTATCCATCAAATTTCCGGAGTACCTATGCGTTGGAATTCATGAATGGGTTTCATGCCAGCCCGTTCAAAGAGGTCGACGTTTTTCAATGCAGCGAAATTCGGAGAAGCGGATTCGTATCCGATTAAGTGTATCTGTTGCAAGTAAGATCGCCGGAATTATTTATGCAAGAAGAGAATAAATCATACGGAATGCGATCCATTATTGCCTGTTTCTTCAGTTGCTTGCAGGTGCTAGACGATCGACTAGCAAACCTTTCTCAACCTGCCATCGCAGATGTATCATGCACGCTCGTCTGCATCGTGCACAGCACGTCGTCGTCGCTGAGCTAGTTATAGAGGAACCGATGGAATGTCCACTAGTCAAACTTTACGTAGGATGGTGTGTCTGTTAATGGGTCTGCGCATCACCAATATTTGGTTTGGTGGCCGTATAATCCGTTTATTCAGATGTCGGCGTCAGCTGCGGCCGTTGTAGGCACTCGTACCGCCCGTGCCGATGTTGTTACCGCACAGTGGTAATGGCGGCAACTAATGCGGTTGTATTGGACGCGCGGGTCAATTGCGCGCTATGCACCGCCCGAGGTCCTTTCCTGCCTTCCCGTACTTGACAATAACAACAGCAGCAGAAGTATCACCGTTGAGATCTGTGGGTACGGGATTTAATGATGTTGCTGACAATACCGCGAGCAGGGTCACGAAGAAGGCGGAACACAAAAATGAACAGAGGGTCGCCCGCTGTCGTACATACAGCTGTACTTATCTTTACGATGAGCAATTAGCATCACCCATCGATATCACGGAACGGCCGATGGTCGGACACCGAGCGTCAGTCGAGGGAGTTGACGCTCCATAGGACAGAACAGGCAACGTTCGACGAACAGTCTCACCTCACCTTACTAGGTGCTCGGCCTTCAGCGAATCTCGAACTGAATCGAACTGCGAATGCGCTTAGAGTCGGCAGAAATGTGTACTCCTGTATCCGAAAAGGACTCTACGTCCTTTACCTTAAAGCAGCAGTTAGTTCTGTTCTTATGCATTGTTTTCTCGTTGTGTACCGGGGGCCGGACCCAGTGGGTCTTCTTTTTTCTCGAAGCCAGTTAAGGTCATTATTTCAGTATACTAGATACTTATTGCGCGATAATGGGTTCAGCAGAAGTTGCCATATGTGTAATACCTTGAAAGTCCGTCTGCCTTCCAGGATTAGGGGCATATAAATTTCAAGCTGAGTGTTCATACAATGCGGACAACATATACAATGGTAGATCGTCTGCGATGTCATATTTATGAAGCGACGATTAGCGCCATGAAGTAGAAGCAGCAGTAAGCGTCAAAGGAGAAACGATGTCACGGCCATCGGCACAAATCATTCTCACCATGATCACCAGCACCAACAACAACAACAACATAATAATCGTCATCATAATCATGCTTGCCAGCTGTGGACTGCGGGGGAGTACAGACGGGAACGTTGCAAATTCGTTGCTATAAGTACTACTCGTTCGGCGATTTCGTTTTTGCTGCCTGCGAAAAGAGATATACCGAACATGACATCTTTTCCTATGAGACGAAATTAATGATTAGCTTTTGATGGTAAACTCTCCGGCTTTTTATAAGCAATGCATGCATGCATGCATGCGTGCGTGGCATACCACATATTACAGCGGCCAGCGGTGGCACGAAGTGGCCAGGGCTCTTCAAACAGCTGGCAAAAAATAATCTGCTTCGATATTCTATTTTAGCTAGTTTATCTACCTGTATTTTCTTTTGTTCGAATTTCCACCAGAACAGCTCGATATTCGCTAGGTGGGAAGAGTGAGCCTCGTTTTAAAAACTTGGACGATAGTAACTTCGATTTTATTAGCGTGACGAGCGGAACGAACTTTTCAAGATGATGCACGTAATACAGATGATAATAATAGTAATATATATGAATAGGTCTATCGTACGGTCAAGTCGACCAACATGCAACGTACAGACAGGCCGTACGCTGACACACCTAAGAGCATAGCAGACCGTCCAGATGACTATGTGGCATAAGCGTGCACTTGGAATTGATCTTGTACACTATCCTGATCTGCTTGATGGCCTGCGGTTTTGCCTTCTACGGTTGTTTGTTTCGTTTCGTTTCTGATCCTTGCGATAAATATGTAAACATTCAGCTGTGTGATACGCCACCGTCAATACAATCGTACCAAAGTAGAGGTATCAATAGAGCTAAAGTTGAGACACCTGCGCGAATTGGAAAAAGTAACTGCGCTGCAAGAAACCGGTCACCTGCCGAAAGCGTTATACTGATGATATCCGCAGCTCGGTGTACGTCCGCTTCTTAGTATACGCGGTAATTATATTGATATTTTATTAAGGTCATATTCTGCTGTTGCTCACATGCTTATCATAAATAAATTCGTCCGCTTAGTTACATACAGTAGTATAAGTAGTGTATGTGCACGATGAGAATGTGAAAAATGATTTTTATGTATGTAACGTGCAGTAAAAATTACAGAACACGTATTGTCTGTGTTCGCTGGCACTAACAGAATCATGGCGGTTAAACAGTATCGAAATATGCTAACAGCGCAGCTATTTTTTTTCAATATTTTTTTTTATCCCATTGTCCATTTTTGCAGAGAAGCAAAGGCGTGCTGTCGATGACGGGGTCCGTACGAAGCCGGCTGTTCCCTGCATGAATCTCTGAAAACAAAGGCGAAAAAATATTATTTGAAATCGATACTCCATCGACCGCTATAACCCCTGATGTTCCGCCAGATCGTTCGTTGGTTTCATACGCATCAAAGAATGACGAGACCGTCAAAACCACTGAAAAAGGCAGATCAATTTCATGGAGCAGATAACTCTGTAGCCGGTACAACTTGTACCGACACCCCGTGGTCACGTAACGTACAACTATAAAAGCGTGCGCCTCTTGTTCTCATATATATCACGAGAATGATTTATTTCTCTTTCTCGGCCGCATTTTTCCTACGTTTACATGATTTTTGAGCTATTCGGTCGCAAAAATTCGGCCTGGCTATTCGATCCCGCTAAACTATCGTCTGATTTTAATTTGTAGAAATACAACTTGAGTGGACTAAATATGAATGAGGTTTATCTTCAGATGAACTCCCCTGACCCGGTGACCAGATTGTCAAAAAGTCGCATCCATCCCACCAGTCTTTAAAGTGCCGAATGTTATTGTCAAGCAGTAACAGTATACATTAACTACTCAATTGTTTCTGTTTATAATGACATTTTAACCACATAATTTGCCTTGCTCAAAGCTATTTTTAATCTAATATGAGCGATATTACTGCAGTTAGTGTTGAAATTCAACAGAGTTAAAAAACTCGATGCAAGATTACTGACATGTTCTCTATACTACATGCAGTACCCTATACAGAGAATATCTATAAAACGATCGGCGAAAATAATTCGTGATTTTTTTGTCTATAACGTAATAAATGTCCTTCTTACGTTTGCCAAAAACTAGCGTGTCAAAATATCTATCCGGTTCTCGTCAAGTTTCTCATATCTTATTTTTCCGTTGGTAGGTCGCAACATCTAAAATGACGTCACTGAATTGACGGTTCCCCATAATGGCGACTGGTCCATCGGTCCGTCGTTATACCTTCGGTCGATATAGATTTGCCACTATGAGGACGGCCGGCTCCTTCCGGTGGGCCTGTTTAAGTAATTCACAGTTATGTGCCTAAGCAAGTTACTGCTATGTCTAACGTTGTATTATGTTAGTGTTAATGGCATAGTATATCTTTCCCGTTAATAGGTTAAGGAAAACATCGGGAACAACTGTCCGGCAGGGATTGACCATTCAGGTCAAACACTATAGCGTTAGGCAGTGGAGGAAATCCACTACGTGCGATAATACATTGTAAATATTTAAGTCTATTTCGTTTAAAGTGCTGTGACAATCAATTGGATATTTGGATTAATGCCCCGCGGTAAAAACAAAGAAAATGGTGAGATAAAATTTGCACTTAAGATCCGTCAGTTTATTCGTTACTGTCCCTTAGTAATCTACGACGTCAGGTGTTTTGGCTATTCTGTTGCCTGTCGTCCGGCTGGCTTTTTTTTCTCTTGGCCGTCCACGTGTCTGTTTGTGTGTGTATGTCCGTTTCTCGGCCACTCACTTGACCCACAGAGGCGCCGCGAACAGCTAACGATGATGATGATAAAAGACAATGAAGAACTGGGTGGCGATGCTGCTGATGGTCAAAATGAAGACTCTGTATCGTCAGTGGAATAAGTTAGGCGTCGCCGTCCAAGCGTCGCCAACTGTCTCACATCACTCGACGGTAGCAAAGTGCGCGCGGCCGTTGAGCCGAATTAGACACCGTACAACGACGTAATTTTGAGTCAGTTACCAGTGAACTATTTTGCGGTGCGAAATGCGCGATCCGTCAGTAAGTACTTGAGTCTAGACGTTAGCTAGTTGCCATTTATATATGTACATAGTTCTACTCAAGACAGAAAAACGAATCTTGTTCATTTACATGTCTAAACGATCAGTTCATTCAGACGCCTCTGGTCAACTTACCAGTGCCCTAACTTTGCTCGGTAGCATCCTGCGCTTCGGTTGACGAAAACCGTGGCCACCACCGCCGCCGCCGCCACGCTCTGCCACTTACCAGTTAACGAACGTTTTGCGTGCATCCAGCGCGAATTAGCTGGAATTATGGCAGGTGAAAACGAAGGCACACTGATTCATCTACGAAGCAACGCATCACCGCAAAGCGTTGACAACTATGTCGTCAACGCCGACGCTGATGACGACAAGAAACGTACATAATCTAGACAGCGAACAAAAGATCCCTTAAGACACTTTGGAGTGGACTGTCGCCTTTGCGGAAGACCTGAAGGGGGAGCTGGTAGGGGGCCCTACTACGCTAAGCTGGGACACCATAATCAGCTCGTAAAAACTCTGCCTGTTGGACGGCCAGCCAGTGCTGGCTAGCACAAAGGAGAAGAGCTCAGGGGGCTAGCGGGAGTATTTCATATGCTGGCTGTCTCAGTCAGCCAAACTGTTGCTTGATCCGGAGAGTCCGAGTCGCCGATTTCATTGTGGCCACCGTCCTGACAGCTGTATAGCGTTTGTTAGCGCTCATTAAAAATTGACACACATTATTGCCCCCACGTTACGTTCGAGTTACATTGTTACCTTCTAGGGAGGTATTGTTGTTGTTGTTGTTGCTGCTGCTGCTGCTGCTGCTGCTGCTACTATGTTGTCGTAACGGCGCTGTCTTGAGTCTCCGTGTCAGTCAACAGTGTTGGCAGCTGTGGTCGCCCCGTCCATTCACGTGTGTTATCCCGTAATTTAGCTACCATATTTATTTTACATATGATACACTATCCGTACATATATCTCTTCTATATTGCCTGCTGGAAATCTTTCACTAATGTTTCACAGTCATATCGCATTGTGTTGAGTAAGTGATTCCTGTAGATAGCCTGCTAGCCTTGTCCAACTTATTGTCAATCCCTCTGAATTTTGTGTGAGTCTACTGTGTGTATACTTGCGTATCTATATGGGGCATAATTACGTGGCGTCCTTTGCCCTGTGACGGCGGCTCAATTTCGTTACGCGTGAACATGGCTCTGTTACGTTACTGTTATGTAATAGTAATTATCTCCTAGCTGTAGTGTTATTTATCAAAGTAAGTAAATTTCCGGCCACTAGACTAGGCTTATTTTTCTAATTTGGCTGGGTAAAATAACACTTGTCCAAAAAAAAAAATAGAAGTGTTTATTGTTAACTGCATACGAGTATTTTGCTGCTATATAATTATCGTATATTTGGAGTAGAATTGCCCCACGGTTAAAGAGATCTGAATCTTACAGAGCGGCCTATTATTATCGTTAAGGTAAGTATTTTTTCTTGCAGTTATTTCCTAGAGCTATAATACTAGTTTACCAGGGAATATTTATGTTACGATACCAAGTTTCATATTGGCTTTTCTGCTTGAAAAAGAATACGCATTTTTCTGGGGTGTGTGGCTAATCGGGGGTTCGGATCCTACAAGAAAATATGCTTGGGTTATCATAGATAAAAAGTCCAGATTTCCTAATTCAGGATATGAACCAGGCATACGCTGTTAAGCCAGCATCGACGGCTGACGCTCTTGTTGTATGTTCAAATATACAAT
Source organism: Varroa destructor (assembly GCF_002443255.2). NCBI lineage: Eukaryota > Metazoa > Arthropoda > Arachnida > Mesostigmata > Varroidae > Varroa > Varroa destructor. Next base: position 34,844,207 of record NW_019211458.1, on the reverse strand, counting down.
GCTGACTTTAAAGATCCTACTGCTGCATTTATAATATTATTGATTCCCTTCGGAAGAAGGGTGCCTGTCAATGAAGGTGTTGTTACATTGATAACGAATTAAAAATTGCCGTCAAACGATGCTTATCTGTTAAGTATTCGTGGATAAAATAGGACGCTAGCACACCGGGCGTCCTAAACTGTCAGGTACTGAATCGAGATCACCTGTATTTTCGAAAAGAATCAAGTATAATCCATCATCGACGCTTCACAGCTTACGTTGGTATGTGTATTTTTTTTGATTCATGTTACGAGTGTCTACGTATTGGCAGTACGTATTGAAGCACTATACGATAAACACCATGCGATGTTGAAATCTAGTAAAAAAGGAACTCGACATTTTAGATCCTTGAGGAAAAAAATCCTTAAAAAAATTAGACTAGTTTATCTACAACCGAGCATGCAAGCTCGATAAGGATACATGTAGTCGAGGCCCTATACTTCTTCCAGAAGGCCTGTGGAGCGCAGGACACTTTACGCTAATCACCTTCGGGTGTATTCCCTTCCCATGAACTGTTGCAGATGATCGACTATCATTTTCGTCCGGTATCATTGTATCTTTACTTATAGCCACCTACTTCCAGCTGAACTTAGAGTAAACAGCTACTCATGCTGGGTGATCATACACTTAGCAGGGGTTTGAATATACCTTCTCCGCTGTTTTATCCGACGTCTCGGAAAAACTGCAGATGAAAATGTGTCATCCGCTGCTGGCAGCTCATCGGAGAGGATTTTCTTTGCACGGACCATTAGGCAGTGTCAGTATGCAACATACAAAGTTGAAGTACGTACAGCAAAAAAACCTTCGAGACGAAGCCAATGCCTGCGAGGGCAGCAGCTACAACAGCACGGGGTCTGGCATAACTGCGACGACTCTCAGTTCGACAACAACAAATGTGGCCAATTAATTGTATTGTTGTTATCGCTATTTATTTGACCCTGTTGTATACGGCGTCCTGATCCACAACGCTAGTCACATTGTGCCTAAAAACATTTCGAAATATCAGAGCGCTTTGGCCGTCCGTCACTAACAATTTCGAGGTGCACAAGGAGTGAGTTCCACGCAGCGTGTATGTAGCGACAATAGAATAGGGTTTTTGCATGTTTTATGATAGCATCTTTCATTTGAGGTAATGGATTCGATGTTTTGCTTGATTCGACACATGAACTTAGTAACTTCAAATTAAACTTACTGTTAGACGATATCTTCAAGCTTTTCTTACTCATTTAACCGCTGTTATGTGGTTAATGGCCTCGGTCGTATTGTCCATGGCTGTTTGCTGGGCGACGCGCTTGCTGGGCATTGGAACCCCCGTAGGCGCCTGTATAAAGTGTCATGTGGCACGTAATACAGAGACGCCCGTGTGCCTGTGGCATACTACCAATACAGCTAAAATTTTTACCGTACAACTTTTAGCGCGAAGTTGCCGCTATCGGTTCGCACTTACATGTCTTCTGCGCTAAGGAAGAATGACAAAACTGCCATCCTTTTGAGCCAACAGACAGCCAATAAAGCTCGTTGTTAGACGGGACACACTCCAGCATCGCTTGCAACGATATTAAGAGCTAGCGCACTCCCTTCGCCCAACATCTCCCACTCCCGTCTCGCTTTCTCTCTCTTGTTTTTTTAGCTCGCTCGAAAAAGTGGGGAAGGGGTGCGTCTTATGCCAAAGACAGGTGGTAGTGCTTGTCATGTATTTAGCAGTCATAGAACACGCTGTGCGCTGGCCACTCCGTCCGCTAGAAGTTTGAGAGCGCAAAGACGTCGAGGCAGCCACGTGTCCCGATCGGGAAATTAAAACTTACTTGCGACTTCCTGACCGCAGTGACACACGCACAAGTGCACCCACATGCAGACTTTAGATGGATGTGCGGCATTCTGTGAAAATTGGTTGGCAACGCCACTCCAGTCTAAACGTAACAGGCTTCTCTAGAAGAAACCAAGGGTGAAGGTAATCCGCCGCTTTGGATCACATCATATTCCCAATGGAAAACAGCACGACGATATGGGAACGCTACGAGCAGAAAGCGCATTTCAGACAACAATCGAGTACCATATATTTAGGGTCAACTCAGCCGGTGTACGGAGATCGTCACTATGAACGTACAAGCTACATAACCAATAGTACTCCTATTAGTCATCGTCGAACTATAGCGTTATTTTAGCACTTTTAGAAGGTAAATTTATACGTTTTTCGCGTGGGATATATGCAGTTATTGTCGCTTTAATGTCTCCGCGCCTCTGTTTGCGCGTATTCGTTCAAGCACAACAATGATTGAAAAAAAAACCGCTCTCACGAATGCCAAATGTTCCGCACCGATCGTTGACGGCTTCTTTGCGTAAGAACAACAACAATTGCTTTAGCTTCTACGGCTAGCTTGAAAGCAAAAACCTGTCACAGTGAGCAGCAAAAAGTGCACTCTGAAAATGGCCTCGTCCTGTCACCACCTAAGAGCCAAGTGTCTACCTTCATCGACTGAGAAGATCTTAGCGCATCGAAGAGTAACTGTCTCAGCTACCCGTTTGCTGCTGGTCGTTTAGCATTTCGACTCGAGTTTGAGCTTTGTCTAAACGGCAGTTTTTGTCCATCTAGAAAATCGTAAACCCTGGCGAGATCTCTGCTTTTTTCGCCAGGACGCGCAACAACTACCGGCATTCTAATACCGATGGTACATGACTGTTGTCTAGCTTTCGCTCTACGATTTCAGACTACGACGGGTGTCGATGACAGCGCCGAGGATGATGATAACATTCCGACAACGACAAACTTTGTTGAAACTAAGCAAAGTCTATCCATTGGTGGTTTTTTGGTTACATTGTAATTACAGTGAACGATCTCCTGGCGCGAACAGTTCGCACGTTGTCAGAAAAGGTATACGAAGTGGCCACCAGACCGGCAGTGTTTCGAAACTACAAATGTGTAAAATAGACGGTCGCTAGAAAATGATATGATGTTTCATTGGGAAATATATAAAAAGTGGAATCTTTAATGTGTTTTTGTATACAGAAAACGAGTTCTATCGACTAGGAATAGTTGCAACGAAACATCGAGAAAAATCGGTGTCCAGTGCATCATGCTACCGAGCTATCGGTTTATTTTTATGGCTTCGGGCACAGCTTGAGCTGCCTGTTTCCTTAAAAAGAGTTCACATCGGTTGAACACAACTGATTAAGTCCGATAAGTAAAACCTTATAGTTGACAAATGTTGTTTGCTTATGACAGCCCAAGGAAAAGGAGTTTAGACGATTAGGTACAGACCTTTAGTTCGCCTATCACTGCTTAGCCCAAACGTAAAACGATCGAATAGAGCGACATAAGCTTCTTCTTGGCGGAAACGCTTAAAAAACATGGAAAATTTTCTGCTGCAATTTGGATGACATGGCTGTCACTCGACACTGTCGAGCTTTACTAAATTAACTATGAGAATAATAATAACAGCATCTATATTTACACTTCTCACCATAAAGTTGGAGACCATGAGCGAAAATACGTTGGACGATTTTTAGCTATCCGCAACTTAGAACTAGAGCTTTCATACCGACAGGCAACGGGTTACTGCTGCACGAAGTTACAGCTTAAATGTACGTGTCGACTGAACTAGTTTCAAGCGAAAATAAGGATGGGTAAGGTGACCCAGTTTGAATTTTCACATACTATTCTGATCGTTATTGGGAAAATGTTCGCCAAGGAATCTTTCTGTAATCTGTGCATTGAGAGAACGGGTGCATTTGCAAGATAGGCAGAGATACTCTTAACCTTAGCGTTCATCCTACGCTGTCTGGACGCGCCTAAACACGTTCGGTACAAAGCCATCATTGGCAGCAGCTAAGAAACAATTACTACGCTAGCTAATGACTCAACGGTGTTGCTTCTTCCATTTTTTTTCCACGAAGCTTTAACGATGAACCATATCATCATGTCGTATTGCAGCTGGTAAAGTTTCAAGTTGATATAAACTGACGATGTATTGTGCCTTTTCGGTCGGCTATCACTTTGTCACATACAAATGCAGCCCTTCTGTGGCAGATTCGTCAGTTGGCCCACTTCTCCTAACGGGCTTAACCAATTAACATGTACCCGCTTCATTCTACATATACCGCCGCCATGTCTTCATCCAGTTCTGGCACACCCTCCTTACACTTCTCGGAGCCCTGTTAGAGATACTGAACGTTGACAGTCTTAGCAGCAGCAGCCGCGTTGTCGTCTCACTCTAATCTTTCTCACGCTGCTAATAGCTGCACCCAAGTGTAATTTGGACACGTCCACCTCCTCCTGAATGAGAAGAGTTACACACAGAATCCTTAGTGAGCCCTGGCCGACAGCAGGTAGCGACTAGGAGTCTGCTGTCGAGTTCCCTTCTATTGCGCCCCACGACCACTCTATGCTTTCTCTTTTTCGTTGTGCGCGTTCCCGAAGAAGCTCATTCTTGAAGCATGCTCTGTTGTTCCATGTCCGTCCTGCTAGAGCTTGCTAGCAGCAGCAGCAGCAGCAGTCTCTCGTTTTGGTCGTTCTCGGTCGCTTTTCTTGGCAAGGGTTCATCAATCCCGAACACCTCTGCCCCTCCCATCCCGTTCGCGGTTCCTTCTGACTCCTTTCGGGATGCAGCTACGCCAGCGTTTGTACCTCCTTCCGTTTCTTCTTGTTCGCTCTACAACAGCGTGTGTTTGCCCACTACCTCAAACAGGCGAAGCATGCTTTCTCTACAATACCCAGACAGAAACACAGCGCGCGGTCACATGTACCCCTTCATAGAGAAAATCAGACCACTAACGCGACAAGGCTTCGTTCTTTCTGACGTCGTCCTGCCTTCTTAGCTGGTGATTTTCCCAGCTAAAGCTGACCGGGATCGTACCCCAAATGTTCGACTAGTATGCTGGTGATAGCGGGGCTAGTAGGTGGGGCAAGAGGGGAAATTGCCGAGAGAGGTAGGTATGGGGTGTCGTTAGGTGTCTCAGGGTTTCCGGCGTGGTGCGCGGGATGTAGTCCGCCAGTTAGCTGGATCCAGGGAATAGCGAGGGAAGATGGGGAGAGTCTGGACCGTCGAGCGAGGGCGTGGACGACAGCCAATTTGTCCAACGCCGAAACGGCCAGCGAAAACACTGCACACAGACATTCAGTCACACACCGCCGGCGCAGTACGCGGACATCGAGCGAGGCACATGTGGTTCACGGACAGCGAAGGTCTTGCAAACGAAAGACGGCCAGTCAATCGTGGATCGGTCAGCACAAACAACAACTGCGAGCCGCACCGCCTGTTAAGGGGAAATCTGAAGATGGACGAAGGGCATACTCAGCTAGTAAAACAGATATAGAGATACAGCAGAGACAGCAGCTAGGGCAGGAAAACCGATGGTGGTCGTTTTCCGCAAAGTACTATGCAGGGAAAAGTCACAGCGGTTCGCCAGGTTCCAAGCACGCGATAATATTTCACAGCATCTTATTGCTTCATACAAAAACCAACAGCGATATAAATCTATTACTTATTTGCGGAAATATTCCCTCTCTCTAGTTATATATATATATATATGTATATATATATATATAAAACTAATAGTACGGGAAAAGAGTTTTCGCGCGAAGAATACAAGGTGTTTCAAAATAGGGTAGTTGATCTGAAGTCCGCCAGGCAACTTAATGCACAAGTGACGCTAGCGTAACGAGCATATTAAAAACCGAATCTATAAACCATCTAAAAACCAAATAATTTTATTTTCACAATATTATACAAAAGCATGATATCTATCTACAGACAACCTATATTATTAGATGCTTCGTGATCGGGCGTTGCGAAGTATTTAATTTAATTTAATACTCTACTTCGGATTTCTCAAACCCTAAGGGGCTCGCTGCATAACAATATATTCCGCCTTATATTGGTATATGCAATAATACATTTGTTCATAAAATCCCTATAGCAAAATGACTCTCGTTTAGATCACTTTTTTTGACAGGTCACATCTTCTGGCTCACCAGGTTTTGTCGTCGTTGTTAATATTTCCGATCTCCTAACCAGTTTTCTCTCTTCGATTCGTCTTTTTGCTCGATACGGCATCGCCTGTTCGATGACAACTTCAACTTTTTGCTCCTTCTATGTCTAAAATCAACACCCGCGTTGAACAGGCGATCTGACGAAGGCAAGAGCGCACCCGTTCACCAACTCTATCATTATATATCATCGTTGTCTAGCTAACCATCATACCGTGGCAGGGATGCGTACGGTTCAAAAGCAGTGCAACGATCGGTGGAGTAGATGATGGCGACGATGAAGACGCGCACGTTTCGCTGTTGAAAGACGGAAAGACAGCGTCCAACAGAGAGAGGTCAGTAGATGAACCAGCCAAAGGAGAATATAGAATGGGACTGAACAAGGATATCCAAAAGAGAAAAAGGGCACAACGGGGGCGCGTGACGGGGGCTTACCGTGTGCCCCTGTAGATGGGGTAACGATGAAGACAAGACAATGAGAACCTAGAGCGTTCGGGTGGAAAAAAATTTTTTGACAGGTGCCTGGAGGGGTGACCCATAGACCGAAATGAGGGCCAGATAGATTCAGACTTCGTTGACGACGGGATTGGTAAGGCAAAGGGGGGGCGGGTTGAGGCGCGAAACGGGGTGCTTAGCGAAGTAAAGGAGAAATAGGAACAGGGTAATAGGTGGGGAACGTAGGCGAGGCTAAAGAGAATGGGAACAGGTAGGAAGAAAGCCAACAGGTTCAAAGGATCCCCTGAGCTTAGCATGTCGCCCCCAGGGTTTGGTCGACAGTCCTACGCTTGTCTGCCTCTAAGCAACAGAGAGAGGTCGCACCGCCAGGAACTCACCACTCCGCTCTGTCTAGTAGTCGGTAGATGACACTATGCACAAGATTGCCTTGTGTGATCGTGCTCTGCGTTTTGTTAGCTTTTCTGTATGAGATGTCGTAAGTAGCATACTCCACAAATTCACATGTACGACTTCAAATTACGTTGATACGGGAATTGTTTGATACGTGGAACGACACGTCCGTTACTTGTCCACAGTAGAGTTTTTAGCTGTATTCGACTCGTCCAGTACTCTTTTCATGATAGATCTGAACAAGTTCAGTATCGATATGAAATGACAGTAGCAGCGGCAGCAAATAGTAGGACCTGGCAAATGGTTTTCTGACCGTTAGCGTTTCACCCATCATGCGCCAAAAGCAACGTATGTACAGGCCAGTGCTGCCACCACTACCTGTGCTACCTGAGACGTGTGAACCTCGACATGTAGGCAACAGAAAGGGCGCGATTCGGTCCTAATTGCTTGCCATTCCATTTGGGCAGACGAGGCAGGACGAGGCACGGAGAAGGGCGCAGGCGAGAAAATGGACACGGTGCTCACAAACGTCTTTGTGATCGAGGCTAACGAAGAAGCGTTAGCGAACGAGGCCACCCGGGGCAATTTCTAATTATTTCCTCTGATCCTTTGCCAAAAGCTGCTAGCTCAAGTCAGAAGGGAATGGGACAGGAAGTCGAGGAGAACGGTCGGTCTTTGGTGGCCTAAAGCCGTGAAATGACGGTGGAACTCCGCGCTTTTTTGTTCTCTAGAGGCGATCAGAAGTAAGCAGCTGCAGCACATTCGTCTCAAAAAAGGAACAGCCTAGAAGAGAGGCCTGGTCTCGAGCTAATTACGGCCTCCCGTCCGGTGTTGGCAGGCCACTCCTACATATGGGCATACTTCATGTACATTTCGCAAAACCAAAGTGGAATGGAACTGCTTCGCTTGAAGCCGCCTTCGAGGTTGTCACGACTATAAGAAAAACAGCGGCCTCGATTCTCTTAAGTGGAATTTAGAGGCCAGTGCTTAAGGTGTTTAAAGAAACGCCTAGTACACGGGTGTTGACACACACACACACAGACACACATAGACATGATGGCGACAACGTTGCGTTTAACGGTTTAATGTAGAACCATACATAGGCATGCCTGAATATACGATCTATGTGCTTATACAAATCTAGCCGACCCCCCTTCGCGTTCCCGTCGTTCCTCTGAGTTCTGTCGAGCGCGACGGTACTAAGCGCTAACATTTACTTGTCTGTATATAAAAAGACACCGCGACTCCCTACACTGTTCTCCAGCCGCCTCAGTGAAGTAATTCTCGTTTGAGATAACTCGCATACTGTGGCTGTTGCATTGACCGAGGTGAAGGCACTTTGCGCAAGTGTCAAATTTAATTCTTAGGGAAAAAAAAACGATGGCCTCGTCGTCGTACGCAGCTGTATTGTTTTTTAACGCAGTATGAAACTTTTTTTTACCTTACGCGACTCCTGTTATCGGGTGAGTTGCTCGAGTCCGCGACGAAGATTCGACAGTCGGAGGTAAAGAAACGAGCAGACAATAAAGATCGTTGAAAAAATTGCCCCTTTCGGTTTTTCTTTTTTGTTGCATTAAGTGTGCACTCGACTGCATTGAGGCTTTTTTGGACAAGTTCGCCACAAGCCTGCATTAGCGAGCAATTACGCCAAACGACACCCTGCCAAGTGACAGCTCGCCGTAGATACACCGCGAGGTATGGTGAAGATCTAGAAATGACTGCGTGTACCCAGAATCGTTCTGGCAATCTTTGAAGCACGCGTAATAGTCGTAATTGGTACACAAACAAGAGATAGCATTGTGCATTGCTCTACATTGCTTTGTCGTTGCATAACAATGAGCACTACTACAAGTATTATTTCAACATGTAGCGAACAATGTTATTTATCAGATATTTATAACTGAATCATTTTTCGTTGCATGTTTTGTCGGTCCTATATGTCAACCTTATAAGTCAAGTAACGGCTTCTTATAAAGTCGTTACATTGGCTTATAAAGTTACAGGAGAAATATAAATAGCACGTCTTGCACGATTAGGTTAGGCATATACAGTTAACAAATTTAGGCGCTTAAATATCTAGATAGGAACGAGTATGCACAGTATATAACCTTCGACATTTTTTGACCGCTAAATCGGACTTCTTTTTGTGCTAATGAGCTTTTTCCCGATATACATACGTATGTACTATTCGATGAAAAGACACCGATGATGCGCATCCTTCATAGCCACTTCGAGATATGTATAATCCTCAATGTATGTATACGTATATATAATTCGAACTACGTGCGATCAATAGACGAAACATTGCGGGAGAACTCAGGCTCACTTATGCGCATCGCATTAAGGGGCGGTAGGGCCTTGAAACTACGGCATCTACCTACAGACGATTTTATGTGCCCTACATAATATTGTACCCATGATCGCGCAGCTCAACTCGAGTCAATCATAATGGTCCAGTAGAGCACATACAAGCCATCGCCTAGCGTACGCAGAGAACATTGTATTTTTAACTCACAACTGTTTGAATATGTTACGGATCGGAATCTGTATATATATATACGTATCCAATACACCAGTATAACGCTCAAGAAAAGAGGTATCGATGCAGCGGCTGCATTTATTCCCTGATATGGACCGATTCCCCACGTAAGTACACAAGGGAAAAAACACTATCTATCGTCGGCTCGTACATCGACACTGAAACCGAAGGCTTACAAACTTCATAAGGTATAACGATCAGTGCCCACACAAAAATGATTGAATCTCCTTCACTTTGCCTCGACACTTCAGCAAACTGATCATTGCCCGACCGTTTCGGGACACAAGTGTGCGCCCATCGTACAGACGGGGACCATATCAAGGCATACCTAAAGACGTTTTTTTATTGCTTAATACAACTAGCACGTATTTTCCATACTGTAATTATACATACAGTAGATTATTTATGCGTTTTACTCATGCGATTATTAAAGAATTCTTCATTACATAATGAACCTTTTATGACCATATTCGACCCCTGAACCCAGCGTACTAGTGAGGTTACGCGTTATATATATTCGCTATCTAGTTTGATTTACAGAAGTATCTATTTTGCACGGTTCGTTCTAGATTAAGGGAATCTATCCCGGAACTACATTTGCTTGTTCGAGGACATGATAAAGTTACTTCACTTAATTTTAAATATTTGGTCTTATGCTTTCTGGAATTAAGTTAAGATGTGATTGCTGCTTGACCAAGATAAAAATTGTTTACTAAGAAACATCCATAGCATCGGTTAATTCTCTAATTAAAACAGCGCCAGGATTGTTGCCCCGACGATAAGTACCATACAATCTATAAGAATGAAAAAATGTATGACTTGTTTAAAATGTATATAACTATGTATCTAGTATATCTCGGTGCGTTCACTTCCCCACATTGTTACACAGCTAAAATTTTTTCATAAAGATATCTGCCTTCTTTTCCCTCTGTTTTTTGCCATCTGGTATTTCATTCATTCGATGTTTCAGTTTCAACTTTACGAAGGTAGTCGGTGAGGTTCGTTTGCTGAGTGAGTCCCCCGAGAATCGGGTCATGAGATAACGAAACGGGTCTCCTTTTCTTGGCGAAGTAAAGCCATTGGAGCAACGATAAGAATCCGATATCAGATAAATCACTCTCTCGCATCGAGTAATAATCACAAGTATCATCATCAACATCATAATTGTCATCATCACCTGCACTAGCAGCATCATTGGATTAATGCTTCTGGCGCTCGCTGCTTGGTGGGGCTGAGGAAAAGAACTGTGTGGTCGGTCTGTCGAGCGTCCGTAAAGAGACGGTCGCGCTCTTTCAGTCTCCTCGCCTGGCCCTTCGTTGAGATGTGAGCCGAGGGACTTAATAATAGAGACCTCAAAGTAATACACTTGCACCGACCAGCATCGCAGATATCGGAATAACTAGGATCATTCTCAAGTTTCAAACCTCGAAGAGAAGACTGCGGGCGAGGAGGCCACGGCCGCCGCCAGAGATGGTTATCGCGAAAGTACCACGAACAACTCGGTCCTATCCTGCGTGCGCGGGGATGTACTTCAAGCTGTGTAATAATGTTGCCGCTAAAGTGCACCGATGCTCCCAGAGCAGACGACGACGATGCGTATATATATATATATGCGCCTGTGGGCTACGAGGGCCGGGGGGCGGGGGCAGGTGCTTACGAAGTTGAAATAATTTGACCGAGAAAAAGGGGTCTTCATTTTTCTGGTAAATCTCTTTGTTAGCTGTGTGCTGGTGTACATATATTACTACTCTGAGTGCTAGATTAGCAAACCGTACAATGATCAGTTAGTCGCCGACCATTTTTCTTTCCTTTATGGCAACAGTACACTTTGACTTTCTGGTTAGAAATAGTATTTATTTTAGTAAAGTGCCTTCGAGCAGATAAGACAATAGGTAGCATTTTCAGATGGCTCTTCAAGTACATATAAGATTGGCATCAACTAACGGAATCGGTCGACATTTTAGGCTCTACTAATGTACGATGGTTTTAAGGTACCCATAGCGTTAGTAAGGCCGATCGAATATACTGCCTAATCGAAACAACGATTACTGTAGTGTAACAGTTAAAAGTGTACAGAAACCAGTGAAGATCTTCCTCATACGCCGGCTCGTTGTGGACAACTTCGTTGTTCTCTAAACGGACATCTAGGCAATATCCTGCCCGAAACAGGACAATCGTTTAGAGGGCTAACAAACAAAGAAGGATGGGAACTCTAAGTCTAAATCTCTATATACATATATATGGTTAGAAAATAGGTGGAATAAAATTGGCCCATGGATTCAATTCATTTGCAATAGCCGCTTGACAATGGATGGCTTCAGTGATCTGTAAAACGATATAGTTGGAGTCTATCATTCACTATATAGTTCCCTAAACGGCCGAGGCGTAACGTGTCTACTTTGCTCAGTTCGAGAATAAGAATCGTATCGACGCTGACGGTTTTAACTGCATTGAACGGGCACTGACTACCGGTGCGATCGTATACAACGTTGGTAAAACCGATTAGAAGGATTAGTTAGTTGCTTGCATCTGCGGCGGCGGCGGCGGCGGCGGCGGCCGCGTCGTCGTCGGCGGCTACGGTGGCGCCCGTCGCTGAGCACGACAGCGCAAATGTTGGCCACAACGAACGAACAACGACAAGGCCTTGTTCTATCGTTTGTGGCCCTTCTTTCTTTGCTGTAAAGTCGCTTATGATCGCCTGTCGTCGGTATCTGAATGGAATATCGCCCTCGAGTCAAAGCAGCGAATATTTGTGCCCGAATAGCAGGTAAGCAAATATGTGGCTACAGTTTGAGCTAGGCATGGCTTTGGATCACCATGATTCCTTGTGCGATTGCTGCTACAGCTGCCGCCGCAGGTCCAGTAGACCATCAGTTCAGTCCCTGGTTCCTCTCCTTTTTTGTTTCGCTTGATTTCGTCGTCTGTGTCCACCATTCGAGTTTGGCCATTGCCAGCCAACACGACCGACAGGGCTGCTTATCTGAGTCTCTCTTCTTTATGTCGCGCGCACATACATTCACTTATATTTTATACTGCTATACAGAATCTTACTGATTTGGTAAATATTGGAAGCTGCCGGGATAACGGTAGGCAAAAATGCACGTTTCTTTGGCTTTAGCCTGATCCTTTTTCACCGGTTACTGGCGGTGTAGTTTAATATCTGTTTGGGTTGGAATTGTCCTGATACCGTTCACACAATTCACTAGTAGATGTTCGATTGTCAAAAAGAAAGCCACGCGCCAAAAGGGCAGAACTGCAATGGACCACCCAATTGTTTCAGATACAACAACGATCCTCCTAGTTCACCAGCGGGTATGAAGCGGAACAGTCTCTTGATCAATTTTTGAGCTGAATAAATGTTCATTGCGTAGAACTACATCCTACCAGACGCTTAGCTTATTAAGAACGTTCGTTCTGTAGCTCAGAGCAGGCTAAAGTTTTCATTCGAAAACTTTACTTCTGTATTTAAAAATGAAATCGCTTAAAAGGCTCTTATATAATACACATACTAAGGTCGATATACGCGTCGGTCCTAATTCTATTCACAGTGAGGGTCCTGTTTAGGCTCAAGCCGAACACGACTGCCGTGCCAAGTACTAAATTTTATTGCATTTTCGGAACATGATAAAAACTTTATTCCATAGAAATTGCCTTGCCTATACGCTACATACTTCAATTTATTTGGATAAAGTTTTTTTTCTATATTCATTACAAATGTGGCTGTTTCTACTAACCACTATCTTGTAGGACTTCTCTTTGCAGTTTAAATAACTTGATGAGATTTTTTCCTCTTGCAGACGCTTCTTATGCCCGTTTCATACCTCGACGTCGGCCGTCTGATGAGCACGTTCGATGACGAATCCCATTGCCTGGTCGCTTTACTATTTCCGCCATCGATACGATGCGTTTCGATCCGGTAGCCACGGTCCTGGCTTTACCCGTCCCCCGTTCCCCACAGCCCTGGGTCGTCCCCGTCTTTGATCATACTTTTTGTACCTCGCTCTGTCCCGCAGTGAGCGAAAGTATAATAAAGGGAAGAAGTGCGTATATCTCATCGTTGCTAATCACTGCTCCAGTAACGACTACTAGATGGTACTCTCTATTTGGCTAACAGCTGCCAATAGCTGTCGTTCCAGCCGTTTCAGCCTAGGACAGAAGCTGCTTCCCGCTACCATCAGACCACAGCCGACAAGCGCTCAAACGGACGCATGACGGAGATTCTCTTCCAGATGTTCGAGGGTGCTGATTCGCTCTCTTAGTCTGACCCGTTCTCAGTCTCTACGTTGTGAGTTGAGCCGGACACGACGGTAATATTATTCAGTGTTTGCCTGCTCTCTAGTTCTAACTGCATGGACTCCCAAGCAATTTTAATCGGGTTTGACAGTTCGAAGCCATAATATTTCAGGCGGAGGCGAAGAATGATGCGGAAGCACTCTTGTCTAATCCGTTTATCCGCTGCACGAGACAGTTATGGCTCTGATCCAGAAACTCGGTCAACCCGTTCCTAAACCGATGTGTAGAGATCACCTTTGATCCCAAAGGGTTGTCGAAGATTAACCCTACAACCAAAATATATCGAAAGTTACCTCCGACTTATCCAGCCTAGACACTGAAGAAAATTCGTCGTCAGCGAGCGGAAATACCGAGTCGGCTTGGAAACAAGAGATCCTACTCACTCGGATAGGTTGCTATAATGCTAGTATATGGTATAGAACGCGCGATCAAAATGAGCTGATTTTAATACAAAGACATCGGTACGATCGCAGTTGCCATGCTTAATATAACCCTACAACAATGAAACTAACAAGTTCATTGAAACCACTTATCTTCGAAATATCAACTAACAAAACAGTAGCAAACCATCTTTTGCCATATCCAGGATCTATCGATGGCTCTACAAAAATCGTGGTAAGCCATCTTCGGTTCTTCTACATGAATGGAAAGATGTGACAAATAGATATATTGAATTTCGGACCTTATAGTATAGTACGATAGATGCATTGTTTGCTTATGGATTTTATATGGGCATTTGTTAAAAGTTTCGCCACTTCAGGTGCTAGTTTTCAATAAATAGGGTATCGTTCGTTAACCAGTTCGAGGTGTAAAATTCAAGAGCTATTATGTGCATTTAATCAGCAAGAAATTGACATTTTTTTTTGTTAATAATGAAAGGGAGACGGGGGGTCAGGGTTTAGGCTTCCGCGCGTTTAGACAGAAACTTTACTGACAGGGACGAAACACTCTATGCCGTTTTGGCAGGCAGGAATATCGCTAAAAAAAAATTATTAAATACTACCTTTACGAGACAGCACTTGATTAGCTCGAGCGATATATCTGCGAATGATAGTAGATAATAAAGTAGCCTGTTGCTGCCACTTATCTAAGCAAACGCGGCCTTAATACCCTCCTGTTTCTAGGTAAAGCGTTTGAATAAGCTAGCTGACACTCCTCCGGCGAACAAACCATCAAAAATCTCTCCCTTTACGCACGATTTCTATGGAACGTTCGACATGAAGCAACGTGCTAACAGAGTTAATATTAGAAAACTAGTAGCATCTCACTCAAAGGAAGCGTATGTAAAAACCCATTAAATGGCCATTGTCATCTGTCCAGCTGGCATGGCACCACTGCGTCATATTGGAGCGGTCAGAGGTTGCCAAGCGACGAATAGAGATTACTTTCTCAAAGTATAACATCATACTGAGATTGCTGTGTCTGTTCCGGCGCTCACTGCCCTCGCAAAGCGGTCACCATTTGAGTCTATCAATCGCGCCCCCTTTGGGCCCTTCGATGCAGGCCCTGTTCAGATCCGTGCGTGATGCTCATGGGTGCACTGTGGACGTTTGCAGCAGAGCAAATAATGCGTGAAATGTGGTTGTTTGTTGTTGACTCCATCACTCCAATCTCGTCCCCACTTTCTTCCATTCGACGTTGCACAAAACGATATTTGCTATTGACAACTGCACCAACAACGGGCAGTTGCCTCGGAGCCGTAGATAGCTGCTTCTTTTTCCAGCTGCTTCCTACAAAGCTGGCCCCTGCTAGATCCCCCTTCCTTACTCGTCTATTTCGCTATAGCCGCATGTGTCTTGTCTGAGAAGTTGTGAGTCTTGAACCATGGCGGAGTATTGTGTGTGCGTCGGAATGTTGTCGTGGTTCGCGGTCGTGATCCTTGAAGGCCTCACTTATATAAGTACACACCAACTTCGGCAATGGGCGTTTCATCGTGGTACGACTAGTACGGCAGAGAACGCATCCCATAGGCCGCTATAGGACGGCGAGACATCGATGAACACACGAGAGCGCTGGTCCAATGCCGCGCACACACTTTCAGGACTGATGCCAAATGTTGTCGAGATGTCTAAGTCTCCCAGACAATGAGGGTCAGTAGGGGACGTTATGAACTCCTGTTTTTCTCTCCTTTCTACAATCAAGCGCGCATCCCCATCGACACTATGCGCCCTCACGGTATCCCCATCACCCCATTTCTACTGACGGTCCTGTAGTGGTAGTATTGTGGCAAAGGTTCTCCAGTCAGATTCATAGATGACTGGCTAACAATGGATATGAACCCGCCCATCAGGCCACCATAGTGACTGTTGTGAGGGGAAAGACTCGACACCATCTAAGTGAGGGTAGGAACCATACCAAATATACGATATTTGAGGGAGTGGAAAAGGAATAATAGAACTAGACCTGATCTACTACGATGATTTGTGCTATTACGGATTCGCTCATTCTTGATATGTAATGTATGTATGTATGTATGACGAATTCGGCCAACCGTATTTTATTTAAAGAATGGCTAATAAATTCTGCATAATAAAACTTTAAGTGCCGTTTGTAACTGTACTACGTCAGAAAATTTCTCCCTTAAAAGCCGTTATTATTTAAACCAATTCAAGAATACGATATTATAGTATTGAATAGAAGCGTTACAAACCGGCATAAGCAATAAGGGAAATCAGAATCGCTAAAACCCGGAGCTGTTGTCTCTACATTGTAAATGCAAATACTCCGTCAAACATTTCAATATATAACTCTTGCAGGATATTTGCGATCTTAAGATTTTCTCTTAGAGGCATGCTTTATTCCGTAAAGCTTTTACGACTGACTCAGCTTCCGTTTGAAGTCAACCATTGGATCTATTGGACTTCCAGTTCGAACTAAGCTTTTTCTAATACAGGATAAACCAGCGAGACGCTTCGTAGATAGAAAGGACCTGTGGATTAGCACACCGTGTGTTTGTTGCGACGATGCCGATGATGATACTGTGTAGGTCTCGACGTGCTAGTCCATGGCCGTAGCGTTGTGGGTCGTAGTAGTTGTATTCGTCCGATCTGCTGCTACCCTTCCGGACAACGTCTACAAGAACAGAAATGGTATAGGCTTGTTGACGACCGCGTGTCGATCATAATGGATGTTTGATGTCTGCCTCATAACCGATGTCAGCAGAGCGAGTTATGGTTTCGCCAGTGGTAATAGCACCGAACAACGCGATCGCGGCAATTTCTGCTACGCCACCATCGTAATTTATCCTTCACAGACTTCTGCTGACCAACGGGAGCGAGGGCGGAGTGCCTGGGGAGCCCAGGTCGAAAAGTGCAAAGCAGTGGAAGCCAACATCAATCAAAATCAGCATTCAACCAACCAATAAAAATAAATGTCCGCGAAATGATCGGTTATTTCATGCCACTCTCTTTTCTATAGGTAATACTATCATCAGTACTTGCACTATATTGAACACGCCAGGAGTGAGATGGATGTACGGAGGTGATTCGAAGTGATAAAGATTATCCTTTGTTCAAATTATTGTAGCCCAAAAGTACTCCCAATGATGGTATGATTTCAACACGAACACCGCCATTCAAGATAATAGCTCATATAAACTATAGTAGATTAGTTAGTGACTCTTACAGGATACTATCCATGGCCTGGTCTACTAATGCCGTCTGTTTAGATTAATCGTTGAAGACTATTTGGCTTGTTCAATAATAAAAACCTTACAAAAATGTTTTTATTATTGTAGGAAGTTTTTATGCCAATTTGAAAAGCGTATCATATTTTTTGCAAATTGTTGGGTTTAGATGACTGTTAGAATCTGTTAAAAATTTCCCATTGGACATGCTAAAAAAACAAATCTCTATAATATTAATTACTATTGTTCCAGAACGTTAAATGTGCATCTGTTTCAATTATATGATATCTCTGACGAACTAGTGATGTTCTATGGCCACGAAATGGTAGTTAAATATCTTCGGCCGCGAGAAATTACGATTGAACTAGGACGTAGCAGGAAACAAGGATATGCATATGTGTTATAGAACAAACTGATAGATTCACGAGCTTTTAATTTCATCAGGCTGATCAATTTGATGTGTTCAGTGCTTCGCCTGCGTGTATCGTTAAGCACTGCATCCGAAACGGTGGCCTACATAAGTTTCGTTTTCTACGCCCGACTGCGAACGTTTTCGATGTCTTTGTTGCTAGCCGCGGATATTATAAAAGCGTTGAGCTATACATCTGTTTTTCGTAGAAAGCAACAAATTCACAGGACGCAGTAGCAACAGATATTTCGAACTGTCATTGTCATACCGGGAATTATACACAATAAATATCCAACTATATGCATAAAGGACTATCGTGGGTCGCAGGCTAGTGTCTAGTACCTGCCTAAGGCTGGCTGTTCCGTGGGTTGGCTGGATGGTGGTTGGTTCAGGGGCTGAAGGATTTTGTTGTTGTTTAGCACTAATCTTGCTATTATTGAGTCCCTGCTGAACGGAGTGCGCCCGGAGAGGAGTCTGTGTGCTAGGAGTGGGCGCACTTATCGGGGCAGGACACACCCGACGCGGTGAATGAACTGCATATAGCGACGACATCGCTAACCCGATTATTAAGATTAAGGAATGAACAGACGGCGAATGAAGAATTTGCCACTTTCATCAGCTCCTTCGTTGGCACCCCCAACTCGTCCTGGTCCTGCAAGCCCTGGCACATCATCATTATCATCGCCACGAGAATGAAGCTGTTGTCATGTGTTTTGCCCGTTGTCGTCTTGCGCTTGGCCCTTCCACGTGGCAGCGTCTGTCGGCTTGCGACCCTTCCTGTTGCCTAGGAGAGCGAATATCACGACAAGGAAATGTGGGTTGAACAAAACGATCCATAGGTTGTGGGACGGTTTGCAAAAGATGGGCTACGGATTTTCAAAAAAGTACGCCACCGCGTTTCCTGTCTCAAGAACTTAACATTTATCACAGAAGTAATCGTAACTGAACTCTGCTGCATACGACCACTGTAACTAGTTATTACTTCTGCGAGACTGAAACACTTTACTTTCGTTTTTGTCCCGTGAGGTTACGAAAGAATAAGAGTAGATTTTTATAATTATCTGCTATTCGCCTCAATTTTGTATGACACTTCGCTGCTTCACAGTAAGAAGGCTCATGCATCGGCGCCCGTCGAGATGTTTTGTTTGAGCTCATTCTATGTAGGGCTAACGTGATTCGTATAGGTAATCACATATAACTCGAGACCTTGACTAAACTGGGGTGTACATATTTACCACGACTAATATAAGTGATCAGTGCAGCGGTCGTTTGGCCAATAGGTAAATCAGACATTACTATGACGGGGAACCTTGACAGCAAGTGACCACTCTCCACTTTCTAAGGGTCCAGGTACCGTTCTTCTGCTGCCTCAATGTATTGCTGTTGGGGGAAAGATCTGTCAGTAACGTAGTACTGGGATGATACAATAGAACACATACTAGACAAGTGGATCCACTTAGGCCACTGTTTGAGATACATGAAAGGCAAAGAGAAAAAAAAAGACAGGTACGCAGGTGCTGTGAAGGAGATTGACGTGTACTCTTGGTGTGCAATCCGATAGAAAGCAAAGTCACCAAACATTTGCGTGGTTCTATGGCTAGCCAACTCCCGTGTCGGAGGTATGAACAACAACCGTCGCTTAAGAAGATGATAAAATAAGTGGGAGCTATTGTACAAGAAGGTGCCTATCGTTCTGTAGTTTACTTTGATCAGCAGTTCGTGTAAAGAAAGCTGGGTTTCAGAGAATCAGCATTTATTACTTTGCTCTTAGCGAAACGGCTTCTCTCATCCTTTTAGGTTCCGCGTGAGCACGGATATTTCGACAAGTAATAGCCGTTTTTCTTGCATTAGGCATGATCGCCTGTGATTGTGGCCTGCTTATTGTTGATCGATCGCCGGTAACGGTAGCAAGGCAGAAAAGGAAAAACGTCGAATAGAAAAATGGAAGCATCCATCGTTACAAGCGAGACTCTCCCGGCCGGATTAGAGCGCTAGTTGTAGTTGTGATAATTGTCGACGTTATCGTCGTCGTACTACGGTGCGCGAGAATAAAGCCACTCGCGTCGGAGAAGCAGCTTGAATGAAGCAGCGAGGATCTATGCTTCTTTGGCGCGAAGGGAGGCGCCAGCGGGCCAACGATTCCTTTACGTGAGAGGGAGAACGGGGGTAATAGACAATGCAAATATGTTCATATCAACAAGCAAATTTCCGTCGACCGGCTAGCGCGCGCACACACACACACATACATATATATAGGCACCGCCGCGTGACATGCGATCCACATTTGCATACGTATTGCCTCTTTGCAGCTACCGCAAGGAGCCTAGTCAACTTAAGGTAGCGCGGAGCGTCTATTTCTATGCGTCGTCTGTGTCGGTTTATCGATGCTTGTGATCGGATGCTTCACAAGTTCTTTCATACAGGCGCTGCTGGAGTCGGTGTCATTCGATTGTTCGCTTACAAGGTGAAGTCCCACAGCGGGCAAAAGATCTACCAACCTAAACGTACCAATGTAGGCGGAGAGATCCACTATTATCTTCAACGTAGATTATGGCTGACAGTGCGATGTCATACTGAGCGACCAGGAATACTAGCTTGCTAGCGTCGGGTTATTGAAGTAGTTGATCCTGTCTCCAACGTTCAGAGATGGCCGCGGACGCCGCAGCTGTTAACTATCTTCTTCTCGATCCAATGACACAACGATTGTTGGCAAAGTGTAACAAATTACAATGTACTCACGCAAAGCATAGAATCTAATATGACCGAAGGAAACGTGTGTTGCAAATGTTTAGATTGAATCAACATACATTTATACCGATAGGATATGCTCTAAATTTTTCGGTTAGAACAATTAAAAGTGCTTTGGTCTCAGATTCTTTAATTTTTTTCTAACGCTAATTTCAGGAAATTGAAATATGAAAGCTATATACCTGCTTTGGCATTTTTTTATCGTTGGCGAATCTTTGACCAAAGTACTTCATGAGTTCGGCTCGTACAACTGTTTGGATATTGTTGGTAGACCTGCAGTCGGACGCACTCGACCTTGTAGTCACAAACGCTCCATATTTTTTTTACTAGCTTTCTTGGATTATTGGTACTGGCTTTCTCCATTTCCCTCGGGACATACCTCTCCTAGCTCTTAGGCCTTTTTATGATTTGATACCTGAGTCTGTGACCATCAGTCCTTCTGTGTAGGTTCATACGAGCCGCATCGCTTGCGGCTGCGCCTTGAATGAATGAGCCGGTTTGCAAAGCAGATTACCCTCTTGCTTTGACACACTGCTTTTACCCTAAAATGTTCGGCAGGACCGCAATTGGTTTGATCATAATTAGATAAATGGATTTATTATTTATATTCAAACTCGTGGATGAGAGGATCCTTTCTACCCAGAAGGTCTCCGCGAAGATAACACTTCCTTCTTGTATCCGCTATAGCCTAACTTCTATCAATTAAAGTGTGAGCTATGGCTTCAACATGTCATTTGTCATCGAAGGAAGTATAATTTCGTCACGTTTCGCGCGTACTATTTGCTCCCGTATTGTCAAGCAACTGTGAAGATTCGAAGGCAAAGCTTAGAGAAAACGGTAATCTTTCAGCAATGTTTTCATTGATGAAAACATATTGCACAAAAGTCACATACAGAGAATATATATTATTCGACTTATAGTTTATATCGGCAATATATTACTTGCGTCGTTTACATTAGTTATTGTCATGAGTCTGATTAATAAGTTGAAATGAAAAAGCAGGCCAAGTGGAAGACAAAGCAAATATGGGTAATATTTTCTTGTTGCCCTCCTGAATCACTGGAACTTGTTACACCGCAGTATGAGCTATGGCGTGTACAACGACGCTGCTGCACGAGAGTGTTCAGCCTAATGGACCATTCAATAGGACTCCACGCGTCGCGTGTAGAGACATACAGCCCACACAAATCAACCCGCGTCGAGATTTACACGAAGCTCATGCACGTTATATCCATACAGTCATTCTACAATTTGCTGGGCGTCTGAGAGCGTTGTTCGGTAGCACTCGCGCTACCGAACCCATCATTGTAACGTTTCGACTCCATCATGCAGTCACGTTTGAGCTAGCTCGTCACTTAACGCGTCTGCTCAGCCGTAACGTCAACAGCGGCTACCATCGCTACCGCTACCAAATAGAGGATCGATGGAATCACCACCTGTGGCTAAATCGCCGTAGTCAGTGCAGCATCCTGGACCGGCACAAAGAACAGTACCGTGCCATTTAACCTAATAGCGCACACTAAATCAATGTCTGTCAATTACGGGTACTAACCTTGTTTCTTTTAAGATACTCAATACAATGGCGTGACAAAGGAAGTGCCCAATTGTACGTACGCTGAAAACGACTCTATGGATATGTTATCCAGTTTCGGGAATGTGCTATTCATGATACTTCTATGTAACTGCAAAAAAAGCAAGGTTAAAGTTAGTCACCGTAACACAGCAACAACCGAAACGATTGAGCGATTTTTTTTAATCTTGCTGACTTGGTTCATTGACGAGGAACTTGCTCCATCTGATATCAACAGTTATGATTAGTGGTGTTTAAGTTATATGAAATTTCGAATACGTTGGAGAGCTCCCAGCAGCGTCTAATTTTTATATGAACTATCTTTAGCTCAGCATAAATCCAGGAATAAGATGTATGTGAAGACTGCATCAAATTGCCGTCGTATAATTCGTGACCAATTTGTAAGCACGGCATGAAATGTTTTTTTCAACTTGGCTCAAGTACTCGGTAGTGTCGTTAGGTCAACGTCTGCAAGAGTGACTTTCTTGTTCCAATTCTATGAGCAAAGTTTCGAAACGAAAGTACTTATTGTGTTTTTTTTTTTACTACGAATTTAGGGTAATCTGTGTTACCAAACTGAATAAGTTCGTATGTTGGGCGCCGTAGATCTGCCATACCCTATCATGGCAAACTGATAGTTGGGGCTAAGGAGTTTTTATACTAAAAACATACTAGCCCACTACGGACACGATTCAACAGTACACAATAAGCGACATTTCTAAATAATTTATAATTGTTATGCATAAATAAAGGAACAAATTTGGGACAAGGTGTTTTGATCTTGTACAGTTAGAAAGTTTGCGGTAATCACTTATGAAGCTATTTTATACAAACGTTGTTTTAGTATTTGATGTAAATAAACGTCAATAGCACATACATCCTCAGACAATTTTCGTAGTCGGTGTGCCTCTCATCAGCCAATTGTTTCAGCATGTCCATTTTATTGTGTATCTCCTTCTGTTATTTGTTCTGGCGCTATTGTTTATTCTTTGGAAGATTTTATGACGTCTGACTCATATGACGCCTAGTCTTCTTTCTGGGCTGGGCCTTCTTTTGGTTCGTGCGCCCAGCGCGGTTCCTGCCAATTTTATCAAGAACGAGAATCCATCAATCGTCAATGACAGGCACCACAAACGGCAAGCCCATCGTGCATCGATTCGCTCCCGTACAACTGTGGTACGATAGATGTGCCCCTGCTAACCTTAGTGCTGCAGTGATCGTTGTGATAGCACGATGTACGAAGTGTTCGTACAATATGTTTGTATGTGGCTCGTCCTTATGGTGTAGCGTCGTCGGAAAATGTACTTATCGTCACCGTTTCAGCTACTCACTTCACCTGATCAAAGCAGATTTGATTTGTTCCAGCAAAATCTTTCTATAATTGAACCCGATGCGCTGCCATACTAATGAGGTTATCCAACCTTCTTGTAGATCTCGTACTTCGAATAATAGATATGTAGAATATTTTTAAGAGTACAAAGTACCTCAATAAAACTAAAAGTATTCATTCCTACCAGAAATAGTATTTTAAACATTGTTCAGTGTTGAAGTTCGGCAGTGGCCTCACTGTGGACAGACATATAAGCACTGTGATCTCGCCTCAGGTAAATGAATAGTCGATAGTGAGTACGAACAACTCAATTTAGTGACATTTTCAAAGAGCCGCCACTTACTCATACATCATGTTTATTTAAGGATTCCATAAATTACAGGTCCTAGAACGGACGGGCCTTTAGCTTGTTCACGGTTTGGCCATTATAACGATCACTGAGCAGCGTATTTCATTTATCAGAGAAGACCTATTTTTATTCAACCAGCACACAAATGCTTTAATAAGATGGACAGAATGGGACCTATAGTTTGATTTTGACAAGACCGTCATCTAACTAGGCAAAAAAACTCGCTTACGATACAGCCAAAAACCTATTCAACTTCGTAGTGTTGGATGCTTCAGCTCTACACCGTATATATATATATATATATATAGCATCCGATACCGTAATTTGATCAAAGAAAACATTAATCGAAGCGCGGGATGATCGCTACCTGACCTTTAACATCTTCAAGTAAAGCTGACCTAGCTCGAGAGCATACCCTGAAGTATTTTTCTACGAAGAGGTCGTGGCGATTAAAAAACCTTTCGAGCAAAGCAGATGGGTTCTTACGTGTCTGTATTTTAGAGGTGAAAATCCCAATTACTGCCATTATTTTAGGCACAAATTCCTTTATGACGGGGGCAGGCTATGTATGGCCGGAATGCACGTATCTATCCGTGTTTGAGTATGTACTACTCTACATGGACAAGCATGGGTACATGTGCTGCCCTGTTAGATTGTGCAGGAACATGAAAAAAGGGGCGACAATTGTGCTCAGGTCTGGATAGTATTCGCTGTCGTTGGATGATGATGACTGTTGCGGCTACGCCTGTTGAAGCAAGTAGCACTTGCTTCTTCATTGAGGCAACTGAGGACCGACCAACGCGTTCGGTGGTGGCTGATGGCGCCGTTGGCTTCAGTCGAAACGGAGGGGCAGCTGGCCACTCTTGGTGAAAGCCCACGACGAGTGACCGCCGACCCACCCGGACAACCTCCTCTTCTGGTATCGCTGACGATAGAGCCTGCGATCGCACAAACTGGAGTTTAGTGAAAGAAGGACAGCAAGGATAGCGCAACGGCCGACTTGGAATGGCCGTTTGGTGGCCAAGTTGAGGCACACGGCCACCAGCAGGACGAGGACAACGGAGAACATTTTTGAACATTCCTCGAGTTTGAATGTCCATCCCCCGTTTTTCAATCCTCCACCCAGATCGACATTGCTCCGAAGTATGGAATGGCTGAAGCGTTATTTTGAATGAGCCTGGCATGCTCTTCGTTATAGTTCACCACACGACAATGATAAGCGCTCGGTTTGGCCAGTCGCCGACCGCCAAGCGGAGAGCAAAGAGCACACACTAACCTAGGAGAGAGCCATTTCCTGACCTGAACCCCACGCCCTCCGGCAGCTTCGGACCACCAGTCGAAATAAAGATGAAAAAAGCTTCCAGCATTATCCATAAGAATGTGCGTATGTGGATCCTGAATGGGTAAATGAAACGCATCTAACGTATCAACCTGAAATCCAGGGGATAGTTGGTCTTCATTACTTAATACCGCTATGCGTATAACATGTACATTTGACAGACTAAAGTAACTTTCGACTTATATGTCAATCATGTTCAAATAGCTCCATTGCAATTGATTTTTTTTAAGTTAGCTAATGTTTGTTTGGGCAATCAAAATCCTTCTCTTTTAGTTTACTTTTTCTCTTTTAGTCAAAAGTTTTACGTCTGGCGCTGCCGCTTGGCATTGCTTCAGATTCGTCTGCTACTTACAAGAGATGTTTGAAAATCATTAAAATATGTGTTTGTCCTGATTGTTTGCTAGAATACAATGAGTCTTGAAGAATCTGAATGAAAATAGCACTTGAGAGGAAGTTTACTCCTTTCTTCCTTTTTTTTAAGACCTAACAATTATAATTAAAATAGGATCTCACATAAAACTATATATATATATATATATATATATAGCTGAAATCCAGGTACACTTGCGCAGGTGCATTCGATGTACTTATTTTTGTTCATATATATACAAAGCTGAGTGTTTCAAATTTATTATCGGCCTTCTTTAAAGGACAAATTTTTAATTGGTACACTGCATCTAAAACATACACATTGCCTTAAAATATGATGAACTATATCCTTGGCAGACTAATTTCCACATAATATAATTATCCGAGTATAAGCAAGCCATCTTGAAAAATGTTCACTTTTGGCTGCGTGTGATTTTTGATGCAGCAGTCTTCCAGAGTTAAGTGGTAATTTAGCGATTACTCCATCGCAGGGGTAAAATGATGACGGTGACCTATCAAGCCTAAGAAGCCCGCATATACTATCGCTTTTAGAAATTGTATAATCCCGTCCCATCACAGACATGCCGCCTAGACTTAATACGTGAGAACTATGTCAAACACGGGTGCGTACAAGACCTATTCGTCATTCTGTTAACGTTTTCATGGGTCGTTCGCCTGTTATCAATGTTTTCACAGTATGCTCCGTCCCCAGATAAGGCGCAAGTTTCCATCGAATAACTAGCAACGAATAAGATTGACGGAAATCGCAAAGAGCCAAATAAATCACGATTAATAGACTATTAGAATAGCCATAACGGCTAGTCGTCCAATGAGCCATGTCGCTGAATTACCGTTGGCGAGAAGGAGTTCAGACAAAGGACTAACAGGCAAAATAACAAGTACATGCATGGCTTCTTTGAAGTGACTACGCACGAGCAGACCCATTGTGTTTGTAACGCGCCAAGTTACGCTATCGAGCAAACGAAGACTGACCAATACATTGTCAAACTTTCTCAACTGAAACTCTGATTCGAGAAGAAGCAGTCATGAGAGAGGTGTGTGATTCTTGTAGAGATGTCCACTCGTCCGACGATCATAATTATCAATGAATTATTGCCAGGGTATCTAGGCCATCACGTGACCCGGAGCCACTCAGTCAATGGTCTTTCCGCCCAAAAAAGCACGGACGCTTTTTTTCGAAACATGTCGATTTGTAGATATACGTTTATAACGGTGGATAATAGCAAACAAGCCAAGAGGCTCGCGCCTAGCTAGAAAAGTTATGGCCTACTTAATTTGTCCTACATTGAGGCATATGTATGAGACTGGTGTGTATTAGGTGCGCAACGAATTCGTCGATGTCAACGAGCAGTTAACGCTTGGCAGATGGTTTTGGGTCAAAAAAACCATATTTTCTGATTTACCTGTAAGTTACTTTATTTTCCATAGAAACACCCAGCTAATAACATCGAACCTGAACAATAATAGTTATAGAAGGACGTTTTACTGTAGCACTTCCAATATAAATAAATATATGAATAAGTTCTTAAGCGCTTATTGATCTAATCCTTACGAAGGCTAGAGCGCATGCAGCTCATTACAAATCTTTTGCCTTTTTTTTTTCGGTCCACGGGGTTTTTTGAAAAGGTCATTGAAACAACCCAAAATATTTATGTACTATATTTTTTTAAAGAGGTAGTTCAAGACACATGAAACAGTTAGGTTTCACTTTGCTAACTATTCGAAATAAGCACTTTTTGTAGTTCTGTTCCTTGCCTCATCTTTAGTCCGGCTTACTCCTCTATAATGATAGTGATAGACCATGTGAAACCTAACTCTTCCACTGCGACCGTGACGAGCTTCTATTAAGAATGAAGACAAGACACTGAGCGAGTCTTACCGATTGAAATGGTCAGTTAGAGGCGTGTATTTCATTAACAGCTGGCCCCAGCTTGCTTTCGCTTAACTCTGTGTTTCGGTTAACGCTTAACGCGATCCTCGGAACTTTTTCTATACAACTCGTACCTTTTTAATCCACTCAACTGACCGCTAGAGGGACAGCAGGGCTATGGTTTTCTCAACAGTAAAATATTACTTTCTGCCTCGATGTTCAAGGTGCGTAGTTTCGGATTGCTGCAAGACTCTTAGCCGTCGCTTCCTGCTTTTGCCTTCATCACCAGCCACACGTTATTATTATTATTATTATTAGAGCAGCAAGCCTGGCTCTCATTCTCCCATCAGCGCAGTAAAAGTGTTAATTCCTTTCTTAATTTTCGTTAGCGCGCGGCGTGAAGGAGACGAGCCGCTTTGGTACCGAGGGTAATGGCGACGGCGGCTGGCAGCGACGGGGGCATCGATGGCCAAGAGCAGGTACCCGCTGCAGCCTGCGCTGGTTCGTGGGGTGGCCCATTACATTAACGCGGTTGTACATTAGGCTTCATACCATGATCACAACGCAAGACAGGTAAAGGGAAGTGCGAAGAGAAGCTGGTGTGTGCTGCTTACGAAGTATGCGCCGGAATCCTGCTCAGCTGTACCAATTCGGGATGCATAGACACACGCATACATACACATAGTACAAGCAGGATACAGACGATAGGCAGATACCAAGTGCCGACTGAGAGGGTTAGTGCAAAAGAAACAAGCGAGAGAAATGCAGTTTTCACTCAACACCTTTCAGTCAGCCTTACATAAAAGTATATGAACCTCAAACAGGCAGATAGACCGCAAGGAAGAACGAGAGGCGGACAACAGTTCGCTGTCGCCAGCAAATAGTATTAGGCGGGATAGAAGCGACCAGAGAAAAGATGCAGCACAGCTGAAGGCGTGCTCATATGTTGTATGTAATTAATCAAAAAAGCATGAAAGTAGCAAAAACTCACCTTCCTTTCCAGCTATGACATTAGGCACTAACGGCAGCTTGAGAGCTCGGTAGCAGAATGAACACTACCCAGCTGAACGAGAAAACCCCTGCTGCGGGGGCTTCTACTGCTAAATTCAGAGTAGAGTGATTCTCTCTATGTTGGTTGCCCTCGCTCTGGAGGTGTTGCCGGCAGGAGCAGCTGCCGACAGCTGCTTTTGCCCGGCTCGGATTCTCGGACGAATCCTTGAAAAAGTTCTTCGTCGCGGTGAATGATGCGCGAGCATAACCTATGTACTTCTCGAAGCATGAGCGTTGTCGATGATTGGACTTGAGGCTAGACGGGAGTATCAGTTAAAATAGAAAAAGAACGACGGAAAGATATGAACATGGTGCAGGAGTGGCCGAGAAGCGACCGCAGGATCCGCCAGGAAAGTGGAACAGTTGCACGAATCCAAAGACAGAACAGGCAGGACTACACGGGGAAAGGGCAAAAAGCGAAGGCGGATGCCCGACCATAGGCCCATTGTCTTTTGCCCCTCATGGTCCTTCATTGCCCCTATTCTCTTTACCGCTGTTTATTTGCTGTCTGTCTTACCATCGTGCCCTACCGCTTAAAACTGCCGACTCGAACTGTGCCGTCGCGATGCCACCCATGTCGAGGGGCAGCAGGGATAGCATTGTTGGTAAAGCTAAAAGCGGAGCCAGCCACCGCAGCAACCCTTAGCATCGGCAGGAAGGGCTACAAGAACACCAGAAGTGAAAACGGATTCGTTCAAATCGTAGCACCCATAATCGTAGGGGAGTGGCAAGAAGTGACTTCATTCGAATTCGGAGATCCTCTTCGTGCTCTGCCCTTTCCCCCGGGGGACTTTTCTTGAGATTGCCATGGAAAGCCTGCTTGCCTTCCGTCGCCCGCTGCCTTCTTCTTACAGCAACAACGGTCGACGCAGCTACTACGACAAACTACGGACATAACAACAACACTAGTAACAGCGGCTGTATTCGCATGGCCAGGACGCTACAATGCCAGCACAGCTTGCGGAAGACCAACCCGAACGAACAAGCTAGGGAGCAAAAGAAGCAGCGAATACTCGTATGTATGTATGTATGTATGTACGAGTGGCTGTTAGTGCGAACGACTGGGTTTCTGCTAGGGAAAGGAGACCCCCATAGGAACGCGAAAAACAGAAAGAGAGCATGCTTATACGCACTCATTTGTTAAATGTCTGAACGTGCGGTCGTCTCAGTTTTTTTGAAATTCTTGGTTTGTGAACGTACTTCCCTTGTCCTGAGCGGTCATGTAGTTCTCCTCTTCTGAACCCTGCTGTGGGCTTTTTCTTCTTCTTGCTTTGAGCTCTAGGCACCACTGGGTCGCTCCACCTTGAATTCCCCTTTTTCCCCATCACCCCCGCTTTCCTTTCCGCCCTTCGATCCTTCCGAGGGCGCCTTTGCACGCCTGAATCAGTGGCTGCCCCAACGGCAACATCAAGACAGAAGCACTGCACTTCTCGATCTTGGGCACTAGCTACATAAAATGAACTTCCTAAAACAATGGCACAACATCGCCCCCTGCTGCTACCGCCGCTGTCGTTGCTGCCGTTGCCACAGGCTTACGAATGTGTTTACTTACGTCAAAGCAATTTCAGAGCAGTCCAATAGAAGATAATCATTGAATTCACAGTTAAATGTGTTGGATTTTTGGAAACAAAATGCTCATAGAGGCATGAAAAAGATGTTAGAATTATCACATGAAATTATTATGTTTCAATTTACTAAGCCTTGATCAAGAAAGATGCAAAACATTGTGCGAAATAGCTAAGGCATTATCGTTTTGCTTGGGACGCTTCTTTTTGCCTTTAATTTTTGGCTAACACGTTATTTTTCAATGAAGTTAGTTTTTCGAAACCCTGGTTTGTGTTCTGCCGAACGTGTTCCTTCTTTTATCGAGATCCTTCTCCAATACAGTAGAAAGCCTATCGACACTCAGATATGGGCAATGTCAGATGGATGACCACAACCTCAGCAAGGTATGAAATGCGACATCGACCGTTAGCTAGATTTTCCCTAAACAGTCTGTGTACAACTGGCCTCTTCAGGTGACTCAGGCGACCGCGTCAGGATTAGATCAGCCTGCAGATTAGACCTCGTGTCTATTGGAGGCTCGACTCGATCGAAACTTGAAGTCACAGCCGGACAACCAGCTGGACTAGAGCATCATTATACTATGCGCTTCAACAACAACACCGAGCTTACCCTCCGTAGATTGGTCATTCGCTGGACACTACTTGTCCTCGTTCCAATGCTACCCACTTAGCTCTAAGGAGAGCATGTTCACGCAACATGAACGACTGCTCCTAGCACCGGACCGCCTTCATGCTCTATGCAGATACATATACAGAGACGGCGTGTACCACCAACACGACGACGACGGCCGGCACTATCCGTTTCCACTATGCATGTTCCTGCTTCGTTTATTTTGACTTCGTCGGCCGCTTCGAGGTCGAGAGGAGCGAATGAGGACGAACAAGCCATTGATGTATGCTGCCTCGGTTAACTTCATTTCAGCGCCTATAAACCGATTTGAATGGTACAGGCAGCAATAGTCAATCAAAGGCACCTCGTGGGCGAGCGTCCATGCATAACCCAGCTGGGACTATTTGAGAAGCGAATAAGTTCACAGCGTTATGTAATGTCTGTTCAAATAGCGTTTCGACAAGTCGCGATTGTTGAACTAAAAGGGTGTGATCTGTGAGAAAAGTTTCGACATATTTGGTTAAACTTTTAGCGCATAGAGAAGTTTGTCAGTAACAGTCTTCCTTCTCTTCACAAACCTATTTTTCGTTCGCTTCAATGTTATCACGGTTTTATTTAACATATATATATATATGCTTCCCTTTTCTGCGGCGAAAAATTGTTCTGTATCTTTTGTGTGGGTAATCGAGATAGATTCTAACGTAGATAATAAAACATAGTATTTGAATACAGGCGGCATACACACGTATATTGATACTATTCAATATACAAATGTATCGATTTAACTTTTCGTTATTTTAACTTGCTTTTCAATTATTTTCGAAAGTGTAGTCCACTTTATAAGCTTTTAAGTTCAATGCAACGAACCCTGGTTCAGCCATAACGCGTTATATCGTACGGGCACTAATTAATTAGTACGGATTTGAATGACTGCAACTATAAGTTTCAGTAAAGTTGAAGCTTGTCTGAAAAATCTGCAAATTGCTGATTTAGTATTTGTTATACAGCATACATGCACGCGTGCAGACAAGTGAAATAAATTTTTGTTTTAATTTTGTGTTTCCGTGCACCCCTTTCTCTGAATTGCTACATGAATCGTCCAGCGGACTGCTCAGCGTGCATGCTGATCTAACTGCACTCGTCAGGGCCTCCTTATGTCCTCGCGTACCTTCGATCCTTCCTTTGGCCTCTGACGCAGCAGGTTGACCGGAGAACAGACTTCCTCAGGAAATGAATTATCAATCAACGTTACTCTTTTCTTTTTGGCCACAACATGTGTCTTTAGACCGCTCTAAGGGAGGGAAAGAGACAGAAAAAGAAATCGCGTACCTGAAAGAGCACCTCTCCATTAAAGGAATCGATCCCTGTACAACGAACTCGTCAATGACTTTCCCTTTTCCAAGCCAGCCGATTCTCTGATCGCATAAATAGTTGAAGGTACAAAGCAGGACACACACGGCGACTTTTCTACCTGAGAATTACGCACTCATTTGGATTGGACGTTATCGACGACTAGAGGTTGAAATTTAGTGCTGTACAAAAAGGTATCTCAGTGACTCGTCCTTTCAAGCGTGCAGAGTATATAACAGAGAAAACAGATACTCTCCAAGAGTGTCTAGCTGATACCGGATGCGAAAAGGGTAGTGTGTCTTTGATTCCCACGGGTCAAGACCTCCGCTTCCAGAAGAATGAGACAACGAGTTAGAAATAGACTTCGATGTATTCGAAAAGTTGGCTAGTGTTTTAGAGTTCGTTTGTAATGGCATCGGTAATTGCTGGAGGCAGTGAAACGACTCGTAGAAAAGAATTTTATATCTCCTAATATTTCTGATAAAAACATGACTGCCAGAATTATATATATATATATATATATTGAAATCTTTAACGACAAACATATGAAATTAACTATGGAGTCTATTTTTTCCATTATTTAATACACTCAGCCTCTATGCCAGCTGTGCGTAGCGTAATGAAAATTGCCTGTGCCATGGTATTCCATAACCCCTCGGCTAGAAGTAGGCCAGGTAAACGTTTAAGACTGGTATCGGCCTTCTTAACAGAAGCGTGATTTTTTTGAGTGAAAAAAAGTAACGTGTCAATAGTTGGCTTTGGTGACCAAAGACGGTCTGCAGAGAACGCCACTTTATGGTAGTAGCCTGTTATCTTACAATTTTTCCCTCTACTTTGCATAATTCATTCGCTGATCATTTTTACATTGTTTGCTCTTCATTTTGAACTAGTATTGTACAATAAATGAGTATTTTGAGACGATGACTAACTAAATATTACGTCACTATCAGATCCCAGCACATTTAGCTATACGACCATTTTGCCCTACTGCCTTTCAAAACTTTAATATTGAAAGATCAGTTTACTTGGCGCAAATCACTCCAGCGTCTCGCCTAAAATCGGATGCGGAAAGCGACGTTAAGTTACTGATCGCTGTCGAAAAGGAGGATACCCTGCTGAGGGAAAGATATATTAAATAAATATAGTAAACCTTAGTCAGTCCGTCATATTCTAGATTTATATAGATAGATAACTAATTTTCTTCATTATTGAAAAGAAATATTGCTAAGGATCCATTTCTCATTGGCGGGACTTAACGTAGCGACCCCTTTGGCCTCATTCAAGCAGGGCTTTGGCT
Source organism: Varroa destructor (assembly GCF_002443255.2). Classification (NCBI taxonomy): domain Eukaryota; kingdom Metazoa; phylum Arthropoda; class Arachnida; order Mesostigmata; family Varroidae; genus Varroa; species Varroa destructor. The sequence continues at coordinate 34,811,002 of NW_019211458.1, read as the reverse complement.
GTTTAATCCACGGCGCCGATTACGTCTGGAGTGCTGCAGTTATGCAAGGATGGATGCATTTGTTGTTGAAGCCGCAAGCGAATCAGTCAAAAGGATAAAGGCTAGCAAATGGTCATGAATATTTCGCTCAGAAACGAACCCGGGTCAGTGAAAACTTTTTCATACATCCATAGGAACTATCGTCGCCGTACAGCTACAACAGTCATGCACTCTTATTTCCAATAGCTATCGTGATGCCTTCAGCTAATATCATTTTTTCGTCTGGCTGACAATAATAGGCGCATTTAGACTCTAAGGAGTGTCACCTTCAGCCTGAGCATGAGAAATCCGGTCTTAGCCCATGCAGGCCGGGTGCAGGTAGCGTTGATGGGCGACGTTTTTGTGCTGTTTTTGTTGAGCTGTTGGGTCCTCTGCCAAAGATGTTTAACTCACCCTGTAGGCAGTAGGCTTCGCCAGCCTACTTCGGCTTGCAAAAGCTTTGTCCGATAGATACAGCAAGGTGCCCGTCAGCAAGGGGAGAAGGGAGGACATCCTTTGCAGCCCGCAGCCAATCTTTCCTAGATTGAGCCTCACCGAACGTTCTAGCCGCTCCTTTCCGAGGTAGGGCAGACGATGTGGTGCGATGCCCGCTCGTAGGCAAGCGGTGTTTTTACGCTTCGAAAGTTGAAACTTTTCGGGCAAAAACGTCAGCGATCCGTGAACTAGCCAGAAGGCAACCGATAGTGTGTTTCTACATCGACGGCAAAGTGCCCCTTGAACGGAGCTGGGAAAGGACGCGGAAAACGCCTTGGGCCAAGGAAAAACAAACTCTACTTTCAGTTACTCTAAGATAACTGAAGCAATGGAATCGTTTGATCTTTCGAGTGCGCCCTATCAGTTTAGTCACCTGGTGCATGTGTTAGCCGGAAAAATAGTGGAAAATGATTACGATTTCCTATATATTTCAGATCTATGTAGTTGCCCGAATGATCTGCTTAAGTCAATTTACTGATACTTATTGCTTTAAGAATCTGACAGCTTAATCTGCTTTTGTGTATGGTCAGTTTTAATAGAAGAGCGACAAAAGGCATTAAACATTTAGCAATAGAGGGTATTTTGTTGAACTAGAATTAAGAATAAACGGTATACCCTGTGGCGAGGCGATCAAAGCTACTAACAAAAGTCCAAATTGTTTAGTTAAAAGATTAACATCTCTCATATATCCCCTTGAATGTACTAAATTTTCCAAACGTACATTAAAATGTATGTAATGATGTATATACATATATATATACATATGCCGAAGCATATATATATATATATTAGTTATTATTGGGCACATATATATGCCCAATAATAACCAAACAGAATTAATCAAATTTATAGATAAACCTCAATTAGTAAAATTCACATAATAAAACTCATCAATGATTCAAGTAAATTGTTTGAGATTTAGATCGTTTTTAAGTGAGTATCAGCTAACGCCAAGCAGGGTAAGTCTTTTTATTATGCCCAAATGATCGGGCTTTGGCGCGAATTTCGAATCGTGTATCGCACACTTCCGTTTGACGTCCCCTCAATGGAGGTTCCGGTCCGAAAATCCGCGTTGTTTTCATCACCATTTTTACGATAAATACCTATCTGCTATGTTGTTAATGTAATGGCTCTTGTTGTTGTTGTTGTTGTTGTTGTTGTTGTTGTCTGTCCATCCGGTAGTGTTGGGAATAACGCCGGATGATGAATGACATTTCGGATGATGATGACAGATGTCTCTTTCAATGGTGAAGAACCCTTTACGCTTTGTCTCGCATCGAATCGTGTCGTTAGCCGGTGGAAGGAGCAACGCGTCAGCTATTCAGTATCAAAAATGCAATGATGTAGGTACCGTTAGCTTCGACGTTGCTTCTGAACTGGTCCCGTCGGGATGACCCGCACTGCCGCCGTTGGTGCCAATTTCGGCTGCTGACCCATCGGGCCGCATCGATACGGCTAAGGACACGAGCGCATTCGTCGATTCAATAAGACAGCCCCAATTGGAGCGAAGATTGGCTCGCTTGGCAAGAGCCCAGTAGGATGCAGCATCAGCAGCCGTAACAACACGAAGCTAGTTGGCCAGATCGTTGAAGACAGCAGTGGTGAGTATGACACCTTCAATTGTGTTTAGTCGATTCTGTCTCCAGTCGGCGGAACCTCCGATCACTCGCAATAACTGACGATCTTCCGCCGGATCTGTCACCAGTTAACATCCTACTACGATCGACACTAACAACGACTTCAATCATCAGCAACAATGGAGCAGTGGTATCGCAGCGATGGATTAAGCTCGGCCTGTAGATGACAATATGATCATATTCAAGTCAGTCCGCTATGAAAACATAGAAATATTTTCTTCATTCCATTTCGCCATTAGCCTTCTCTCGATGCTGTAGATACCGTTAAACCACGGACGGTGACACACATCCGCACTCGCTGACCGATGCGCACGCAGATATTGGCCATAAGGTCTTCACCCTTCAGCGTGAGGAGAAGCTAGCTTATAGGACCGGACATGAGGGCGGTGTTCCAGCCAGCGAAAGGCTTTACAATGGGCACAAATAGGGAAAGAGCCAACAAAAGGAGCATTTTGGGCTGTTCAATAGAAAACTAGTTCAGCTGTCGAAAATCCCCGCCTTCGTTTCGGGACACGCCATCGGACTGCCGTTGCTTTTGCACCAATTCAACTGGCGACTAAATCGCTTAGAAGAAATTCAATATACCTATTCTAGTCACTTGTGCCGCTTAGCCAAACGAAACTAGCAAAATTGGTAGTCTTGTACGAGTCAGGACAATGAAGGACGAGCTGTGGATGTATTTAGCTGGGAAACTTTAATTAGTCTCCAGTAATCGTCGGACTGTAGCAGGTTAAGTACGTTGGACACTGAGGACAAATACTTGAAGGACAGACTATTTAAAATGCGTTATTTTGTATGAAAAAAGAGCGACTACTGCTAATTGGTAATGTCGTCTGAAACGCTTGGTAAGTCTTTTAACACTCGCAGAAGATTCGCTGCTTGAAGTGTTAATAATGCTTAGGTAAAATCAATTTACCTACTGTGATTTTTGACCAAAAACGCTAACCTTTGTTGAAAAACCCTTTTATCGGTTCTACAACCCATTTTGGTGTCCGGTAATTCCTTATTTAATATAACATGTTCAGGTTTCTCAATAAAGACGATTTGAATCTGTTCACGTCCGCGTGAATGAAAGTCAGTACCAGCTCTTACAACTTATTTTTAACGACAAGTTATAACCTACAGGATTCAGTTAATTGATAAATGCAGCGATCTGAGACAATGGAACCTAGAACCTCATCTAGACTTGACCATCTTATATTCAAAAATAGTGAAGTTCTCACTACATTGAAGGTGAAATTGAAGTTATATTTTTTTATTTCCTACAACTGTGAAATGCGATCAATCGTGAAATTATTTTACAAATATTAAATAAAATTATTTTATAAAAGGATCTCAAAGGTTATGGTTGGATATCTGAAACATGCTGAATTTTATTTCAAGTCGTTCTCACTGAATCGACATATATATCTAATGTCTATATAACTTCTCGTGGCTGCCCGTAGTTAATCTAACTAAATGTTGTCTGTCTGTTTGAGCTCTCGAACCCTGAAACTTACCTTACAATTGTTTGATACTCAGCCAGTTTGTAACTCAGCCAGTAACTATAGTAAAGGTAATTTTTATCAACTGCGTTCTAATGTTATACGCACAACGACAAAAGAGATATATTTCTAAATTAGACCACCTTTATTATGACAACACTCACAATAATACACATACGAGTCACTAAAAGCTCTAATTGTAACTTCATCTCATGCATCATGTATTCGTTGAGTGAAGACAAGTCATGTTCGAGGCGACGTTTGCTATCCTGGTACATACACATTAATTTACCTTAACTTAGCTACCGTGTCTGTAACACAAATACGGACGGTTAGTGTGACATGGAAGCCACAAGTAGGACCCACTACGATATCACTGTCAAGTTACTTTGGTTTTTCTTCTTTGTTGTAAGATCAATTATCTAAATATAGGGTGACACTGAGTACACATAACTTTGACTATTAAACATCGATTATATGCGTTCATCGTCGTTCATTTCTGCGAGTCGACGGTTGTTCACAAACAAAACAAAAACTTAACTTAGCAACTTGAGGCAATAACCCAGAATCAGAAGTAGGAAAAAGCTTCCATTGATTATTTTTAGACCATACGCCCATTTGTTTTTGAAGTCTATTTTTGACTCATTCTACATTTAGGCAAAGGTAAAAAAGTTCCCAAACGTCGACACGAGCCGCTGTGACGGATTCGATGACACTTAGACTATACTGTTTATAAAATATATGTATAACTATTACATCGAATAACAGGTTAGGGTGAGACACAAACCTGTTATAGTTGGCATCAGTTGTTTTCGTTGTGGGAGCGCTTCCGACGCGTTAGTTGCTAGAGGTTATCTCCGGATGGTCGCATCTTGCTATTGTGGGGAGGACGTTTTTGAATCTTCTTCGTTACTCTATTCTGCTCACCTGCTCGCTACTGAAGCTGCTGTGGCTACACCTAAAGGACCCAGTCGTCCATGAACCGGTGGAGGCATCTCCTAGTCAGACCTGCACTGTAAAGGGGGCAAAGCACGCATCGTCAAGTGAATCTTCCTATCCACTGTCAACCAAAAGGCCAAGAAGAGAGGGCAGCGACCAAATAAGGTATGACGGGTGACACCTTTCCGTATCTGCCTTTTTGTCAAGCGAGCTCTGACTTATAATTTTCGTGGATTCGTCAGTACAGCTCCACGAATTTCTTTATACTGAGGGTTAACCTGCAAGCTAGTAAAAATCTTTTACGTTAGTATGGATGCAATGGAGGGTTTTTCTTACTTGTATCTAAACGCATGTATTTATATTAGCTTTGAAAGTATAGTTGTTCCATCTGTCTCACGCCTTGTGCCGTCAAAGATGTATCAATTTGTGGTCTAGTCAGCGGCTTCACTTGTGGCCAGATGCGGTAGTTATTGTGTACCTGTTATACATAATGGCTTCCTTATTTTTCACCTTATCTTATCCGAAACCACTTTAATAATAACTTAAAAAAGACTCATGTCATTATCGGTGTCTTCAGCTATTATTCCCACGCTTCCGATAGCAATAATTGCAGCGCAAGTAAGCTTCATCACTTAGTGGCATCACATGTCTATAAACATCTTTTAGGGTTTAGATATGAAGGCCGTGGCGTATGGATCTTGCCTTCTTCAAATCCTCAAAGTCTTCAAACATCATATTTAGATGTATTTGTAAATAACCAAGCATTCATGCATGTCTTGATTCAACTTTGAGTCTCAATGCAGTTCCAGCGTCGGCTAGAAAACCGACCGACACGATTCTCGGACATAGGCAGACAAAAACTTTTCCTCACGCTCGTTCTTTAACTTCTTCTCTCACATCACCGTAACGCCGCTGTCGTTGTTGTTTATGTCGTAGACGCGGCCCTCTATCGGGCCCCCGCGATGGGGCTATTACTGTCGGACTTTGTTGTGCATTGCTGCTGCGGCCGCTGTCACTACAGTTGAGGCCGAAGGCCTGAACGCAGCGGATGATTCTGATGATGGAGCCAGTGGGCTCTATTGAATGGCCTGGAGTTGTCTCGAATCCCGCATGTTCTGTGTTGTGCGGCCTTTTAAACCCGGGCACAGTGGCGGTCGGGTCTTTAGTCCACAGCGTCGTGGCTACTGCAGTATATGAGCATGGTCTGTTGCTATACCACTATAGAACTTTCTTTTTCTCTTTCGACAGACATGACGTTCTCCTACTACCCAGTACTGCCACAAAGACTACAACTACTACGGTTCCTCGTAATAGACATTGCTTGCGTTTGGTGTGGATGACGATGCTTTGCTGCGGCCTGTTGGCCTAGACGGGGCCAGTGACGCACATCGTGGGGTGAGATGTATATAATATTATTAATCTCGTCGACATCTTTTCGCCTCAGTTAACCCTTGTGGACGCTGTTGTTGATGCTGGCATTCAGCACTCGCTTCCACCCGATGGCCAAGCAGGAACAGGAGGCGGCGGTGGTCTAGTGTTTGAGAGATGCTAAGGGCTATGCCTCCGCTATGCTTTTTCTTATAACTGGGTAACCGCAATGATGATTTTCTTTCTTGCAACAGCGATATTCGGGTCGCCTCGAAGGATTCAGCAGGGATACGCACAAGCCAAGCATAAGACTGAATGAGCTTCTCTTCTGCTGGGCTTAGAGAACGAGCGCCACGATCACCCGAGGTGAGGGACGAAGCGACGGTCAGATCGACGGACTTCAAGTGAGGCGTCGTCGGGATGACCTGACATATCTTAGCGATCCAGAGTGTGCCGAAGTCGTCGCAGCGAAGAAAAGTTTAGCAGCTGCACGTCTACCCCTACATTCCCGTCCTGTTATCCTTTTAGCAGAAGTAGTTAGAACCTCCACTAGTCCACAGGGACACACACACGCACACAGACACCAAAACACACAGGCACTTCCAAACGCGGAGACTCACATGGGTGCATATGTACACTCGAGAAATGGGTGCGGTTACCGCTACTGCTGCGACTCACTCAAAAAAGGATATCGAGATGACACGACGAGCAGGAGTAAGAGAGGAACTACTAATTAAGGAATGATTGGCAATCGGACCACGATGGCAAGAGCAGACGACGACCGAAGGCAGTTGGGCTGGCGGACGGGGGTGTCCTTAGATTTAAACTCGTTCGATTAGTTGGACGACGAGACGTCGAACGAACCCTCTTACCGACCAATCGTTATCTGTGACCGGGTATGCTCGCGCGAACTTGGAAACTGAAAGCCGTGTGACGTGGTCGGTTCTCTCTTTCCGCTCTTTTTGGCCGCTGATCTTGTAGCTTGAAGCGACTGCATGTGTCTGGCAGGAAAGCAACTGAATAACGGAGAATGAGCAGAGTTAAGGGATGCCACGGGCCACTTTATTGAGAAGGTGGTCAATCAACCCAACGGATCATCGAAGCCGCAAATGTCGGCTAATTTTTTTTTCGACGGGGCACACAGAAGCAGATGGAGAGGGGCGTAGAAAAATTGGATTCTCTCTTTCGTACGATTTCTATGCGTAGCATCCGTCTGATGACGCTTGCGGTACTGGTCGTGTGGTGTCTGTTGCGATTGAGTTTAGACTGCCATGACTATGAAGAATATTAGTTGGAATGAATTTGCCCTAGCCATTGAACCAGCTTGTGGTGTGGAGGCTGAGCTCCAATAGGGTACTGATTACGTTGAGTCGAGAAATGACGAAAAAGCGCGTAGAAGAGTGAACCAAGGCAGCGGGCCCAGATAATCATATGACCCGCTAGTTGTACAAGAGTCGAGTTTATAGAGTTATCAAGTTCGTCCGAACGGAGGCATTGTTAAACGACGTAGATCCTGACAGCAAAGTTGAAATACTTATTTACAAAGTTACCAAATTATGTGATAGTTCCCTCTGCTGTCTGAGGTATAAGCTTGTGCCAACTTAACTCTTGACACTGGAGATGTTTAGCTAATGCTGTTTCTATCACATTAACCTTGCTAATATTTAACTTACATAATTAAAACTAATCGTTTAGTTATGTGTATATTATTTGACAAGGTTGACACGGCCATCGCAGTAAGAGCATCGTAAATCAACGTATATGTATATGATATACGTATAGGTATATTGATAAAAATATTTGTGGGCTTCATCGGCAGCGATAATGCAGCAAAGCTTCCTTCAAAGGCCATACGTTAAAAAGCCTGTAGAAGTTACTTGCGTTTGTTAAATAATCTGTCTTCAAAGCACTGCTTGCTGTTATCCCTTCGTGTATATATTTATTGTCACTGCACGGATTCTCTACCCCGCCCACAAATTCAATGGGTCCGTACATCGTTACTTATTCAACTATCACGGTTCACCGTATTGTCCTCGATATCAGCCGCAGCCCTACGCATAAATCAATCGACCAATCATTAGTTCAAGCTGGAGGTCATCGTTTCCTCACGAGAGGTACTCTCTGTGCTACCCAAATGCTTTCTGAGGGTCGAAGATCTACGCGCTGTCAGCTAGCCTCGCCGACACGAGTTTGGATTTTCGTTTTCGATTCGAGCCGTTATAGTTCCACTGATTCATCGTTACAATCTGTATACCAACTTCTGTGAAGCATTTTTGAAAGGGCAGAAACTTTGATTCGCTGAGTTTTCTTCTAAACCACTGCCCTGCTGTGCTAGTAATAATGACGATTTTTGCCCAAAGGACACACCGGTAAAGGTTAATGGACGTATGAACAGCGCGATCGAAGCATCGTGCACACCCTCACACATAGACGCAAACAAAATCTACTACTAATCACTGCACGCGAAAAGATGGCTTCTTAGGTCTCAGCAGATAGGTTTATCGACTTGGCATAAGCGGTTCCCCGTCTCTGTCTAACATCTCTCCAATGATGAGACGTTATCGACGGCCTTAGACTACCATTACCAATATGTTCATTCATTTTTCGTTCACTTTTCTGCATGGGACATTAGTATAGGAGCCTCAGATGAAGAAATAAAGAGAGACACAGGAAGTACCACGCGAACGCTACTGTATGGAGTGCGTAAGGACTAACGATATGTTTATTAGCCAATCATTTCTCTACGTGTGTACTCAAGCTAGCGGCTTTCCTGCATGTTACTAGTGGACAGTTCTCGATCAAAACTCCCGCCCTACTTACCTGCGTGCCTATCTGGCTGCCCTCCTTATGTACAACCCGCGGCTCGACACGACATTTGCGGTAGCTGCTACTGCACACAGTTGATTTTAATCGACCCGTTGTCTCACCACACTCTGCCACTTCTGGGCTGTACAGGCGCCATTGCCACAGAGAACTATCGCGATCCGAGAGCGGTCGACGCTACGGAGGTAGTGATCGGGTACCGCCCACAGCGAGCATTGTCGATGCAAACGCAACGACCGACATTGTTACTGGCAACAGCAGGCAGAGTATAGGACAGCGCGTGATCGGCTGCATCGGCTGAGTGGAAGTGAAATTCGGTCGAAGAAATCGCACACGCAGTCACAAGTCAAGAGGCCAATGATGACTATTATCACGTTATGATGATTGTGATGAGGCCGGCATTGATGGCGCACTCGTGGTTTTGGGCGGAGTATTTCGAATTGATGTGAAGAGAACGAGGCGGCCATATTGTAAGAGGGCCACGATGCGAGCGTAGAACTTTTTGAGGCGTAAACTTTGCCTGATTTACATTGTAGCGGTAAGCGAATACACAAGCTGATTGCTGGTGACAAGGACTCGGCTGGTTGATAAAAGGAATGTATAGGGGATCTGATTCACTTGTGGCGATTGATCGATCAATCTATATTAGTTGCGAGTGAATCAGCATCATTCGGTTTCCGCGACATAAAAAGGGAAACGAAACTGGAAAGTCGTCGTTCAGAAGTGTGGTTTAACATAGGCAAAAGCTATTTTCAACACGGGAAAAAGTTCCATGCCTTGTCATAGGCCCTGACAGAGAATACTTGAACAATTTTCTACCTAAAGCAATGACGTCTCTTCAGAATTTCGAGAATGAATTGTAAGCCAAATAGGCGTATAACCTCTCTCTGGAAGGCCTAAAGCGTACAAGAATAACCTGCGAAGGTTACGTTCGCATATAATACACTCCAAATGCACTTCTAGTAGTAGAATCCGCGCACGTATCCAGTCCTTAAATTCAAATATCCGAATTCTAAATCAACTAATGCCAACACCCTATTTCAATGAACGAATACTTATGTGGCAGAGGCACACCATACATTTCAAGGGCGATCCAAGAGCCGGTGATCAGCACGGCTAAAAAAGAAAAATGGCCGCGTGTGAGTCAAGTCATTGATATGTACTTAAGATCTAATCATTACCTCCAGTCCATCGTTATTAGCTAGCTAGCTTGCTAATTTCTGCATTCTTGGTCAAGTCGACCTCTGCCTAATTGAGTCAGCGAAAGGCTTATTCGTTGCGATGCGCTTTGTAGACTCACTCACTCACTCACTCATTTTAGGTGAGCCGTTAGGTAAGGTGCACTGCGGTGTGGTGCACTCCAGTGACGAAGCGGTTGCATTTGCCATGGAATGCCCCTAGTTGAATCCTTCTCTTCTATCACAGTCCCATACCTATGTACATGCGTAGAGACACACTAGAGAAAGGCAAAAAAAGAGACACTTTGACTGCTTTCTCCTGTTGCTGCTGATGCTACCGTCGGTGGTACTGCTTCGACGGTTCTATGGCCTACGCTCTGGCGCCAGTCTCTACGCCGCTTAGTACCCTATGCCAATGGTCGTAGTGCTAACGGTCGGCGAGTTAATAACGGCGAGTTTTTATAAAGTGCTATAAAGTTGTCATCCCCCTCTCCCTTCATTCGTGGGGCCAGCAACCATTGCGGGGTGACGTTGCTCCATAAAGCTGATGAGACCGCTGCCACTGTCCTGCCAATGGCGCCGTTGCTGGCACAGCCATCGGAGCTACTGACACGGGCATGGCAATGTCGTAGAGTAGGGGAAGGATCTTTGGAAGCGCTACTGATGCTGATGTAACAGTCGCTGGTGTAAAGCCTATCACTTTGGGGCATCACACCCACCGTTGTTGGCCGATTCGTCGTCACGACACAGTGGACCTCTTTAGGGACACAGCGGCTGCATCAGCGGTTGGACCTAGTGTAGATCTGGGGGAAGTGTGGTAGTACGGTGTGGTATAAAAGGGCCATTTGCGAGTGCAGTAGCCTGAACAGTCAAGTCCGTTTGCGGTTTCGCCTTGCTAAGGATGAAGGAAGGCGCCTTGCTCGAAGTAGTCCAGTCCAATTCCTAAAAGCGGGCCGCGGTCCATGGAAGGGGCATTGGGCATTGAGGGAAGTGCGCTTGGGCTCGTGTCGGTGGCGGTAGCTCTCTGACCAAACAACCACGACGGCGACGGCTTCGCACTGGCAGAAACAGCAGCAAATACAGACACACTAGTGCGTTTGGCGGTCCGTAGTTTAAATTTAGAGCTCTGGCCCCACATAAATTATCATGTTTCCTCTATGCTACAACCAGCACAGCTGCTAGTTGTCGGTACAGCGATGACGGCGCTTTAGCAACCGCACACATTCGCCGACAGCGTGAAGTTACGAACTAGGACCCAGGCCAACCTGGTTGAGCCACCTGCAGTGAAACGGCGGTTGGCTGGACATCCTAGAGCTCTCCATTTTCCTCGTACACCCAACAAGCATTGTATGAGTAAAATAGGACAATATAAAAATCTCTGCCGCTTTGACAGGTTACACACGCAGGCAACTTCTGCGTAAGAAGTCATCCCTAGCTTGCTCACTTTGGCAAAGCGGTTTGCTGGGGACCTTTTTGTACCTGCTGGTATAAGTGATGGTGGCGGCACATATACATATTGAACGCTTGTGCCAAGTGTAGAACGGGGGCGTCCCAAAGATTCGAAAAGCGCCAACATCTACTCCAAGCCGTTTGCCACAAGCGATGCTATATAGAGTGAGTTCTGGCAACAAGAACAAGGGGAAATGGTTTGGATAGTGCTGGAAAAGGCATATGGTAGTAACAGAGGTGTAAGGCGTTTTAGATTTGCGATAGCTTGGGATCCTTTAAGCAGCGAATCGGGTGAAGGAAGAGGAAAAAGAGGGTCTAGATTGAATTAGGAGAACAGGTGAGAGGTACGCATCTGCTGTTGAGCGAAATTCGCGAATCAGCGGTATTTTCGTCAGTACTGTGTATTGCTATTGCAGCGAGTGTAGATGTTCTGTAGAAGTTTCCGGTCTCGAAGCACCGGCCCTTGACGGCTACGGACCTACAAAGATCTGGCACTCACAGCATTTGTTCCCCGTGGATTGGGTGTGTTTGTCTTAATTTCAGCGAGGTTGTGCGGACAGCAGCAGCAGCAGCAGCAGTACGACTCCAGTGTTTGCCGCTTGGTCGTCTTTACTCCTTGACGCTTTCCTCTTTGGGCGTTTTGAGTCCTTGGAGAGAATAGGGCTGCCCTTCTTTTTTTCGTCTTCTAAACCCCACGACCCCGTACCACCCCTCCACTTCGATTCAAAAGCCCTTCCCTTCCCTTCGGATCTCCCCAAGAAAGAGCCAGTGCTGACTTCTTCCGAAATCACTGGTCATCTCATCTTCCCCGCCTACCGCCTGTTCAGCCCTTACATCTTTGCGTCATTCTTCTCCTGTTCCTGAACGGTAGATGGTAGCGAGCCAACGAGCGAGCGGCAGTCCGTCCATCCATCCTGCGTTTTTTCTCCATCATCTTCCTGGCCTCCGTGCTGTTGTTTCGGGTTTTCCCGCCCCATCGGTCCTGATGATACATCCATAGAGTTTTGGTTGGTTAGTTTGTCGTTTGCTTTGCTCTTACTTTTTTTCATTGTATTCCTCGTTCTGCTCGACACAGTAAGGACGACACGAGGGAGCTATCGCATTGTTTCATGACTATGGCCGCACAACAACCGGCACCTGCAGACCAACACTACGATGAGCAATCACTGCCAGCTGCAAAAAGCAGAACCGACCGCGAATGAACAGGATAACAGCAAACGCCGCGTATCGAATGGATGAACTATCCACAGGCCATCGATTAAGCGAAACATTACAGTAAGACAAACTAAACACTATACATACATGCAGCTTTTGTCTGTATTTGAGGACCCCTAGAGCTGGCGATGACTGTAGTTCTCTCACCCAGCCATTCAATCCTTTTATATCTCAATGTAGTGAGTACGCAAATTTGTTCTTGTCTTGTTTCTTTTTTTTTGCCAGCTTCTTGATTCATGCAAGAACATATCCGTCAGGCGGCCCAGCGGGGGGCAACCGTTATCGCAATTGTCGTCGTCGCCGCCGCCGCCGTCGTCGTCACAGTTATTGGCACTATGGCCATATGTGTAAGACAAGGCCAAAGCCGCACTGGCAGCAAGTCACACAAAAGTTTTCTTGTGAACCAAGTTAGCTGAAGATCAAAAGGACGATAGCTAATAGTCGATAAGCTAATGGAAAATCGAGACTAGCCCGGGTGCCGTTGCACTTCGTCGTCGTTTGAATAAACACCGAAGAAAGAAGAGTATACTGTATGCAATATGGAGAAAACGACCGACATTTCATAACGGAAGAAGTGTTGCCGGCCGCGAGGTGATGAACGAACGTAGTTTTTACCATAGAATAACGACTATCACCCATCGTAGTGCTTGCTTCTTCTTAGCTTCGTTCTCCCTTTACGTGGCCAATAGCTCGGTGAAATATGTTTTCGTCGCTTTTGGCCGTGCCTTTTTTGTATTGCGCCGAGCACTGTATTAAGCGCCGATTGCCACCGGCTTCATCGTCACCTTTACTATCTAAAGAGTTTGTCTTCTACTTATAGGGGGAGGCTATGAAACAATATTATGAGCCCCTTTTGTCTGCGATGCAAAGGGTGGATCTTCAAAGAAGGCAAGTGACGCAGTGTCTATCAGGACAACAGAATTCCTAGGATACCCATAATTACCCTCATACGACTCAAGTAAGTTGAACAATGACAACTTGTATTTAGGGTACCCTTGAAGGGACGACACTTTAATAAATTCTGGCAGTTCGTTGATAAAAGGACACCTTTGTCCTTTTATCAACGAACTGTTTTTGAAACGAATTCGAAGGGTGTGAACATCTCTTCAGTTAACATACGAATCAATCTTTACGATAGAATATATCAATTTACAGTATAGCCTTTTAAAAAAGATCATCAAACCATTCACTGTAGAAACAAATGTATGTGAGGTAAAATAGTTTAGTCGCCGCTTTATCGTCTAGGTAAAAGCGAAACTGTTGTATTGTTTCCTCTCGCTTGATTGTTCTATACACACATTTGATACACATATATTGTTGAAGCGGTCTCGTCGTCTCGAAGAAGTTCCGTCGTCTGCTAGTAATAACAAGCGGTCATTTGCATTGAGTCTATATACAGCTGTGTCTATCAAACGTGTATTTATTTTTAAAACCCATATTATGAAGTTTTGTTCATTACAATTCGGTCGCACCGAATAGGGCAAAATGACCCTAGACAGCGGTTTATCTCACGCCGTTTCTGTCTCCGTATGAAAAGTAAAACACGCCGCTCTCTAGACTTAGAGACGATGCAGTCTAGCTGAATCTTTAAAATACATTTGCTCATCGGCGCCACTGGCCAGCAAGGCTTGCCTGCCCAGCGCGCTTATCTTGGACCGCGGATGATAAGTCCCACCTGCTCGTAGCGGCTTCTAAAGATTGTCGATGGATTTCTGCCGATTTACTTTGGCAAACCGGCGCAATTACGACAACCTTTAGACAACTACGACGAAGCAATATACATACGCAGGTTTCTATCGCCAACAAAAACCGTACTGCCGTACATGGTCCTACACGTAATTCTTTGTTCCTTGGTTGGCGCAGTAGCAGGTCTTCAACTAGCGGCCCACCTGTAAGACGTTCGAAGGGCGCTCCCGAAGGAACAAGGACGCGAAAGGTTCGACTAGCCACAATAGCTCTAAACGTAAAAATGGAGCCTCAAACATCACACGACCCATTCTCTATCAAGGTAATCCGCTCGACCTTCAGACCACCTCACAGGCACGACCGACGTTGCCTTCTGATATATTTTTATGCGAAGAGAACAACCTGTAGCTGTTTTAGTTAAAGGCGCTTTCAGAAGCGGCTGTCAATTTAGTTAGATATTAAATCGGGCAAATAGTTCACGAAAAATACTGCTCACTCGGCGAAAGGACTGAGCTTACTTCGAATGTTACCTAAAAAAAGCATCGGAAATTAAACGTTCGACTCTAATTTGTCAATCAGCGCTGACTTGGCACTTGCAAACTGTTAAAAATCTTACTGTTGAATTTGTTGCGGAAGAAAACTATTTGGTGAGTCGGTCTTTTACAAATGAAAATGATCGGAAAACTTTGAAGACCTTGCACGTATCATCTCTTACCACCCCTACACGGATCATTCCTGGGGTAATTAGCTCGGCTATGTATTATTATTGCAACACCCGTTCTCATTACAATTGTGGAAGTTCTGCTTGAGGGGTAAACTTAACTGCTTCACCTGTATTAGAACACGGAAGTGCAATACAATTGAGAAAAATGTTCGCAAATGCATTGATACTAGCCATGATTAGTGACAGATATAGATATATAAAAGCATGATACAGCTGTATGGACGACTCAATGCGTGACCCAATGAACCGAGGATTGCGGGTTCAAGCCTCCCTATCGACACATACATAAGTAATAACGAAAGAAACAGCCTTATTCTAGGACTCAGCTGAATGTGTTGTCGACAAAAATCCGGATACTTCGCCGCGCCTTCCCTGTTCGCTCGAAGCTGTAGATTTGTTGACATATATTTGTCTAGGGAATATGTAGTTACTACATATGACGACGTATTTAAGGCTATCGATTATACAAACTAGCACTTCATGAGAGTCATCCTATCCGCATAGCTTCTTCATCAACTATTTAGTAGTAAATCGTTAAAACAATTGTTAACAAAAACATCGTCAATTGTCAAGATTTAACAGGAAATTGGTTAGCATTACTTCACTCAGGAATTCCATTTGGTATACAAACAGAGTAAACTATGCGGAACGAACACTTTACGAAATCGTTTGACTGATTATCGAAGGTTCGCGTGGCGCATCGATAACCAAAATGTGTTGCTGTTTCTACAAGTCACATATTGTAGTACCCTTCAATGGGATTAGTTGGATGGTATTACCGATAAATTGACTGATGTTTTTAAGCACCTGTTTAGTGTTTGCGTCTTCGAACGTTCTGCCCAAATTTATTGTTTCATTTACATCGTCCTCTATCTTTCATGATTTTTTTTGCAGAATTGCTCCTGTTGTTTCGAAAATAGTATCATTCGAATTTCGCTTTATAAGGTCACTGGGTGCACCTTTTTCGAAACGATACAATACCCCCTAATGGCAACTATTCATCGGCATTCGGCTTATCCTATCAATTCTTTTTAGCCCCATTCGAAGCCAAAACGATACGCAAGTTTCGACAGCTACCCCCATCTTAGGAAAAAGAGCAGTGTTCAGCTAACGTTTTTCCCGTGTAAGTGTATGTGCCCCTCTCCCCCTTTCCCCGCTTTCTATGTTCCCTAGTATCTATGCCGGCACCGGTGCACCAGTAGTTCGTGTCTAGTGCGCTTATTACCCTATTTTGCCTGCTGCTACTATTACAGCGAGCGTTACTACTAAATGAGTGACAAGACGGAGACATTTCCCGACAAATGACACATGTAAATGGCCTCGGATACCTTCTGGGGGCCCGCCTTTGCCCTTGTCGGTTTTCTCCGTGTTTTTGTCGCTCCCCTTGCTTGAAAAAGGCTCGGACGGGGTCGGACTGGGGGTATATTGCCCAGCCACCTTTGGACCACGCTGCCTTACACACTCAGAAACGGCTAGGGAGAGGAATCGGCTTCCGTGTTTGCCTCTGCCGTCGTTCCACCCATCAAAGCCGGCCGCCCGCGTCGCAGACCACTTTCACTCACCCCTCCGTCTCCTTCCCTGGTTTTGTGGTTTGTCCGAGGTCTATGTGATGTGTCGCGCCCCATATGAGTCGCTCTGAAGCAGGCAGCCGAATTTGGCGGCCTCGGTCGACAATGACGATGAACGAAGCCTATTTCTCGTCTACTTCTCTTGCTCTTCTTAGGCTTTTCTCTGCGTCAATACGTAGCGGTGCTATTGACGCCAGCTTGTGGTAGTTGGTCTCAGTTCGTACGAGAGACTCAGATGAAAGAGAGAGCACTGGGCCAATGTGTCGTCGCTAACGGCGACATCGCCCTCCCCTGGCAGCCAATGCTCCCCATTGATCTTTGCTCCCCAACAGGAGTGGCTTCCTTTTTCGTCCGTTACAAACGAAAGAGAAAAGGCGAGCACCCAGATAAAAAGGCGGACCCAAGTGAAGTCAGAATCCGCAGCAGTAGCGCTTGGGAATCCCGACGAAAATCATGGGCAGGATAGGGAGCGATCGACGCGAGGCCTATATACGGACCACTGCTCAATCCATCTACACACATCCATTTCGCACGAATCTACCCCTTTTTCATTGGCAGTTGCCCTATGAGTCCTGTCCTCAACGTGGGTGGCCCTGTGGAGCGTTAGCAGAACCACGAACTTACGGGGTGCTGAGGTAGGAAGCGCTCTATTGAGGATTGTTGATTGAACTGTTGAAGGACCCCACAGGGATTGTATGCCTCTTCGTCTCGAAGCATCCCCTACGCGAGTTGCCACGGAAGCCAAATCACAGTATAGCAAGCTTGGCTGCATCTGATGCATAGAGATGAAGCAGAAGGCTTCCGGCTCAAAGGAGAGTGAGCAGGGATGAAAAGGCATCTATGAAACACTCAGAAAATTTGAAGACAATCTAATAATGTAAGAAAACGTAATGCCTTTGTCGATTCAGGGGTGTCGAAGAATTAGCAACGGTCGAAAGTTAAACCGGGACATAAGAACAATTGTTTATACGCATCGCTATACGACAAATACCTGTGCTTGACCTATACAAGGTACGAACAAATAGTTAGGAACGAACGCATTATTCGATAATAATAATGGTCAGCAGTACAATTTGTTAAGAAGTAGTTATATAATAGTTCACAGGTATCTCTGTACAGAAATTAGTGGATTTGAAAACAGAAAATGTAGATATCTTTTACGAACAAGTAAAGGTAACCGTTCAAAGTCTGCAGTCTACGATATTATATAGCTACCTTACCTGCTCAGTTCAAGCGGACTTTTTCTTTTTTTGCGGATAGTTTATTGATTATAGTTAATTAGCTAAGGAGGCAATCACGCACAATCCCAGTAAAATTAGAAAATTGAATAAAAATCTACATGTAAAGAGTAGTGATGTGTAATCAATCTCCGCAACTTGTTCAGCTGCTTATTAGGTAGATACTTGAGATAAATGTCGATTTCATTGTGTGGGCCTCTGGATATTTCATGCAAATAGACCCAATATGTTGGTGTTCTTGCGCAAAAGTTAAACTAACGAACTTAGAGACACCTGTATTGACATGTTAGGTTTCCTGAGGGATGCAAATTCTAAGAGTCTATTATTAGAGAATAATTGAAAATTCTCGGAATAACCTCGCCCGTAAATTTGTAAAGTATTTATGGAAATCGACTGGGCATATTCATGTGGAAGTGTGCTTATATGTGTGGAAAAAGTTAAACGTCACATGATAAAAATAATTTTTACTTTTTTTCCCCCTGTGTGACAATCGCGCGGCTCAACCAATAAAGCATTTGTTGTCATTGCCCCAGTAACTGTTGGCTAGCTCGACATAGATTTACCTTTTCTTTTCGAACAACGGTTGGCTTTAGGCGATCGAGAAGACCAGGGAGTGACGTAGACCGAGACTTGTGAAAGAGTCGGGGAATCGCGTATTGCTATCAACATGAACGACGACGGCAACGGTGGTCCGATCGCCGTCTCGAGTGACATATGACATTGGACCCCATTGGACACCTCGTAGCTAGCCGCTACCCTATGTTTCGGGGATTTGGTGCGGGTAGCTAATGCAACGGGGGTCCGCCCGTTCGCTTGATACAAACAAACCTTGCGAAATCACGAAGCAACTGTGATAGGTTGCCTTTTAGTGCGGGCCTGTATTGAAAGACTTCCCACACTGGAACGGCAGCTCCGCCGTTACAGCATTCGGTACCGACGATACGAGGCGATGCAATAAGGGTGGTTCACAGGGCTCCCCTGGGCGACATCTTGGCAGTGGTCCTTGCGGCTTGAGAAGTAGGCGGCTGTCTGGCATGAACGGCTCGAACATGTTCGTACACTCATGCAGGCGGCGCCGCGACTATCGACGCCGCCATAAGCCAACAACCAATGAATGCCCAATGGTCTGCTAGTAACAGAAACAATGCCGCTGAAAAACCTTCGCCATAGGTGTAAATGCTATCGACGAGCAGATGACTAGGCACTGCCAGCGCTAGTGACGTCGATGGCAGTCTAACAGGTGTGCTCCAGGCGGGACCATTTCGTGGATTTGATAGGGAGGCCGTCTTGGGCCGGAGGCTACCGTCGACGAAGGCGCGTCTACAAAGGCGGCTACGCAATATACGAGCGAAACGATATGGGAATCTATTGCCTCTTGAGGCCTCCAACGCTCCGGGCAGAAAGAAAGCGATCCACACCGGTGATATTTATTCTTCGAGGGAAAAACAACTTAAGCTAACGGTTTTTCGGCAATGAATCCCTCGATGTCTTCGTCAACGGCTTTGTACCTGTACATGGACAATATACTGATTCCGTTGTTGAACGTCGCTCGATGAACAAGTACTTATGCTACTGCGCGTTAGAAAAATTTCCACTTCAAGTATCAAATCAGCTGTAGCATTAACTAAGTATAATAGATTTCGCCACGACGGCCAGTACGGTGCAGAGCTGTACGCCGCTTCGCACACTAAACGTTTTACATTTTGGCTGGTTCCGATTTTTCGAGGAAGCGGAAATCGATCTTGGTTTGGCAGAGACAAAATTCGTCATTGGTAAAGTTCTATTGAAACTTGTAATCGTGTAGTATATTCCCATTTGACCTATTGACCAACTGTTTTTGTTATTGTCGCTACTTATAAACGTTACGTATAAACGTAATGCTAAATATGGACGTGATAACTGACTGAGTCAGGAGAAGCCACTTCGATCACGACGTCGAGACGGCTTCTTCTATACCATCGAAATATCTCATTGAAACTATGGGACTTAGTATTATGCTTTCTGGAAGTTCTCTATAGGCTACTGAAGAAAAATCTCCGCATGTAGAGAAGCAGATAGCATAAACTCCACGTCTTATATATATATTTCTTGCAGTTAAAATTTATTATATTTATTAAAACAAAAACGTACCAGCTCCTAACGTCTCACACACAATTCATAATGAAGAAAATTTTACCTAGATACAAAAAGCGTTTAGGTTTGTGAGAAACCTTTTCTCTTCTACGAAAGGCAATTGACGTTTGCGTGGTCGTACTCAATATTTCGAACTGTGTTCGCACCTGAGATCAACAAACTTTATTTTTAAAGTTATGAATACTCGAAGATTATGAAAGATGTTAGATTTCAGGAAAAACTTGACAGCCAATAGCTTTAGTTTAAATACAATGGGTCTTGAGGGAAATTTGCGCATAGCTGATATGTCTGCTGATACCGTGAAATATCACCGTCTAAGAAGAAGCTGCACTCTATAAGTAGCTAGCTAATATATGAAGCAACACGAGAAAAATTAGTGTTCTGTCCCTGTCTCGCGTGGATGAGCTTGGCCTCGCGTTGATTTACATTATAATTGAATTTCAAATCCATAGTTTTCAAGCTTTTCTTTAAAGTTGAACGCTTTAAGGGATTTCGCAAACAGGACGCGTTTTTAGATGATTATGATTATTTTAAATCCAGATTACAACAAAATCGAAACAAGCTATAGACGTTTTTCTTATAGAGAACAAATTAACAATAACAACAAACAATTTTAGTGGCTAAGTAACGGGACGGACCGAGGTAGATACCAGACGCTGTCTAAAAAGCCCCTATTGTTCGATAATATAGATAGGCCGTTCTTGGGGCGGTGGCTGAGCTGGCTAAATGAGAAGCCTGCAAGTCTAACGAACCATTTTCTCTACGTAAGTTACTACAACGAACTTACGCATCGTCTATTTGAGTGTAAAAAGCGAACGAATGTGTGTTATCCGATGAATCGACAAAACTTCTTCCTTCCGTTTATAAGTTTGCTTATGGCTATACTTTATTGTTAAACATTTTGCTATCCTATCAAGGTTTGTGAGATTTACAGTACCGTGCGCATGATGCGTTGGTGTTAGGTAGCGAACGAGACACGCTACGCTATACGATACGTCTTGTCACTATACGTACATACATCTGTGAACATGTCGAGTTATGAAGTTGAGTGTCGCGGCTTGCTTGATTACTGGGAGATGACTACACAACGGATCCTCCTCCGGTTGCTTATCTCATTTACGGCCTTCGCCTCAGGGCTTAGAAACCTTGACAGCTTTAATACAAATCGGCCCCCGACAGGACAAGCTGAGCCTATGAGCAGGCTATAAATGTATATCATGGTGTCTTATGGGGCGATATCATGTCACAGCCTCGCTTCGTTCATTTCATAAACGATACGAACCAGCCAAGACTATTTAACTTGAGTAAAATATAGCAACGGTGAACAAAGCGTTGTCACTTGCGTTGGCTAGCTAAAGCACCGTTTACCGTCTGTTGTAAGGGCTAGGGAAGAACTTATGGAACCACTTACAGCAGAAATATAATGCCGCCCTTCTCCCATAGACCAAACCGTGAAGAAATAGGTAAGCAGCGAGGGAATGATCAGCTGCTGGTTGGGTTCATGTCGGCCGCAACGAGCCCATTATCCCAACCAACAAAGTGTTTTGATCATCGTTGCGTCATACCTACATAGCTTGGACACTCCTCATCCTTATCCTGCCTTGATAAGTAGTTCAGCATTTCGCTGTACACCTCTCCAGTCGCCGCTTGTCGTACATGTATTTCCCTTCGGCGTTGCGACTGATCCTTAGCTAACGAGTAGATTAGGTAGTCGTCAATATGCGTCGCCTCAGTAAAAGCTACCAGGCAACTTATTACATGAATTTGGTTTCTGCAGAGGCAAACTTGCCCGTATGAAGACAACAACCAGGTACAATAACTAGTGGTCGCTGGCGACGGGGGTGCAAGCAGGACGCGGACACTCGAAGGATAGAGACGACCCCAAACGAACGAAACGCTTCCTGCTGCAATACGAAGGACGCGTCATGCTGCAGAGTAGATGACATCACGACAGACCGCTATTGAGGGAAAGAGAGATCGATGTAAAGGAACATGGGCCGATGAGAGGACGATCTACTGGTAGAAGGTGGTGGGATTATGGCCGATGGTGATTAACGTGCACTGCATACATAGCGGGCTAGAGACGCCTTGCCTTCATGTTCGGACGAAGACATATGACGACAGAAAGGAAAGGAGGGAGAGAAGGACGACGACGACGATCAAAAGATGCGTCGAATATTTGACTTTGTGTTTATGTACCAGTATGTGAGACGTGTTTATGTGTTATGGCGCGCTGGCGAGCTCGGACTAAGACCGGCAGGCAGTGCGCGAGAATAACATGAACTATAAGTAGGCTAGTTATAGATGCAAAATGTATGAAAAAATCTCCACGTCTACACATATATGTGTATGTATATATACATATATGTATAAATCTACGAGGTAGATGGCTTTCTTCATTAGCTAATAATGAACTACTGTTCAGTGCCAGTTCGGCCTAAGACGGCCGAAGGCTCCATACACTCGAAAGACAAAGGGGTTGCTGGGAAGCCAGTGCGGTTAGGTGGATGTATATTTCTGCAAAATAGAGGATATTCAGTAAATTTCTCTAATTGACAGCAGTTTTACATTTTGAGATATAGTCTAAGCTTCAGTTCAGCTATCCTAGGGTTTTTTTTCATTATATATATATATATATATATATATATATATATATAATGGTGCATTTTAAATATATACATGTATATTTAAAGCGATATAAAGGGTTGTGTTGCGCGCAGAACTTATTCTCTGCAGTTCATTTGAGGCCTAATAAAGGAAGCCACAATCAGGATGTTCGCTATCATCGCTCACTTCTATCGCGAGGATTTGAATACTAAAAGCGTGCTTATTTCTCTAGTTACGTTCAAGCGTTTTGTTTAAGGGATAACATTCAAGTCATTTGTCATACGCAATAGCCTTAGCGATGTCGCGTTGACGTTTGTACAGTGAATAAGGCTGGCTATGCAGGCATCATTTTACCAGCAGCTACGCGTCGCAGCGGAGAAAGGCGTCATGGCAGTATTTTTCATCGGACAACACCGGCAACGACCCAGCGTTAAGACAGCAGATTTCACTGGATAGCTTTGTGATAGTGGAATGACGGGTTGAGTTATGCTTATTTTCCCCATCATGTCAAATTGTGCAGAGCGCTGTGAAGAAGGTAAAGACACCGAGCTCGGACACGGGTTCGACAGACGAAAGGCGAAAGCGAGTTCAGTTGGGTTGAGCGAGACGGAATGAGCAAGTGAATGAATGACCGATTGCAGCGGGGCCGTAAAGTGGACGGGCAGAAGCATATCCGAATTGTTCTTAGCATCATCATGCTCGTAGGCGCCGCCGCCATCAGCATCACCTTAGTCACACCATCGATATCAGCGACGTGCGGCTGTGATAAGCTCTCGCAGTCAACCGAGTCGTCCTCGTCGACACTCGGTGTCTCCGATCACTCCAGGCGGGAACAGGCACAGGCATAGGCACGCTTAGCACAGCCGCTAGCACTGCTAACTTTCCGCGCGATGGACGGCTCCGAAAGCAAATCGCCGCTTGGCAGCAGCAGTAACGCCTAAGTGATTACCACTACATCGACAGATAGAGAGCTTGCGTCACGCTCACTTTGCGACTAGTCTCTCTCTCTCTATCTGAAAATCTTTTTTCTATCTGTAAGTTTTCATTTACTTTCTTTCCGCTCATCTACGGCCGTCTCTCGTTTACTATTTCAAGTCTTCGCGCCGCTTCCTGCGACGGGTTTATCTCGTCGATTTTCATCTCCGTCCGCGGCAGTGTGCCATGCGCGAGCCTTGTGGCTTCTGCCGCTGCTGCGGCCGCTAAAGTCGCGGTGACAACTGCGATGAGGTAGAAGGCGAACGAAGTCATCACAAACGACCCACAACATGAGTCGGAGAGAAAACGCGTCAAGAGGAGACCTCCAAAACGAACCACCGACACCGCCACCAGCCTCCTACACAGTCGCAAATCATGTGACACGAAATTGAACATAGATGCGTGTGGATTCTACGGGAGGTTGCTTCATGTAGTCTTTGAGCGGCAATATATAGCTTACAGCAAGGAGAGTTGGCAATAGACATACCCCCGGCCCAAACACAGAGTAAGATACGGATGTAGGGGCGAGTGAGCAAGTTTGCGCATTTGAGCGTTATTACTACGCTAGAAAGTATAGCATGCTAGCTAAAGGTGAAAGATGGAAAAAGGTGTAAGAGAAAGAGAATGAGGGGGGACGCGTTTAGGGGGAAACCTAGGCTGAAGTGTGATTACCCCGTTGGAGCAAAGCTATTTAGCTCAGTCGGTGTCAAATTCGGCCAATTTAGGGCGTCACGACTACTGTTTGTTCCTACTACGGTTTTGAAATTAGAGAGAAGAAACCGGGTTCCAAACTGGCAACATTTTATAGCGGTTCCGCATTTTCGTTGTGCATGGCCAACGCAAACATCACCCGCCGGTGGCAGGCGAGGTTTAGGCCCACTTATTAATTTTCTGGTATACCCTTTTACCCAACAAATAGTAGTCATAATTTCGTTGCTCGGCAATTGCGGCTGAACAATCAGAATCCTGTATTCAAGTAAAAGGAGAACGTTTCTTGCAAATGCCCAAGTTAGTGACGAGCGAACTTGCTATTAACGTGGTAACTTGTGTGAATGAAATTCTATTTATTTCGGTTATTCGTTTACTGATTAGAAACGGTTACCACAAACAAGGTTTTTTTTTTATCTTTCTGCAATGAAGCGTTTCAATTGAGCTGTATGTAAAGGTAACTCGTATAATTATTATTTGTTAATTCGAGAATTCGCTCATTTATTAACTCGTGGTCACTTCCAAATTGCTAAATAAACTTCAATCACTTCCATAATATAGTGAAGAATGTTAAATGTTTTGTTGTAGGTACTATATGCTATATATATAGAATATATATATATATATATATATTCTGCCAATGTGCTGCAAGATCCATATATTATTGCCAAATTCTAGTCGATACTTTTCGGCAATGAATTTTCACCATTTTCAGGTTTTACTACTGCACTCACTTAATACACTCGTATCTGCCTCGCTGCAGAAATTATAGAGATGGATGCTTGATTATGGAGCCAGATGCAAAGAGACCCATACATCACAACTGCAACAGTGTTTCCCGAGTTGTTCTTTTTTTTTTGCATATTTAGCCTTTTCAGTCCATTAAGGCCCACTGCTTTGCACAAGGCATCCACCATCAGGGTCATCGTATAGGCCCAGGCCATTGGGTTTTGCGTCTGGTCATCAGGACCAATTGATTGCAAATAAAATCAAGTAACGCGACGCCACGTAATGTCGACGATCTTGGCGCCCAGTCTAAGAGTTGACACCGAACGTCTTATATATATATATATCGATAAAATGTTAAGGAGTAATCCTTCTTGATTTAATGTTAGAATACAAGATATACCTAGAAACAGGTTGCGTAGGCTATTATCTTCTCGAGACATGAGAAATGTTGTTTCCTAATTTCGCTTGCTCATTGTGCCTCTACTATTGCCATATCATATAGTTATCACCCACCTAAAGTTGATGATTGCTGTAGAAAAATTTTGATTTTTACATGTGCTTTTTAGAAATTAGGGTTGATAAAACGTAGAAAATTCATTGGAAAAGCAAGAACTGACGTTGTTTAGTAACACCACTAGTGCGGTCATAGCTGTGGCAAGCGACAGAGGTACCAATAACGGTCTCAGCAGTGCACGAGGCTTAAAAAACGAGCTGCTATGTGGTAGGCGACTCGATTCGTCGTAGTATCAAGTCGGCCAAACGGCAACCATAACGGCATAATAGCTCCTTCAGTTCGCTTTACCACAGGGTCGGTGGGCAAAATTTGTGAGTAATAGTGCAACGACTTTACCCAGTGAGGCCGCCTGCGATCTGCTTTTGGGGTATCGTCTGCCTTTTTTCGTGATCGGAGTAACCCTGCTCGTTCCCGCAGTTCACCCTGCGCATTAATGTTTTCCTGCTCTGAGCGTTATTTTTGGTTGTTTGGCGTAGTCAGCTGGTTAATGCTTCCCATCCTGACGAGCTATCCAACCTGACTAGGGCAGCAGGAGGGCAAGGGCGCTTTGTTTTCGAGAATGCTTTCGTACTCGAATCATTGACTCAATCGGTATTGCTGCGCTTGACAGCGTCGTCCTCCATTACGCATCTATTGCGTATGCTCGTAACTGATAGGAGGGCAACTTTGCCGTTCGGTTTTTCAGCTAAACCAGACGAAGCGGGACTTCTAAATAAAAATTTCGCTAGGTATTAAAATGCAAAAATATCCTGCCGTGTGATTGGTATTGTCTATGTTCTTCGACTACATGCTTTACGCGCTCGATAGAGCTGACAGTTTTAGACCAGTGAATCGTATCGTTATCGGTGGTATGCGCAAGCACCGTATATAGATACAGGCCAAGCGTAAGGGCAGGGCCGTTTTTGGACAATTATTATTTCATATTAACTCTCGGAAGGGTTAGCGATTCCGGGTTATGAAATGGCGGTCGGTTGTAACAAGGCTTCATTTTAGTCCATCTTGTTCGTGTGGCCTTCTGCACATCCAGACTCTGCCATATCTTTGGCATTTAGGCAGCTGGTGCGGATGGAACCGAGTCAGCAAATAGGCCAGAGAGCCTCAATCTACTTATTCAGTTACATGTTTCGGGCGAGATATTCGTTGGCATCCGAACTGCCAACGGCCGACAGCCTCAAACGCAAACAAAGAAGGCAAACATCCTTTTCCTTCTGACTAAATAGATTCGGTTAGAGATCATAATTTAGCTTCGCAAATCAAACACTATGATATCTGTGAGATCGGCTTAGAAGACACTGATAGCTCGTGGCGAACAAAAAGCGAAAGCTTTGGTCTCTAAACTAGAACTTTGTTCAATATGGCACTTCCTTAATTATGACTAGTAGGCGTAAGTGTACAGGAGCTTTGCAACACGCGGTTTTCTTTTGCGTACTAACTTAGGCACGCACCATCATTCAATAAATTACTACGAAATTTCACATTTACTCTTCTGGTCATTGTAGCTAATAATAATATTTCTAGTCATGGGAACATGAGCATCCAGCTGCGAACGAGCTGGTCGCAAAAAGCCTTATTTTTTATGAAGGTAATTTGTGTACGCTTACGCTTCTCACACCTATTCTACAACTTGTTTTTTTCCGGATGCTTGTAAACGTTCCAGAATAGAATGTAACTAGTGAGACTTAGCAAACGCTTAGGAATACACTTCAATGTGTTACGTACAAGCTCATTTATCTTTTCTCATTTTTTTTTTTTTTTCATTTCGGTAATATGTGGTAAGCATGCTATGCTTGTTTCGATACTCCGGCCCGATTCTTACCGGTGCCACTTTCGTCACCGTGAAGGTCCCTCGGTCATTGATAGTACGATGAAACGGCCACACGACCGAGGCTCGTTTGTCTAACGAAGTTAAACTCGCCATCGTCAGGTTCTTTTTGTTAGGTGCTTCTCACATCTTTTTTCCAAGTCCTCGTGGACAACGAGGCAGTAGCAAGTAGGTTGTCACTTGTATTCGCCCAGTTTGGCTTCAGCCTGTTCGTCGCCTACTACGGCCACGCCGCTGAGGCGTCACTAAGCGGCCCCATGTACTCACTCACCCACTCCTTACTCGTCCACTCTCGTTCGTGGTTTCACTCCCGTCGAGCTCCGTCTCAAATACTTCAAAATCGAATTGAATAAATTTTGCGGTCCGACAACTCGTCGAGTGTCCACCAGGCTTCGGCGGCAGCGATAGTGAGACAGGCCAAAGCAGGAGTAGCTAAAACAGCAGCAGTAGGCCAGCCTATCAAAAGGATAGGCGATTCTCTTCAATCGCCATACTGTTCCGTTGACGACTTGTGTGTTGTGCTGTCGCACTAAGCTCGTACCATTCTATTGTGGCCTGCCGACGTGGTCCCATTCACTGCTGGGCCCCGTCGGCTTGTCCTCCACTTCACTCCTTATACGCCTGCTTGGTCACTATGGGGAGACACCTTTTGCTTTCCCCTCATCTGAAGTGAAACTTAGCAGAGACACCTGCCAACTCGGTTCCCGCTGAGCGCGATGGACAGGGTAGAGTATCCTGATTTCGGTCATGTAGTACTTATAATGCCAATTTGTGCACATAGGCGTACAATATACACGTAGCAAATTGCTGGTACATGATTAACGCAGGATTCTATTACGTTTAAAAAAACTAACAGCATTAACTAGTAAATGCAGTAGCAACAATCAAGGCCGGACAAAAATAGTGTGTGGTACTGCGTTAATCTTAGTATGTTTTCAACTGTCCGAACAGCGGTACAAGACGCGTAGTTCTTAGGTACGATAAATGAATAGAAGAATAAATATCACAAGGTGAAGAAGTCAAGCTAATAAATGTACGTTTTTTTATACTCCCATACAGTGACAACTGACGGTCATCTACCGCTTTACTGAAACCTCATACATCTACAGAAAACGGGGTTAGCTTCTGCTAAGAAGTGTATGCTACATCATAAACAAGCTGCTCATTATATATTTAACTTCAATCGTAGATACCTACAGAGCAATCGGTGTCAATAGAAGTCATAAAATTCAATAGCGGAAGCAGGTACCTCTGCTCAGCTAAAGTGCCTTCGTAGTTTTGTCAACTCTGACGTTGTTTTTGCTCTTAGAGCGGTCTGCCTATTCTCTTATTAGACGAATACTTTTTAACCACTTAAAGTAATTTTAATCATCTTTGTAATCTAAAATCTTCTACAAGAAATTTAGTATTGCTCGTTGTTTCGTCTTCTCGATTCGTACTTTCTACGCAATCCATTCATCGCACCGACCAACTCGATCGTTTCGAGCATGAACCGCCCACATGATGAGCTCTTGAGGGATGAGCAGGCGCGCCGCGCGAAAATTCAAATAAGAGTGGTCTCGTAGAGTTGGAAAAGTGAAAGACATCCTCTCCCCTCCTCACCTTCTTTGATTTCTCCGCCAAGATCCGTGTATGACGCTGACTAAGGACAGTGACGACGGCCGCGACCACGGCCGCAGCGAGGATACTCCATGGGGGCGACTCAATCCTTAGCGGTTGCTTAAGAGCTCGGCTTTCGGGAAAGCACTCGAAAGTGACGGAAAGGGATCGCGAGAGAGAAACTAGGGTAGACAGAGGAGAGCTAAAATCTAAATGGGGTAGCATCGTGGAGGAGCTGGAGGCCTGACGACAGAAGCGAAAACGGATTTTTACTCGTTGTCGATTCCTCGTTTTCTTGTTCTTACTAGTGCTCCTCTTAGCTGCTCGGCCTCTTTTTTGGTAAGGCCCGCTGCCTTGCCTGGCTTTTCGTTCGTTTTCGAGTTGTTCTCCGACCGGAGCGCCCTTCTTGTTTTGGGCGCTCGTTCTTTCGTTCATCCGTTCTCGTACGGAACTCGCAGCTCTCAATTCCTACTGATGCCGCAGTTCATATTTCGAAGCCTCCGGCCGCTCCGCCGGCCAATACCCCACGATCCATTTTGAAGCCTTTTCTCTTCTTTCTTTTTTGTTCAGACTTTCGCCACCACACTACTTTCCGCAGAAGCCGCAGCGATGCTCGCGGTCGTTTCTTCCTTTCTTCTGCCACTTCTTTTTCGTCCTTTTCTTTTCGCTCTATCGTAAACCAGGAGGCGGGCGTATGGGGTTCTGGTCCTATCGTGCCGGTGAACAACGGGCGAGCAGACGATGGCCCGCCGGAAACCTGCGCGTTCGTTTGCGAGTGAAGCTCCCGTAAGTGGAGAATGGACGGGCGGTGGCAGTGAGGAATTCGATGCAGTCAGGAGTGAGCAGCAGCAGCAGCAGCAGAGAGTTGCGTTCAGACAGATGATCGGAACAGATCCAGTTCAGATTCAGCATCAGACTCTCAGAGGTCCCGCACTGTTGTTCATATATATATATATGTCTTCGCACCCGCAGGCGCACACACAACCCACAACGAATGGGTTGAATGGAGAAAGACACCCGCTCGGAATGGAAGCTGGGGAACGGTTTGGTCTACGACAAGGATGTAGACCGGGAGCGTCGACTGACAAGGATCACTGTCGTGGGTTCTGTTTATAGCTGCCGCTACTGCCTGAGTGCTCATTGCGCTCTATTCGAGGTCTATCCTCGGCATCATTCATGAAACTATGTACGAGGGTATAGGGTTATCTCTTAGTAGCCGAGCCCTTCTATCTATTTTAGGTGTCTATTGGGATGGTGTGAGATCTATGACGTCGTCCTACAACGCGCGCTTTGTATCTCTGTATAGGATGGTAGCGGCCGTAGTAGTTTGTGTCTAAGCGTGACGGTTGCGCGATCGGAGCAATGCCACCGATCTCTTCGGCCCTCGAATGAGAATGAGGTCTGTCAATGGCCTTTAGCCTGTTCACAAGAAGCGCTGCCCCTGTGTCAGACCAGGCCAGATAGATAGAATGTGAATAGAAAGAGCTCAGCCGGTCGGAATTTCGCTAGGAAGAAATGACTTTTGCTAAGTCAGGGTGGGGGTGAGGGCACTATAAGAATTCAATTGCTGAGTTGTCAATGAGGTGATGTGCTCTCTGGCGGCTCGTTGAGTTCGTTTAGAAGAAGCTCCTCAGAATGTGTTTGGAATAAGTTAAGTGGATATGAAAGCTACGGGACTTAAGCCCGACCGCAGCCAAGCGAATGCCAAGGGGATATTGATGAACGTGGCCATTATGGCCTGTGGTTCTTTGGGCAACTAAAGTTCAACTTACGATATACTTGAGAATATCACACTTAGTCAACAGCTGCGCAGATTTGTCCACTGCCCAGTTCGAGTATGAAAACACAACGTCCGACCTGGCAAAAGTTGATGCGCGTTAGACATGCAACTTAAATTTCTCTGATGGAGTAACAGATGTTTTCTTCCCAGTCGACAATTCAATCAATTGGAGTTGATTCTTCATGTAACAGTTGGTTTGTCCGCTTCGACAGGCTTTTCCTGCTTAAACAGTATCGAATGCAATTGACATCTTGCTACTGTCTTACCGACCCATAATTATGGCCTGTAGCATAATAATGTAGTATTAAAAAGAATAGCATTTCTGAGAGCGGTTCCCATTTGTCTAGATTCAAACGACTTACTTAAACCCAACATTTTTGACTATACATTTTCCAAAATTTCTGCCTCACTTCAAGACACAATTTTTCAATGTTGCTTCTATACGAGTCTATATTTAAACCTATACCTTTTTCTCTGTAACTGAATGATCTCTGAGATTTGTACGAACATACGTATATGTGCGTAATTTTGTGCAGGAAGTTTTACTAAAAAGCTAGCATTGTTCTGGACACACAGCTGCGGGTTAGACCGTCTACGAAATGTTACTTGGGTGGCAGGTCGATGTTCTGCCCTAACAGAAATCGCTATAGGCGCAGGCCACTGCCATTCTTAGCGGGAGGAAGGCGTAGGGCGCCCGTTCAGCGCA
This sequence comes from Varroa destructor, assembly GCF_002443255.2. Lineage (NCBI taxonomy): Eukaryota > Metazoa > Arthropoda > Arachnida > Mesostigmata > Varroidae > Varroa > Varroa destructor. The sequence goes on along the minus strand of NW_019211458.1, from coordinate 34,779,607 downwards.
TGCCTGAAATTCCGCAGATAGTGCAACGTTTTTCCCAACTGCTCACGCCCGAGGCATCGCTGCCCCCGGTCGAAGTCTGGTGAAGCGGTAAATCTCGACCGTTTTCGGGACAAGCTAGTTTCTACAGTGGTGCGCGTAGTACCGCAAAAGACGCGAAGTCTTACCGTCGAGCGCGGATCGCTCCCGAATTGCGAAAGGTCCAAAATGCTCTCGAAAGTGTAGATCGACCGACTCCTTCACAGCGGAAAAGTGCACTCGTAGTTGAACAATGTCGTACATCAGAATAAAGCAAGCAGGGCAAAGAACGTGCTAGACATCACTACGGAACCCAGCGTTCGTTTCGCTCTAACCATTCGAGGCGGCCTTTACACATTGACGCTGACTACGCTGGCTAGCTTCGTAACATTAAAGTTTTATGAGAAACTCGAGCTTTCGACGTCGTGCATAATGAAGCCAACCCTTCATCATATGTCAGCAATGCTCGCTGAGAGTTTCAATGCTATAATAACTACACAGATGTAAGTTTCAGTATAATGCCTTAATTCGGATGTCTGTGAACGATCCGCACAAGCCAATGCGACTTTCACGAACATCCAATGATGGTTTATAACCTAGCGTTCGGATATCCTGACTGATACCACGGTAACTGCGAATGTTTGTTGAATTTGGAGCTATATATAGGCGCAATGGCTTGTCCGTAAAAAGTCATAGATAGATTAGAATTTCCACCGTGATGTTGTCGAATTGTACAAGATCAAGTTGTTCCTGAACGAGACATCGGGGTGGACAGTTGGGTCGCTTGTTGCTGTCGCAGTCATCAGCTACAGATTCTACAGTAGAATTTTCAATACAACAAACAACTGTAACATAACTAGGAACAGAATCGCATTGAATAAAGTTCAGCAAGAACGATCGTCGCCGTCGGCCTTCAGAAAGTTCAGTCTATCAGGACGAACGGGTGACAGATGAATTCAATTTGTAACATATGCCACCTCGTCGAAAATGAGATGAACTAATGAACAGGATAATAATTATTCAGCGAAAACTTGAGTATCCTTGGACTACTCGTGTTGGCCATTTTGACACAATGGGCGTCACACTGCTTAGAGCTTTTCTCCATCTGATTGGGGTTGACAGGACGGCGCACGGCTATATCCGCTCCTCTTGTTGGATGAACAGATTCATTTCCCTCGGGTTCCTCAACTTGTCCGTAGCGTAAATCGTCAGTATAGTTTTAAATGTGTCACCAGACGAAGACGATGACATCCGTGCGTGCTGTGAGGGTATTTGAGCCTATATAAGTATCCGACTATCTTCGTTGGCTAATGGAATTTCTTAAGCAGTACTCTAAAGTGGATATGTCCACACGCGACGCATACACGGCGATAACGATCTGTCGTCGAGCACCGACATGGCGGTACGCGGCCCTGTCTCCAGCTGTACTACAGACTTAACTCGCTACCAACTGTGTTAGTCGGTTGTTACATATGACCTATATACAAGTGTCTATGTAAAGTGGCTGCCACGAGCACAGTCGTACGGCCGAGAAAAGCCGATTCGAGTGTGTTAGAGCTAGTTATGTGACAGGCTTGTTTTCCGTCTGGTCGGATTTCGGAGCAAAGATTTGAGATCTGATTCTCTAGAACTTGCCGAGTCTATAGGGAGAACAAACCACCGTTAGTTGCGACCAAGCGTAACTTCTGTACGGCAAGGCCAGCGGTCTCATTCCCCACGACGGGAACGTGTTTGACTCTGTGCAAATGGTACGAGACGACTCTAACCCACAACGCACGTGTCGCTGAGGTTGAAAAGGTTTTTCATTTAACCGTCTCCATGTGCAGGTACATATAGATTGTCATTCGTTACGAGAAGAAGTGCTAGTATCGCGGAGGCCAGTCAGTGACATTGATAAAGGAGTGGGTCTCTCTGTCTGAAACAGAGCAGGATTCGTGGACTCTGTATTAATAGTCAGATAGCTGGGGTACTTTATTGTTTTGCAAAAGAACTCCATTTTCAGGGTTTTTCACACTTCGACATGTTATCGAAAGCTAGTTACAGTGAAATCTCTCAAACAGGATTTGCAATAACGACTCATGATAATCGTACTTCGCTATAAGTAAATCTTATATCTATAAAAAGCTTGGCGGACTATATACGTATCATGTGATAGATACCCAAAGAGGACATTCGTTCGAAATTAAAACACCGGAATATCGGTGTTTGTATGACAGCATATGCTTTTTACAGCTGATAGTACTGGGCCTGATTTTCCAGTGTATTGCGCTCGGTCTCGTCTATCCGTTCTACAAATGGGTTCGTTCATTGCTTTCACTTTCGAAAGACTATGATAGTCGCTTCCATTAAAACTGAAAAAAGTGCTGAGAAAGTGTTTGCTCTTTACCAGGCCAGAAGCTAACCCTATGTTTTTCTTATTGTCCCCCTCAACCCAGAAACGGATTTACGAGACACCTCAGCCCGGACGACAGCTAAGCCTCACAAATGATGCCGAGCTGTCGACTTGCTGAAATAAGCAAAGTCCTGACGTTATCTTTTCGGTTAAAAGCCCTCCTATCATGCCCAGTCGCTCATTTTAGCTGATTTTCAGTTTAACGCAAATGGAGAACATTTCTCCGCGTGCCTGGCAGATTACAAACAAACCAAGTCCCAGATTAGAACTAAGTAGATCAGACGACAGTTTCTGCCCACAACGAATAGCTCGACGAAAGCGGCAGAAAGCCAAAAAACTTTTTTTCCTGCACTTGTTTAAGTGGGTTTGCACCCTTTCTCATAAATGGGAACGATGGTGGGCGCAGCCACCGCTGCCGCCTCAGTTAAAGCTGTCAGCCGTCTCGAACTAACATACGTATATTCAGACACACAAACATACAGACTCACCTAGGCCTAAACGCAAAGGCGTACCAGCAAGTCAAATAATGTACAGCCCTCGAACGCCCCCCAGCGGCGCTTACGGGTTTGGGACTTGAAATTGGCCGGCTGCAACACTGTTTTGCGTGCTTCGCATACTACTGCGTAGACAGACGACTGCATTAGTTAATGAGACCACGAGTACGCATCACGGTTCAGGATCATGTTTCTCTTCTGTTTTGATTGTTGACTGCTATATTTTAGTTCTTTATTGTATCGTGCGGCCGAACCCGTAAATTGTTAGTCGACCCCTCCGCTTCGTCCATCACCCCTTAAGTCCTTTATCCCCTCTATCTGCTGCGGTGACTGCCTGAAACCTCGTTCGATTTACTGGCATATAGTTGAATGTCTTCTATCATCGTACAGAACCAGATTAACACAAATGATATGGTGAGGCCACACGCTCTCTGCAGTGATTTCTTTTTCCTTCCACTCGATGCCCCAGGGCAGACTACATAAGCAGAGAGCAGACAGGCGTTATTCGGTGGCGGCAGCGGCAGCATATTAAGCATAGAACAGCGGGATTCTGCTAGCTCGACCCAATCGGCCGATCAACCCTTCCTTCGCTCCATGGTCTTCTTCACCCCGGCAATGTGTCGGAATAGGTCAGATGCGGAAGTGCTCAGACGCGGGAAAAGGGCGGGCACGGACGCGACTATCAGCTAACGGACCTCTGATTGCAAAATGTCCCTAATCGGAAGTTTATATATTCAGAAAGAACAGCAAATAGGACGCGTCGAATAGTTACTGCGGTAACTGAAGATAAAGGTACTGATACACTGCCGCAGCACCGCTGGCGAGAGCTAAACGGCTTCTCCCATCGGTTCACCATCAACCTTGTCAGACTACAATGAGGCGTTAAACTTTAACAGTGAAAGGCTGGGATTATACGCGATCACCTTAAACCATGCTTGGCTTGCGAAAAAGCGAAGACAAGAAATGGGGAAAACTCTTGTATATCAATTGTAGATCTTCGATAGGGCCGTTGTGTAGCGGCTCCATTAAGTAAATGTTTTATTCGTTCAATTGTTCGTTCATCAAAATTGAGCGTTAGTCTTCATATTCTCGGAATAACACCTGATTAATCTTTATTGAAATTGTTGTTTTAAAGGTAGATATTTAATAACCTAAAACGATTATGTGGAACTACCATAGTCACTTTAAAAGATCATTAAAGTATCTAAACTGGGTACTGTTGGGTTTTGTTTACTAGGACGAACAGTTCGTATCTTATGCCAACGGACCTACCTCCACAAAGACAAATATAAGTTGAAGAAGTTCCCGCAGCCGGCCTTGTTTATTCTTTTGAGAAGCTTGTTCTTAGTTCTAGTTTATCAGGGCTCATATGTATAAAATTCCAGTATCCTCGCTATGTATTGCACGCCGAAAAAGCTAGCCATTACGTTCTTCTTAATCGTCCCGTTCGATTGGAATATTTGCAATGTATCAAATACGAATTAACTCGCACATACGTATCAAAGCCACGGTCTATTCATACATACCTCCCAACTTATTGCCAGCCACAATTTTCCCAGGCTTCTGATTTTGCTTCATATCATCCACCCTCCCCGTCCCCTTTGTGGTTCAGATTCAGTTAAATATTTCGCCTCCTATCCGCCCATTTAACTCGAGTTACCATCGCTACATACAAAGGTATTGTGTAACTTGACGTAGTACCTCTCGCAGTTAACCACTCTATATGCAACCATGTTTAAATGCGCCTCTCTTTGCTGTTACACTCTGACAACTTCGAGCGGAGGAGACCATCTTGTCATGACTGATGATTTGCCAAACAAAGAAAAAAGTGTGCCAGCGGTAAATCTTCCTTTTCAGCTTAGCTCTAGTCTAGCTTATTGTTTCTGTCGAGTTGTCTAGATCCAATAAGGTAAGGCTGGGATAGCATCATCTTGGAGGCGCTCACCACTATGCTGATTTTGCTCCTATTCCATTCCTTTTCTTCTCTTCGCTATCTTATCTCGTTCTGTTCAGGCTTTTTCATGCTTTCCGAATGTCGAGCAGGAATCCCGCGGATCGCTGACCGCCGGTCAGTAGCCATCATAACGTTAGCTGCTGCGGCTGCTTGCGCAACCCGACCCGTCCTGTGACTGCTACTGCCATCGCTTTGTCTCCACTGGCGCGCTGCATGTGGCCGTGCGGCCACTTGGGTCTTGTCGTCTGCTAGTGACTCTTTGTCTTGCACCGGAAGAAGCGGCAGCTTCAAAGCTGGATAACTTCCGGTGATGTGTTGCTTCCCTCTGGGGCGCAGCGATGCCACCCCGCCGTCGACTCCTGCGAAGATTCGGGGCGCGGTCAGCAGCTACATGGAGAGATGACTGAGAGGCGGCGGTCGTTGCCGAGACGATAGTAATTGTGCGACCACGCACCCACTCAGCTACACGGAAAAGGAAAGGAGAAAGAACCGGCTTCTTCTTCTCCTATTTGTTTCCTTCCCTCTCTCGGTAACTCGAGCTTTCCACTTGAAGGGATTTATCTGCTCGCCGATTGCGATACATACATACGGCTATGGCTTTGACCACTGTCCAGCTTACTGGCATTGGACAGCGTGAGCATTAGTCTCAGTGAGTGAAACAGGTCTCGCTCCCTCCGTTCATCTCTAGTGCACGATGGAGAGTTCGTGTGATTCTTGGTGAGTGTTAGGGGTGGGATATCATACGAGGCCGAAAAGGCGTGTCAGGGGCAGAGAAATTTGGCTCAGAAAATCTATTTCATTTATTATTCGGTGAACTTACATAGCCAGATCGAGTGGCAGTACGATATTGCAACGCATGTTACATGCATCGCTACACCTCGTCAAGCATGAGCAATAGGCTTCCTGAGTTGATTCGAGATTGGACCTCGACTAGGTCATAGCACTGGCTCCTTAGTGCTGCTCACAGGGTTGAATGTTCGCCTTGGACTTAGACTGAAAGTAGCAAAGAGGAGTTTTGGCCAAAGGCTGACCTCAGATGGCCAAGTTCTCTGCTCTGATGATGCGAAGTGAGTGTCCGACGGTGATCAGTCCATGCATCGGCACCGAGACCCTCTCTGCTTGCTAATAGCCCCCGGAGGATGCATTAAGGCCACAGGGAGAATACGAGCCGTCCGTTAGGGAACGAGCACACACTAGAGCGTCAGTGAATCTACAAGAGGAGAGACCGGATCGTCAAACTCAAAGCAGAAAAAAGACGTTCCGAAGAGAAGCGGCATAATAGTGAATATGCCACCCCTAATGCCTTTGGACTCTCGACTTGGCCGCCGGATCAGGACATTTTGACTTCCAGCATATTCCTGAATTTGCCTTGACGTCGTGTCTGATTTTCACAACTTCGACGTCCCAATGATGTTTGCCATGAGGATGATGATGGTAACATCATCGTAATAATCATCGTTGTCGTCTTCGTCGTTGATCAGTTATCGGAAGGAGTTTTAACTTAAGCCTCACTTACGTGCCTTTTCTACTTTTTCCAAGCCTTGTTTGGTCTCTGAAGTTAGGAATAGAACTAGTATATCTAAGCATATACATTGAAGAGGTGAGCTCCATTTTGAAGTGTATATGCTCTTCGGACGAGTTATTCTGAACCTGATCCCAGTCTAGCACTAGTGGTCAACAGGACCCGACATGCAGGAACCAAATAAGAGTACAGATTAGCCAGTCGTAGAAAGAGAGCATAAAGGTTTACCAGTGATCCAACGAACTACTGAACTGTTGCGCAAAGGCTTGGTGCGAACTCTCCTTCTCGAAGTTGAAATTGTGTCAGTCCCCTCGCATTACTATAAACTGGGTCCGACAAGCACCGCCTCTCTCCAGCCAGTTATGGTACATGGTGATACGCGGTGCGCGGGCAGGAGGGAGGCCCTTGTCGGTTAGCCAACTGGCCGTTAGCGGCATCGGTTAACCATAGTGATGGGTGTATCTCTCCTACAAGCGGAAATGCATCCGCCCCTGTAGACGGGACGGAAACTATGTGGTCAGCTGGAGCGTAGAAAGTGAATGAGGAGGCTGCTGCTACGACAGATCTCTGCGTCCTGACGATGTTTCCGGACTGGACAGGGGAACTGTACAAATGACAAGCTTAACAACAATATCGGGGCATTACACTGCAGCTGTCAACTATGATAGGAGTAAACTAGCCCAAAGGGAGCATCGTTGTGAGATCGCCAGGTGACAGAAACTGAGCATTGCAGATAATAACGTTCAATTATCGTAGTATTTAATTAACGTACGAACGTGGAAGAGAATATCAGATTCGTATGTGTGTACTGATGCAGTAAATCGTGATGGAAATTTATGAGTGTACTTAGTAGGACAGATGTGTTTGCCATTTGAAATACCTGCTTAAAAGGTCGATATTGATCAAATTGTCCTAGTTTTGTTGGACAACGGTCGTGTACGTTCTACATTTATAGAGCAAATGACATAAGAAATGTAATAGTCTGAAAGAAGTACATGGGAAGCCGGTAATAACTATTCTAGAAATGACGGTTTTAACCCTGACAAGAAACTGAATTGACCGAGAAACGCCTTGAGATGTAGATAGTTACCTCGTCTGCTGAAGTTACTATTAGAGAAGATTTTTGATCGTCCATAGTACTGTGCGCTATGTAAGTTATACTCTAAGCAAAACTATTGATCTCAAGATGAATAGGTTAAATCTTCAAACGCTGTTCATATCTAGTTCCTGTACGTATTTTTCTCTATATTTCTCAAGCAACATACTTCTATTCGTTTACAATTCGAAGTTGTTTCGCTTAATCTTAGGGCCAGCAGGGTTTAGATTTCTCCTAATTCGTGTTGTTACGTTGAGCTGACTGGGTAAGTTCCGTTCGCCATTAATGTGTCCCGTAGATACATTCACTTATCGAGATTAACGACCCAGCGTGTATCGATGTATCTTCTATATATTTTACAAGCCCTAGTAGTTACGTAGTCTTTCTTAAATGGCCAGTTGTTTACTAATGATTTATACCTTTATAATACATAGTTCAAATAAGAATTTCCATGCCGAAAGTTAGCATAATTTATATGGCATTACGACAATGAACTCTTGTATTAAAAAAAAAAATACAAAATAGAATTTACACATTCGAACGAGCTCTCCCGCAATGCCTTGAGCTTTTGGCTCATTATATTAACGGGAAAAGTTCCATGGTGCGGAGAATCACAGGCGTCTACAACGAAACTATAAACAAGTCACCTTTACATCCTAGGACACGTCTGCGAATTCGCTTAGTCACGATCACTTTCTTCGCAACCTAACCCATGTCTAAGTAAATATAGTTTTTTTCTTTTCGATTGTACTGCAAAAGGAGATACAGAATGTTCTAGGCACGTGAATGAAATATCGCGGCGATGTGTTATATATGAGTAGTTTCAAGGTAAATTTTTATAATTAATAATAAAAAAACGTACAAATATTTATAGATTACAGTAAATTTACTGTTGAACTTCTTTGTAGGGCCCACTAACGGTTGAATCGATCGATTCAGAACGGCCCAAAAAGTATAGCTCTCAATAGTTAAAATACTATGTTTAGTGAATTATAATCTTGTTGCATTAGTTTCGTTTTCAGCGAAACTGGGGTCGGGTGTTAGCGGGATACTGTCCGGAGACTTGTAGTCTACAATAGCGCTTAGTCCCAAAACTATATTGCGTTGACATGAACCAACTATGGAGAGCGGTATGTGTGGACGTTCCGTAGCCAGCAGGTGTAATCGAATTTTCACAATAGGCCCCAAATTTCCCTCCTCCTCCTCCTCCTCAGAATGCACTCATTGGAACTGGGCGGCGTTATCAGAGGCCAAGAGACGAGTCGAACCTGCAGACATAATTGACCCCGGTACCGACCTGCGTATGGCCGTGTCCCTTCTCCACCTAGGCCCTTGCTCCTGGTGCTGCAGCCTGAGAGAAATGTTCCTTCGCCCTTTCGCCCCACCTCCCGGGGCAGGTGACCTTTGCCCTCTGCCAACGAAACACCCACAACGGCAGTGTACGCATCCTTGATGCTCAAATCAATATTGCTACGTAGTCGTTTCAACTTATGCTGCGACTGCCATCAGGTTCCTTCCCCTAGCCTAAATCGATCTTCGTTCGACCGAAATTTATGTCATTGTTAGAACAATAGAAATCACAAGTTCTGTTATCCACAAGATTTAATAGAGGTTTGAAGCTTGACCTACTTTTGACCAGCATTCGACCCTTTAACACGATGACCCTCTTACACATTCCGTTGCTTCCGTCTGTTCGCCGGCCAACACGAACGCTACCTACGCCTATTTCATACGCGCTTTCAGTACGCGGAAAAACACCGAATGCTGCTCGTCGATCACGAAGAGCGACAATTAGTCATCGCCTAAAAGCGGACAACTTCTTTGGCGTCTGTTATGGTACTGACGCATTGTTTCGCGACTCTACATCGGCGTGTTCTAATAATAATCGTTGCATTACATTTATTCGAGTACTAGAAGGTCTCACCCATTTAAGATGGAGGCCGAATCAAGAAGGGGGCAATGCTGATTCACTATTCATATACAGTTGTTGGGAATTTTCTTCGTCGTCGTCGTCGTCGTCGTCGTCGTCGTTAGTTAATATTGGCGCTCTAAATTGAACTTCGATAAGTGAAAGACGTCCAAGAGACTGAGTTTTGGAAGTTACCAGTTGTAAATACAGCCTGTAGTTGTATCAAAATCGTCTCAGTAATTGGAAGCCATATATATATGTGTATATAATAGAACAATTTTGCTTTTGCACAAGATATACTGTAGAACCCTACATGTGTTTCCTGCTGTCTCGATCAAATGGTTTCTACTCGCTGTATTTTCATCGATTGTTAATACGACATACAAAGAACAGAATGAGTTTTAATCGCGGGACCATGTTATTAATCTCATTTATTTTTCTACGTGCGCGTTGGCACAGTAAATATCTCTTGAAGTCTGGATTTTCTAATCTTTAACTTTTATTTCTACAAAAATCTTTCACGACAACGAAAAAACAATGTAGAACATTTACTTATTTGTTGAAGTCCTGTTTCGATGAAAAGCATCTTCGTTGCAATCACCGGCCATCTTCGTGTATGATCTTATGTGCCTAGCACATGCAAAAGTCTCATTTACTCTTCTACCCCTTCATGACATTCATTCATGGCTTACTATCCTGCTCAAATAGGGTTACTCGCGGAACCATTTTATAATTGTTGATGTCCTGAAATGCGTTACAAGCGCACCCTTATTTGGATCGACCGACCTTCCGTTCTAACGATTCCTCCCCTAATTTTTTTTCGTGCGTCTTGGACCCTTATTTATGTAACGTTGCAACAGTCTACAGCTATTTGCGCGCCTTGTCTCATATTTATTTGAGTCACGTCTTTCGTCATTCTCGTGGAAATTTAGCCCTCGCACGTTGAACAGATCTATTGTACATTTGCGATTCATTTTCGTTATTTTTTAATGCAATCATCGCTCTGGTTCTGCCACACTGTCATGTGGTACTGAGTGGCTATTCAGTCAACAAGCTACAACTCAGCTTAGAATAAAGTTTAAGTTCGAAAAGTTAGAGATATATTCTGTTCTGTATAGTTGTTTCTTCTTCGGTAAGTGTATTGCACTAATATATGCGGTTTTTTCCAGATAATATATAAGCGTGTTTAAAGTAAAATCAAAGTATTAAAAATTGAATTAATAAATAAATTGCATAGCGAACGGCGCTACGGCTGCGCCGTTCCTGCTGCACGCCGCCCTATCCAAGGCAGACGTCCCTGGACCTGTGTTTCTTCTTGGCTTCGCAACATTGTTGCTCATGTTCGCAGCACAACATTATTGTCCGCAATGTCTCAATACCTCATAATTTAAGGCACGTAAAAGTAAGAAGATCTAAGAGGTTTAAGCAAAACGGGGAATTTAAAGATGTTTTTCTTAGCTATAGCTTTAACTAGTAGCGAATCTAAGCTGATGACTATCAGTCTCGATATGTTATGAAAAAAGTAGTATTAAAACGTGCCATATTGTCCCCCAGGAACTTAGTATGTAATTGGGGCTCCTTTCCAAACCCATGTAGCTTACTAATTATCTACAAATGATAAATTTCCAGTAATTTTCTAACTCCACAGCCTCTAATATGTGGATAAATTCAGTAAATAGTACATATGTGTGTATATATATGTGCAGTAATTATTCGTGTAATTAATTTTTAAATACAAACCAACTTATGTTTACCTACTGTTCCCCGAATCTTTGCAAAGTAAACATTATATAATTTGAATACGTTACGGACGAAAGAACAACGGTTAGAAAAGTTCGATTTGAACGATTCAAAAGAAACAGAGATTCAATAGCTGACTCTTAGATCTGTCCCTGACCCTCTTTAGCGCAGCTTTAGCTGAGCCCATTTAAACTGAAACAAATCAGTACTTACGCAAAAATTTACCCAAATACTTCCTACGAAATGACTGCACAAATTCTAGCTAAAAAAAAAGCGCACTATTTGCAATTATCGTATGAAATACATGTCATCGAATAGGACGCTCACGATGTCAATGTGATGTAGAGGTCGGCTGTATGTTTCAAATTTATTCCTAGGGTCTCAGAAATAACCCCAATGATGGACGCAAGCTTCGAGAAGCGGTTTTCCCATACGACAATGTTGTTATATCATTATAGCCACTGCATATGTATATCCATATATAAATGCACACAGATGTGGCAAACCACACTAGGAAAGCGACGGTCAGAGGACATCATTCACATGTCCTAAGCCGGGCCCACTGTTGAGTAACGTGGGGTGGCCAGGACTGAGGCTTCAGGTCTTCTCGGGACTGCCTGTGCTGCTTCGGTCGCTGATGACATCGCAATGTTATTAATGAAGACTAACTATTCTGATTCATTCGCATTTTTATTTATACGCTTTTAATTATTAACGCTACCGTTAGCCTTATGGTGTAAATACATGCAACCTTCTCGCTCTTATGTCCCTTACGAAAGAACCTGGCATTTCTGGAAGAAAAGAGGGCGCAACATATCTCAAAAAAAGTATGAAGCATGAAATCAACAAAAAAAAAGTGACGAAAATCACTATATAATTACTTTAGTAACCCATATATTTCAATAAGACAGCAATCTAGCGTGTAGCTCCATTATTAACATGATCAGAGTTACCTATTAAAACATCGATTACTGGTTAGAAGTATTCGACAGGACTTCCTCGAAGTTGTGACAGCTTGTACTCCTTAGAAACGTTCTACCCAATGCAGGATAATAACGTCCTGTTCGAATGTTTTACGTTATTGAATACCATTTTTCATTTGATATCACTGCTTTAAAAAATTGTAGAGATTGTAGAAACAAACATATCAGTAGCTTAGCATCATACTTATCATAAACGAAGTCATTGAGAGCGGTTCAACGCTGTCATCAGCCATCCTTGTTGATCGTATTATAGATTTGTGTTGAAATGATGGAACTCCTGAGAACGCGGGCAGATACAACGAATGAGGTTGCAGCTGTACACACTATATCCGTGTGTACGTATCAGTTAACGGGTTAGAGTTGAGGGGGCGTTGGCTGGCGTGAATGGCAACGGAGTTAATGAAGAGCCGCTTGCTTTGGCCCGGCTGGGGTCGCCTAGCAAGCCTACACAAAGTAGCAACAGCAAAAGCCACGTTCCCGAACAGATGCTTGCTGATTGAGTGAGTGAGTGAGTGAAACTACGAAGTGGGGTGATGACTTCACGGGTGAACGAAACGTCCCATCATGCGTGTTTTCGCAGGGGGCCACACACATCAGAGAGGATGGTAGGGGGAAGAGGGGACCTTGCCACAGGGCCCGCGTAGGCAATAGCGGCTTCGGCGACCGTTCTTGGGATACGAACACTATTAAATGATTCGCAGAGATACGGGTAGACAGTAAAACGTAGAGAAGAATAGATTAAGTTAGAGGTAAGGGCCTGTGAACATGTGACAACATCACTAAACGATACCGCCCGTCACAGGGGAAAAGAGCAGTAAAATATTCAACTGCGACATACCATGCGGCATGTGTGAACATTTAATGTACAGCTTGGAACAGCTCGAAGGAAACGTGGGTGTGCCTGAACGCCAGGCATGCTTCAGTAGTTCCGGGTCGTTATGTAAGTGCCCCTTGTTTAAACTTGCCTACAATCTCTTCGACCTTTGATGCATACTTTGTGTGTAAAGACAATAAATCCCGCACATGTTATAATGTGAATACGCAAGCGATATTATTGGTTCTTGTTATTATCCAAGTAGGATCATGTCTGATTATTCAGGCCTTATGACGCCAAAATACAATTAATTTGTTTGTTCTCGTGACGACTCTAATTCGTCTAGCCTATTTTGAATTACATGAACATCGTATGATGTAATCACCGATTTGGAGACCATTGCTTCTAACCGTTCATTCATTCATAAACAGGACTGCGGCAGAGCGGCTGCGACGTCCTGTGTCGCACGGTGACGCCGATAAGGGAGATGTCAACTGTAAATACTTCCTTTTGCCGAAAGACCCTGTGAATCTTTATAGCAGTTTATCACGCGCGCATTGTGCGTAAACGCGATGCCCCGCTTATCCTAGCGTCGGTCGCTGGCCGACTGAGCGCGCCCGGTAGACCCCGGATAACCAACGTTAAATAACGACGACAATTGTCGCAGACGAATATCATAGTAAAATATAGGATCTCGCTGAAACGACACAATGGAGAATGCAGATACATTCAAGACATATTAGATATTACGCATCAATGTGTATTACCGAAAACAAATCTATGCATTGCTACGACCTCTTTTGTAATGATTTCGACATGTCTGATGTTCAACAGGCTTGGCGTGATACATTGAAGAGAACCGTTTTGAATGAAGGATCAATGGATTGTTCGAGCAATGGTTGAAAGCATGAATACAACAATCATTGCAGTAGTATGGTTCATTGCTTAAATGCTTCCATAAATCCATTGATTTTTAGAATCTTTTTCAGTAATTAATACAGCAGGTTGTTTTAGGTTTAATATGAATAGGACCAAGGTTTGGCATTAAGGAGGCCTAAAACGAACATGATTTAATGTTATTCGACAAGTGAAAGGCCTACCCTCGTAGCTCGACAGCAAGACTTCCTTCATCACGGGTATCACGAAGATCAGCTGCTGTTTTGTGTCTAGAACAAAAATAACTAGTACAGTGCGTACTTGAAAATGAATTTGTAGACAAAATTAGAGAAAAATAAATTCAGTCACATGTGTTAAGGGCACTATCGTTTGGCCCCTCGCTTGCGGTAGATAAAATAATACGTCGGCTGAAATAATTTTACACAGGGTTAATGGCGACATGATGACACATGAATGTGGCCACGTTGCTTCGTCAGCAAAGCCCGCTAACCTTGTAAGCAACAGTAGAAAGATCAACACCGTATAAGAAAAAGGAAATGCAGTGTTTCATAAACGAAATATTAAATCGTTATAGTATCATACAAATTAAACTGAATAGGTCTAGATGGTATTGATGGTTTTGCTTTTCACTACACCACGATTGTTGTGTCCTCCCTTTTATAACTTCCTTCGAACGTAATGACTGTATCAACATATAAATACGTAAGTTTTGTTTTTAATTCAATCTCAACTTACATAATATACAGTAGTTCTATAAATGATGAATCAAACGAATCTATCAAATATAAATGCATGGCAATATAGTTTGCAGACCTTGCGAGGTCTCATCGCAGATTCGAGAATGCAGAATGTTTAAGAGGGGTTCGAGGATAATTCAAGGCTACCTGTCCGCTTGTCTGGTGGCAGGGTGTATCAGACATCGAGCCAGGGGAGCTACTTATCCTGTACTTCTCCCTCCCTTGCTTTCTCGCCGAGGGAAGTGGGTCGCGGTGAGGCCAGTGCGAGTGCCGTACGGAACTCAGCTCGGGTCTGCGAGCTGCAGCTTTCCAGGCTAGCTGCTGCAATGGCAACGTCCATCAGTGAGTGCAAGTGATAGACTCCTTGGCTGCCTGCCTTCCTCGCGCTTTGGCTGCACGGCGCGGCACCGCGGGAGCGAGAGGAAAACCTAGCGATCGACCGTCACAGAGTTAAAGAGGTAGAGAGAGGGACGCGTGAGCTCTTCCCACAGTGGATGCTACCACCGCCGTCGCTGTCGGACGAACGTATTGGGAATCATGACACACGCCCTTACCACCACGCACCTTTTGAGGGGAAGGTCCAAGCCACTACTACCAAAGACCCAAAAGCGGCGGTCGCGGCAGCCGCAGCAACACAGTCCTCTCGGGCTGAGAATCTCTCCCCGACGCGCTTCCGAGCCTTCTTCCACCCCTGAACGACAAGCTATAGAACCCCACGCTTTCCAGTGGAACTAACCGCGTGGTGGCTGTGGTTTCAACGGCACTGGCGGCGATGACAATGGCCGCCCGTAGTGACTCAACGGGGCCCGTAATGCCTTAGGGAGCTGCCATCGAAGGGGATAAACTGGGAGTCTGAAGGAGAAGGAACTGCAGGAACTGGCTCAAACTAGGAGAGAGACTGCGCTAAAGAAGAGTAGCAAGAGCAAAACGGCAATTTCCGAAGGAAGAAAAGGTACAACCGCGGAGCAGGTGGGGGGATAGAAGAAACGAAGCAGTTGGTCGAACGACGGCACAGGTTGGGAACAAATGGGACGACGGCAACGGCCGACGGTAGCGAACGGGTAAGGGGTGTTTTCCTCTGCTCTGGGCTGCACCACGGGGGGGTGAGGAGCGACGGCCGAGGCAGGGCCATACGGCCACAGCAGTCGAGAAGATGGAGGAGTGCAGAAGGTTGGAGAAGGTGGAGGGAAGGTGCAGGGGCAGAGGTAGGTAAGCTAAGGGACAATTGGGGGAATAACCGCAGCCAGGCCATGGCATTGCTTGGTATGTTATCTGACTGAAGCATCCAGGAACAGCAGCGGCCTGGAACCCGCAGGGGTTTTGGTTTCCTCGGGGTATGTGACTAGGACGGGGTGAAAATCTCTAAATGCTGCTGGCGAAAAAGGGGTGGCCGTCCAATCGATAATTTGCGCGCTACTCACCCGCCCACCAACACGGCACACACAGTGCAAAACAGGGGTTTAAGAAGGGACTGCTATTGGATGAACGGGGCCAAGGGGTTGAGGTGGAAGCTGTCTGAGGCTGCTATTGTGGGTACAAGCAGAAAAGAGAAGAGTGAAACGAACGTCAAGCAAACTGGGCATTCAGGCCCTCCGCCAAAGTGTAGAAGTGGAAGAGGTGAAGGAGGAGACGGAGGAGAGGTGGCTAAGGGCAGAACACAGGGGGCGCAGCATGAGGGCAGATCTGGGATCGAAGCAGCGAAGCAAAGGAATCGCGCAGGTGGAGGGCAGGTGCACAGCCAGAAGGAAAGAGGGTTATAGACACTGCAGAAAATGGGAAGCGGCGCGAATTAGAAGACGAAGCTGTAGCAGCAGTAGCGCAGCGTCTGGATATAGAGGGGACGGGTGCCGAGATCGAAGTTACGGTGGGGCAACAACTGCAGAAAACCTTGGGCTAAAGTCATCCAGTCAGGCTAAAACTGGGTAGCGCTATGCGCTCATCCTATGCGTACTAGAGACTTGAAAATGATTTTACTGAAAACCAACTGTACGGGAACGACCACAATGCAATTCACGACAAAAATGCGATTGTAATCTTAATGTTGTTATCAACAAATATGCTGAACAAAAACTAAAAAAACAAGAACTTAAATTTGTTTCGAGAATAACTTATAGCATTACTCATGATAAGGAAATTAATTAGTGGCGTGCATGGTGAAAATGCTTGCTCTAGGGGAGAGGTAGAAGTTATCCTAATATGTAACACATTATTAGGGTTATCATCATTAACATCAGACGTTATGTTTCTTTATATGGTCAAATTAGCTTTTTACGTTTTTAGCTTATTTTTTTAATATTACACACGTTAAATTGATGACCTTGTGCTCGGCTCGATGGTGGAATTCTATAGATTCGTCATTCCTCCCAATTAATGAATGATTAATTAAAATTAACTGATCGGCCTACATTAGTCGGAAGCGTATCTAAGCCAAAATCGGCTTGGCAAAATTTCGCTTACGCCATTACGGAGGTTCTCAACTGCACAGCCTCGTATGATGCTATTATTGTTTCCGTTCACTAATCTCTATCGGTCATTGGCTATAATTGGGCTCGAAAAGTTTACCTTAACTTCTGCATTTTTATGACTGTTTTATATGCGTCGGCTTTCGGTAGGCTGAACGCGTCTGATATAGGCGGTTACGAGCTGTCGCATAAAAGTGCAACGGTAGTTTAAGGATGGCTTTCATTAGTGTTTATTTATTGGATATCATTACTGGATGCTTCGTTTAACGAAAATGACCATTCACCCTGTACATTGTGTCATTAATATGTAAAGTAGGCCAATTTGAAATATTACCACAACAAATTTTTACAAGTGGACATAGCTAGCTTCATCATAGACATGGCGCAACATCTGTAACTGTTCCTGAGCTTCGTAATGGTACGCACTTCGATCTGGCTTCAATGCATGAAATCTGTGGAATGTAATAGGACTACGTTCGTCCTGTTTATATTGTTTTAAACACATATCTTGGAAAAGAATCTGACTACGTTCAAATGGGATAGATCCGGCCAGCTTTACATCTCTTCTGTACATTCTATGTGCCATGTACGATATGAATAGAATAGTTAGCGAATTGAAGTTTGACTCTTAGACAACCGTGATCTTTTCCATCTGGGGCTGCTTGCCTAATCTTCTTTCTAGCGACGGCCGTAATGTGCTACGGCGGAACGTTGACTTCAGTCAGACATACATCGGAGATCACCGCCTTCCTCCTACTAACTACAGACCAAAAACTGCA
Source organism: Varroa destructor (assembly GCF_002443255.2). Taxonomy (NCBI): domain Eukaryota; kingdom Metazoa; phylum Arthropoda; class Arachnida; order Mesostigmata; family Varroidae; genus Varroa; species Varroa destructor. Next base: position 34,761,813 of record NW_019211458.1, on the reverse strand, counting down.
AGTATTGTCAAACTCTGTCATGGATACTTTCTTTACCGACGTTCAATTGCACTTGTTATCGTGGTTATGTCAAAACTGGCTTCTAATGTGACAACGGTCAAAGGGGCGTGTAGCAGACGAATTCGGATCACCACCTCGAATCTATATTACAGCCGAAGAAAGCTTCAAATGCATCTTCGAATTCACCTGGCCTGACATCTCTCATACACTTCCCTCGAGTCTTTGTTGTATCCCCCGTTTCACGCGGGTTCATCGCGCTTTTCTTCGTTGCTGTCTATCACTCGCTTCGCGACCCAAAAACAGCTCTAAAAAGGGGACCTGTCTCCTAGTCAGCCTAGACATCGTCATACACAAGTATAATATGTCGTGATATTGAAGCTGTTTGCTGCTGGACGGGGGTGTGGATGTAGCTGTTGATCTGAGCACGGAGCTTTGAAGGCGAACACAAACTGAACAAGTGGTGCAGAATACACAGATGTCTACTGTACAAACGTACACGGATCCACGGATCGTCTGAGTAGTATCGATGAGCTGGTGACGTGGACTGCTAGGCCGGCTTATAGTTGATGCAGCAACGATATCCGAACGGGCGGGGCTGAGGAGTCAAGACGAAAAACAGCGACAAATCAAAGCAAAGTCACACAAGCGATAAGGCATGCGCATTCGAGCACAACAAGTGGCGCCAATAGTGCAATCAGCTGAGCGGCAGATGAACACGTTACACGAGAGAGGGAAAAGGAAAAGTACAGGACAGCATAAACAAGGACGCTAGCTCGAATTCTTTAATCGTACATGACTGTAGGCTCCATTGAGCGGCGCCAGGGCGTACTTCGTTCTTTTTTCCTTTACCGACATTCATTCCTGTTCGTTTGCTTGTCACATCATAAGCTATCATTTGGCCACAACCACATTACGCAGTAGTAGATGTGGAAGAAATCTAAGTAGTGGTAGAACGCATTACACCGCACGATGACTCGAGCAGAGCACGTACCCGGGTTCCGCTGAGGGTGCGCCTATGCTCTAGCTGGACCAAGCAAACCTTCACTCATCCTACAACAGTCATCCATCTACAAAGCCACATGTACACAGATACGTACACACCACTCACAGGACATGCACACACACATAACTCTGCCGATCAATAGCGGTTTCCATGACAAGACAAGCTGTCCAATGTCACATCACATCAGCTGGCGATCTCTCTCTGAGCCCAGTCGTCGATCGTCGTCGAATGACATCGGCTGTGCTTAATATTAACGACGAACAAAAGACAACCACAACAACGACGGCGACAGAAGCCTTCAAGAGAATCGGCTTTCCCCCAATGTCCCCTCTGCCTTCACTGCCTCCCATCTACCGAGCCTCAGCTGCTAAGGAGCAGGAGAAAAGAGAGGAGCGCAGAAGTTGAGGTACGTAGCAAGGATCCGGAGCAGCAGGGACAAGAATACAGCCTCTCCGTCGTCTCCTAATTCTCCTTTCGCACACAGTGACGCTACAGGGAATGGCAGAGACGGACAGGATTTCGAAGGGGTCGGACGGCCACATTGAGAGGCACCCGCAAACCATAAATATTAGAGCACAACTCTTCTCTTTCCGTCGCATTCGCTAACCGTACCGGCCAGCGTAGCTGCCACGGTCTCAACTGCCGTCGGCGCTGACGATGCTGTTACTTGATGAGAAAAAGAAAAGGCCCGCTAAAGCGTCGGGCCTGTGGGCTAGCCACTAAGGCACCAGAAGCACTTTGCCGTGGCTCCTTAGGGGATCGCCTTAGGAAGAACCGATTTTCTCTTTAATACAACTACGGGTGAGGTTGATTTTTTTATGACGAAGCAACGAGCTTTGAGGTGAGGGAAAGAGTGCATACAGGAGAAATGAATAGAGCTCGTTACCTCATCATCAAAACAATATGGCAGCACAATGATTAACCAGATTTGTTAATTAACATTGATTTAAACCCAGAAAAATCGTCCGCCGAGTATACTGGATCGGTTCGCCTATTCTGTTACAAATAAATTACTGTTTGAAAGGAAGATAGGTTCAACTGGAATCTAAAAGCGCTATGTAGGCAAGTCCAGCAACAGTTTTTCTTCTGCCATGAAAAATATGCCCAGCAGTTGTAAACTAAACGATTTAGTTAAGTATAATGAACAGCTCTTACCGAGATCAAATATTTGCACCTTAGATGTTGTCCTTAATTAATATGACTGACCGCAATTATGTCACTGTGAATCGGCTTTATAAACATGCCCTATCAAAGTGGTTCCGATTCAGGCCTTACTGTAGTCAATGCAATGGATTTCAAGCATCGCGATTCGTGTTTGTTTATACAACAGCATGCCTGTTTTGCTCAAACTGTAGTACGAGATGTTGAAATGCTGAAGTGTAAAAACGTATACTTCTATATCTCCATTATTGATCGAGTTACCAGGCCACCATAGTATGCTGAGACTGAGGACAGCTGATATAATACTGTTTCTTCAGGTGGACAGTCACCTCCGATAATAACGATGGTATGATACGCTGCAAAAGAAGAAGAGAAATTTCGCATTTGAAATAGGACGTGTATACACCTATCAAAGCGTTTTCCCTGTCCAATGAACCGAATTGGCGTGTGCTCTTTATGTCGGGTATGCATTATGTGGGGTACTGGTATAAACATAGCCTTATAAGAGCGAATGGATTGTGGCTACGAAAGCTGCATAACATGAACTTTTGATCTATTATGATTCGTAGTAACGGTATCATTTTTCAAACGGGGGACCTAATATATTGCAAGTGTTTGTCCCAGCGCTCCTTCAAAGATATTACCTATATATGTACAATCCCTGTATCGTCTAACTCATAGTAAAAAAAGCACCGCTTTCATATTGTCAATATTTATAGACCGTTGTGTCTGACAACTACTGCTACTATACACACCCTTTAATTATGTTAAGTTAATGATTGACCCAGGGTAAATAAGTTACATAGTCCAAAGTTAGAAGGAGACGATAAATTAAAAAGAAAATAAAACTCGATGCCTGTCTATAGACTATACGATTCTGAATGATCGGAACAAAGCAGGTCGGTACTTTGTCGGCCTGCAGTGTCCAGGTTCAGAATCCTGTTACATCAGTTTGCAGACGGTCATTCAGCTGCCTATACTGTGCCACATTGTGATGCGCATTTTAAGGACATTCTTCCGCTGGTTCCTATTCGATTGAACGATCACCGGGAAAGCTCCTTTTCGTATATTTCCTTCTGTCCTGATTTTCCCTGACTTCTCTGCATTCCAGCCACAGCCGACTGACTGTCCGCTTGCCTCGATTACCAACCGGGCTGTCCCTCTCTCAGTCGCCTACCAAACAATTGCTGGAACAGCCGCAGAATTGCGGTATTGTCCACAGAACCAACAGCGCAGGACATGGCAGAACCATCGCAGGAAGCGAATCGGTCTGCAGGGCCATCTGTAAACTGAATAAAATCTCAATTTGTTCCCGCGGTCCAGCCCGTGTAGATTTTCTCTTCTCGTATGGACCTCAATCCAGCTCCTCTAGACAGCTCTAGGATCTCCCAATTTTCAGCGATTGGTCTTTGCTTCAAATCTGCTGTTTGCGAGTTCTTTGTCTGTTTTCGAAATGAGTTCGTCTTTATAGCGTAGCGTTTCTCTAGTTTTTGTGTCGTGCTTTTGGTCGTCGCGCCAGGGGCGTAAATAAACAGAGCAAACATTCAAAGCAGCAGGTTTGACACGAAGTAACGCCCACAACTTAGCCTTCTTGACCGTTGATTATGCCTTTAAGCTGCCTCACAACATCTGACTCACTACGAAGTACCACCATCATAGATGAGTGCTCTTCACTCATCTTTACAGTATTCGCCACCTGTATCGCTGGCTATGCCATGCCGTCGAGCTTATAGCCGTATTGCGTAGTTTGTCGGTATATCTATCGACTATCTCTTTGAAACGATCACCTGTTCGCTGCGCTATTGCACTAGTGAGACTATAGCGGAGCTCGCTTAGCCTGTTGCTGCTTTTGCACTCAGAGCCACTGGCATAGTAATAGTTCTGCGTCAGGACCTAGCAAGGACCAGGCGAAGTCCGCTACAATCTGTACATCAGCCGCCACTACGGTCGCTGCCGCCGCCGTTTCTATGTCGATGATGTGCTGGTTGGCTATTTAGGTGCTGCGATATTGCTCGGACAATGCGAGTGTGTGTCATCATAATGTGTCGCCGCCTGTAGACATCTGCAAGCCCTTACGATGTCCGCATCAGTCCTGCGCGCACAGGGATTCCCTTAGCACCTAGTTCCTTCTCTAATCTTCTCAACTCGGCCCCACGCTTCCTTTTTCCGTGATTCTCAGCTATCGCGGCTGCGGTGCCAGCTGCGTCCCTAACTTGTAGTAGAAGAAAAGGCAACTCTGACTGGCTTACAGCTTTCTCCCAATTTCTGTTGGCTGTTCTTTGACGGCGAATTTCGATTCAGTAGAGGAAGCAGTTCCTTGTGCCGTTGTAAGGGCAACGCTTCTCCCATTGGTCTTCGTATGCGGCCAGCAAACTGACAATACAGCATCAAACCAACAAGGCGCAAGCTACAACTATACATTGTCTAATCCGGCGAGAAAAGGGGATATTGCTTTTGTTTGGACGCACTATCGCAGTGCTCTTTCGAATAGCGCCAATCTTCATTTCTCATCGTCCACGCGCAGACAGACGTAGATAGATCAGCGCAGAAGCGTGCCACATACGGCGAGTATACGCCGCAAAACACAGTCGGACAGAGAAAGATAACAGGGTGAAACCGAAACTACCGGCAAACTTTTGCTACCGTCTATTCAAATGAGAGTGGTTTCGAGAGGGGAAGTAACTGTAACAACGGTAAAAGCCAGCAAACTTGCTTATCTTGCCGAGACGTTGTGGACAAGTCTCCAGCCACGAAGCGTCAGCTGGACGTCAAGCAACTCGTAAAGAATTAAGTGCTCGAGGATACTTACAATGACAAAAATGAATGCGGTATCGCCAAACAATCCACGAATATGCATAGAGCACCCGTCCTACTTTATATTCAATCTAAAATTTGCTGATTGCTAGCAGTATAATAGTAGAGACGGTGTTTCGCCAACGGGGGTGGATGCCTATCAAAGGCCGTTATTGATTCAGTAACTGTTGATACATATACCTCGCTAAAGTAGATTATAATGTTTGCGTCCGTTTTAACATATATTGAAATTGCACTAGTCGCAAGAAATATGAAGGCATCTTGTGAAAAGTTTTGGATAGGTGCGCGTAAGCGGTATTTTCCACACTTCAAAGCAGGTAATATTTGTCAGCAACGAACGTCTACTGACATGTATGACGCGTCCGCACACAAAGGATAATCGTACTATACTAACTCGTTCGTGCAATTGGTTTACGTTATACGTGTATAATTTAAGCAGTCCTTCGTTGTACCACATTATGCCTCATTTAGATGCATAAAAAAAAATACAGATCAGTTATGCCGACACCAGAGGGTTTCCCACATTCATTTTTTCAAGGACATCCGTCGATATCGGTCAAAAATGCAACATTTTAATTTTAGAAGCACGCACGTAGCTGTCTATGCTAGCGCGGTGTGCTATCCTGATTGTTGTTTGTTGTAAATAATTAATACCTCTCTTTCACTCTCCTTTTTCATTTCCAAATCCTGGGCATCATTTTTGAGCGCTACGTACTGTACGTCTATCTCTTCGCAGTACTCTTAGCAGTATCTGGCTTTTGTGCACCATAACCCTTCCTTGTGCATATATGTGTGTTGTCTCCGAATTACGGTTACGTTGTTCATTCTTGCCGGTCTCATTTGCCTGCGGCAGCCCGGCCACTCCCTTTTTGGGCTAGCTTGATTTCCCCACGCCTTCCAGTCTCGTTTTTGTCACGAGCACCAAAAACAGCAGGAGCAGCAGCGTCTTGCGTCCTCTGATCCCGTCGCAGCACTCTACCGGTGGGTATCGTCGACCAGCTGCGTCGCGCATTGTGGCCGAGCCTACGAAAGATTACCCCTAGCAAGCAAACCTCCTGTAGTTGCCGTCTTCCTCGTCGCGGTTGTGACGTTTCCTCTGCCAATTCTCGCCTTCCCTTACCGTCACCCGGCATCATCCATCTTTATTAAGTAAAAACCACAGTTATCATTCGAGCGAGCTCTCTCGAGGGACGGCGGTGATGGCGGTAGCTTTGTCGGCGGCTGCAGTTGCTACTACCAACATTTGGCTAGGCCTCTCCAGGCGCCGATTCTCTCTTTTTGCTCTTTGCTTCTTCCTTGCGGCCGCCACACAGCGAACGCAGGTCGGACCGGCTGCTTTTGCCCTGACTTCCTCTATCTGACTCTTCTCGTATCGCTCCTTTGCCTCGCGCCTTTCGTCTGCCTGATTTAGGAGAAGGGGTAAGAGGAGCAGGAGGAAAAAATAAACGACTCCTGCCGTGGAACGGTCTCCTGTGCCGATGTTGTCCTTTCTTCTATGGGATGGCGACGGTGGAAAGCGTGAGATAAAAGGGCGACGGCCAGTCGTTCGCTCGGGCACCGCATAGGAGTCACTGAGGCCAAGGGTGACTTGACTGCTCCGCTTCTTGTACACCAGCACTACCATTGGCTCCGCCGTTGCTCTGAGTACTAACAGCGTCACATAACTGTGTTCACTACCGAAACACATTCCTTTCTTTTTTCTATCCTCTTCAAGTACAACGCCTTTCCTGAACGAAGCCTTTCAAAAGAGCCTGCGAACGCCGTACTTAGTGCCCCTATGCTTGTCGTGGAGCTCACTTAGCTTCGGTCTGCTTCGCTCGCTCTCCGTGCACTAAATTCGTCTTGATTTTTCGCTGCACACTACTTCGTGAGTGTCATAACCGCCATTGGTGTCACCGCAACCGTCGCTGCTTTCGCAGACAGCCTTACCATAAGGATAACGCAATGAGGATAAGTAAATTAACGGAGGGTTGGGCGGAATGGGAAAAGGGATGGAAGAAGGGCATCGTTGCGGTCGAAGTGTGCAGAGCTACTCGATCGAACAGGGCATGTGTACGCGTCTGTCCGAGTGCAGCTGCTCTGCTGCCCAATAGACTTGGCTACTTCTTCGTTAGCAAAAGCAGGCTGAGCGGTCAGACGACGACGCTTTTGGTTCAGTGTCCTGTGGGAGTATTATCTGTCAGCAAGGGAGAGGATGACCCTCCAAAACATCCCCTGTCCAACACCGCCCCCTCACGTCCCTCTCCTTCTTTGGTCCCGTGGCCGTCCCGTTCGTTGTTGCTCCACAGAGACGCATCTCTTCTTACAGCCCGTTATTCGCCCAAATAGGAGGCACTTCCTGGATCATCAGGCGGCTTAACTCTCTAGAGTTCATCTTGCTTTCCCCAGGACCACCATTGCCTCTTCGACTTCTTTACTTAAGTAAAGGAAACGAGTCCGAGTGGTCTTGAGTGGAAACAATACATGTGTCGTTTATAATTCATATTCTATTCAGATGAACTGAAAGTCATTTAACGGGAACCAAAAACAAAAAGGTTCCTTTCATTAAGTTAGTTGAAGTGGACAAATTTTTTGATACCGTCTAAATCTGAAGGTGCTCCAGGGTCCTAGTTGTGCTTTAGCTTTGTTGGTGCGCTGGATGCTTCTAGCGTACAACTCAAAGAAATCTGCGGCTAACAAGTTATTTAAAGTAATTTGCATTTGATTCCCAAAGTACGAAGTCGTTTGAAAACTTATTGAACAGATTCATCATGTATTGGGGGTGAAATGTTGAATGTCTTTTTCTTCGCGTAGTCATCAGGAACTTCATTCATTTTCAAGGATTTGGGTAATCAATTCAACTATTTTCATTTGGACGGATTTCTTTTTAAACGCGAAATAAAAATGAGTAACTCAGATTATAATTTTCCGCTACAACGAAAATGCCGCAAAACAAACTTTATGTGCCTACGTAAAGGTTCGCTAAAGTATTGTGGCTGAAGACAAGATTTAACCAAACCACATAAACTACCACGTAAAATTTGCTTGTTGGCTCTTGGCTGGGTCATGAACGCTTCACCATCGAACTAAACGCTCAGTCAACAACACAAGATTGTTTACTTATATTTAGAAAACCCCCTAGGAACACGTGTAAAAGAGATCTTGTACACGTATAAGTCTTGTCGTTTCCAATAGACAGACTATCTATTACTTCCAACACCTCACTATTACTGTGTAGCCGCCGACAATATAGACGCATGTACTATCATTTGTTTCCAATGATAACTGACTGACCGATGACTAGCTGTTTGTTATATTTGGGATTTATATGTACTTCAAAGGACATCATGTTGATATTTACTACACTGCTTGCTTAATCATGATTTTTCGAACGAATGAAATTTGTCTATGCTGCCTGTAAAAGAGAGGAGAAGCCCGGAACAATCCTGATTTGTTCATAATAAAATGCTCTATCCCAGAAGGAGTTGATTTGTCGAAAAAAATAAAATTTGCGCAGATCTTTTGCAATGATAAGATGTTTCCTCAGGTTGAAGGCCCAACAGAAACTACTTTTTCCGCATTCTCAAGGATCACCTGAGTGAAGGCTAAGGCTGAAGCTGAAGGTGCTACTCCAGCTGTGATTCTAAGTGTAGATTCAGAGATTCAGGGTTATTCCTGTGAACATCCGTCTTATCGTAAGAGTTGTCGCGATTGGTGATTGGCTGTTAGGCCATCTTGTTCGCAAACGGCAGTAACGTGTCCATACCCGGGGCAATTGTTGTCAGCGTGCCCATCTATTCTGCAACCCAGCCACATTTCGCTACAGGTTTGGTCAACAAATAACACCAACATGGTGTATAGTGATATTTATTGAAGTAGCTAAGAGCTAAGGCTTCTGACAAGGAAGGAAAAGGAATAACAAACCCTTTAACAGGTCAAAAAAAAAACTGATTTTAAATCGAACATCGATATGTTTACTATCGAAGAAGCACTGTGACGTCAACCCCGCCCAGTCGTTTCTATGTAGTCTTCTTACTGTATTATCCTCTTTTACAATATGGTAATGATCGATCCCGTTCTCTTGTGAATTATAACTTTTGAAGAAAGGTCGTGCATCCTTCACCAGTATGTAACAACTACCCTAAATGAAGATACAAGCGTGCAGTATCAATTGCAAACGAAGTATGTACGAGTCTTATCGTTATTTCAGTTTTTTGAATTATTTGTATTTACCTGTAATTTTAACCAAGCTTAATGAAAAAAAAAAAAAAACTGAAAGGATTCAACGTTATATTGATCATTATTCGCTTTCATCCGCCACAACTAAATCAATAGAGGGCTTATTATCGAAGTAAGCTGAAATTTTTGAAGCCACTTCTTCTAGTAGCACCCACTCAAGGGCTGTTAAAGAGGTTGTTAGTAAAAACGTATGTAGTACAGTCTTTAGGGAACGTACGATAACATGGTGGAAGTATGGATGTGGTGAAGCAGAAAAGCTAAAAAAGCTAGATGATGGTAGAGCAGCTTTAAACAGAACAAAAAAAGACCAATAATCACAGCATTGTGTATGAGACGCCAATGAAGTGAGAACAATCGTACCACGGACAGATGGGTAAAAAGGTTCACAAGCGCATGCATAGCAAATCCCAAACCGGTTTTATAGAATTTAACAAAAAAGCCTGGACGATCTCAAACTACTGTAAAGGACGCGCTCCTTGTCGACCCATCTCTAAGAATACAAATGTGATTGATCGTCATCGTATTCAAAACGGAAGGAAGTTATCAGAGGCGTTCTCCACCAGATACCGAAGGGAGGGTAGCACTGCATAAACCCTTTTTTAGTTTCGAGAGAGTTCCATTTTATAAAACCAAATATAATAGTAATACGACTATCCACAGATGCCCTCCAGGAGGGGCAATCAAGTAAGCTACAAGTAGAAAGGACGAAATACAGTGCACTGTGCTGCCATCTTCTTTAAGTTAGTAACATGAACAGCACGGGTAACAGGCCAAGTATCGGACCTCGAACCTAAGTCGAATAAATATTTAGCTTTAATTGCAATACAATAACTAAAAAGCATAAGAATGGCAAAAATACAGACATTGTACTTAGTTCGAAATGTATATAAAATATCTATTCTCAGATGTCTGCATTTGTCCAGATAGCACTGAAATAATACGCCAGTGTTGCTTTTACCTTCTACATTTTTGACTGTCGTAAATGTCTGCTATGCTCTATGAAAAATCTATTTTGCACTACAGTCCCCTATGTTTTATGCTTTTCCTTGATTTTTAAGTTAATATTGTCGTTAGTACAAAACGCAACGTGTTTAAGCTTGGGCTCGAAACGAAAACGTGTCCCTAAAATTTCCGCGCGAGCACTTCGCCCCCTAGGCTAGCACGATGATTCGCAGAACCACCCTACAACGTTCCGAGGCAATACATATGTATATATACTGTTTTCTTCAATTGCTTTCTATACTGTAATCACAGGCGCTACCTTCTTATATTAATCTTCCAGTAATTTTTCAAAGGGATTCAAAGGGCATTAAAGAAAAACCTTTTTAACAGTCTGATTGTCAAGCAGTTCTAAAAATCTTAATGAAGATCTTTAATTCAAAAAGTTTCCTTTGTGAAAGATAGACCTGACTGTGGAAAGTAGATCAAACAATTTGTGAACATGGCTTCAATGCCTAGTGACTCAATACCGCACTATTGATTACAAATGTGAATCTATAATCAATTTTTCAAATTAACGTTTGTCCCATGATCGTATTCATTTAATCTAGCCGCCTCGTAGTTTCAAACCGTTACTGTTCAACTGGTTTTTTTTTTGTTATCTGAGCTTCGTTCACGGTAGCAGGATCGCTGCGCACCGTTAAAGGCCTCCTGGTGCGCCGCTCCTCCCCGTTACGCGCGACGATGATCCAGTTTGAACTGGAGCTAGGGGCAATAGACAGCTGATTGCCGCCAAATAAAACATCCGCTCCGACTGACACTTGAACAGTACAGCTGATAATAGAACGGGGTCGATAAAATTTAGTACAAGCTTAGAGGCAGTTAATACGGAACTCGTTTTACGTGTGTAAACGACTTAGTGGCCAAATTTTGACCTGTAAAAATGGATTCGAGTAATATTTTAGGAACAGCAGGACTGACGTGCGCCCTTAAAGAAGCCGAGTCAACTGATACCGAATTCGAAACAGCTCTAAATCATTGTCTGGGTAAGAAACTTTTGCTTCCCAAAAATAGGACACTTCTTCTGTAGACGAGTTTCAGGCGACTATCACAACGACTGCTAGCAAAATAAGGTTCATCACTGATTTAGCTAATTCCCCGTTAGCAAACAAAATATTGTCTCTCAACTGTTTCACACATGCTGGCAAAGTGTCCACCAAAGTTGAAAAAAAAATAGCTCAGTTGAGGCTGAGTTGCTCAGACCTAAACGATTTTCGCCGTATGATGTACGGCGCATATATTCAATACAATATTAAACTCTTGAAGTCTTTCAAGATAGTTTGTGAGATATCTATCTGCTCTTGTAGTGCATAAAGCACAGTTAGCAGAGCATATAACCGGCCAGGCATAATCAATATCTCTACATAGATATCTAACGTGCTGTAATAAATTTGAAACTAATAAAAAATTTCTTTAATGAATACTAGCCTTTATTAGGATTCAGTACTTAGTTTAAACCATTTGCCCAACTTATAAACAGGGAACAAAGGGAATATGCTTTTTTTTTTTAAACATGTTTTTTGTGTAGTAAGAAAGCGAAATAGAAAACCTAAATCATATTTCGCATGTAGCCTCCGCCAACAACGTAAACAGGAACAGTATTTATACGTATGTGTACGTCGTGTACAATCGTCTCGACAAAATTACTCTACTGTTTTTTTTAATGGTACTGCTACGGAGATGCACGAAACGGATAAAAATGACTGCCCCAAATGAGATGTCTGTGCAGTGTACATCGGGACCGATTTTTATTAGTGCAACTTCATAATTATCCAGACGGTGCATGCTGCGAAAGGAATCGCTATGCTGGACAGAAGTGAATTAAGGACCCAACTATATCTTCGTTCTAGTATTCGTATGTGTTACAAGTTCGGGTACTGTTGTTGGGTTTGTAGCTATAATGATATGGGGTTTCTGTATAATGATATGGATCCAATTTATTTTCTGTCGCATTACTGCACTGAAAAATTTTTGATTGTATCTATATAACTCAAAATAGAACTTCATATTTGTGGGTTATCGAAAATTTTAGCGGAATTAGTCTGAAGCATAGTTATGCATCGTAAAGTTCTGTGTTTGGTGTAGACATTACCCTTATTTTGGTTATAGTATGAAGGTTCTAGAATGGATTCCATATATATATATATATATATATATATATATATATATATATTTTTTTTTTTTTTTTTTTTTTTTTTGTACTATTTTTATATATATACATATATGCATTTTATTTTAAAATCCGATGATGAAGATAGGAAAGCATTTTTGAGAGGCTGTGCAATTTTCTCTTCAGAAAGAACTTTTTAAATGTACTTTCTTCTGCTTACCGATTATTTTTATAAATCTAAACTATCGAAAACAAGTTATGTAGAATAAGAAGGCAGTTTTAAACAAACTGTTCCATTTTTTAAATTCTAGTTCAAATATCGCTAATTGCTAATCGGCCGTTGTCCTACTTTAGTCAGCCCTCGATAAACACTTGAACACTATTTTCGAGTCCTGTAGATAGTCAATTTTTTTTTTATTTCGAAGCTAACTCTCCTGTGAATTCACACCTCCTAATTTGTGCACTTTGTTTAAATTACAGATAACCTAATCAGTGACGAGTCGCTTCAACAGCCAAAAGATTCAAAAGTAAGAGTAATGTATGTAGGACTTTGCGCCTTCTTTTTAGAAGCGGCAAAGCAGGCATTAAACGACGCTGATTTTTTGCTGAGTCTTCAAGAAGCTACCGGAGTTGTCGATTCAAAGCGAATCCTCATTCTCGCCACGGCTTTTAAAGAGCACTTTTCTGAAATACGACATCGATTGGAAGAGCTTGGCGTATCGGGTCCTGCCTTGACGGATTCATTAGCTTCTCTTACGTGCCGTTTGACCTCGACAGAGGTCGAGAAGTTGGGCGAAGCGGAATGTGTGGTCAAATTGAAAACGACACTACCCGAAAACGACGTCCAGTTCAGCTGCTCACTTCTACAACTAGAAGATCTCGTTTGGACGTTACGACAAGCTAGCAAAATCGTTGAGCATCATGCTCAATAATATCGATCGAATTCTGAAACGTTCGTAGATCACAGACTGTTTATGTTGGATATATGAAAAATATTGTATAAGTGGCTGCATTTGAAGCTCCACAACGGCATGAGAACTTACAAGTATGATGTGAAATAAAGCCTTAGAAACCTGTGTTATTACGATATGCGTTGCCGTTTTTTGTGTGTATATATTTGATCAAATCTTATTCGTGCTCGTTTTCCATGGTTCTTACAAGTAGATATGCTTGCAGCCCTATCTGTTTGTATCTCTAGACTAAAATCAACTAACTAAACAAGTCATAAAAACAGAACAGGATAAGAATCAATCATGCTGTTCTAGTCTTAAAGAAACACAAAAGCAAAATGTGTATATTGACTTTTTTAAAATGTTAACAGAAATTTTGATCTGAACCCTCGGTTGACCTTCACGGCTAGAATGATATTTTCGCCTCTTCACAACGTCAAGGTGAAGATTCACTTGCCACATGGCTGAAGCACGGTCACGAGCTGTTAGCCCTAAAAGGCGCTGGTACACGGATAGCCGAGCGCAGCAAATCTACGAGCAGATCTACTACACGTTATCATCGCTGTAGCGCCACCTTCAAAGAACTGTGTGGTGGGCGCGTCATGGGTAACGAGTTCCTCCGTCTCATGCAGCCGGTGAAGGTTGACGACGTACAGGGGGCCAAAGCAGCGCAGACGATCATCATAATGACAAGTTAGCGGAAGGAACAGGCAGACAACAATGAACCCAACAATGTGTGTACATTTAGCGACACCAGGAAACAGCCTCGAAATCTTTGCCGTCGAGACCCCGCCGCCGTGGCGTAGCCGAAATGTGTAATGGTTACTCTTAACGACTCGACGAGAAACCGCTGTCGCTCCTGCGTCTGCTGTTTCTACTGCTGTTGTTAGCGTGGCTGCGGCACTGGTCACAGCTAAAATAAATCGTACACCCCTAACCACTCCTCCCCTTCTGACTTCTTTCTCTGTCACATTGGTCTAGGAAGGGGCCACGACGAGTCATATCTTTTCTCGTTTCGCCAGTCATCCCGCTACGGCACCGGTGGCGTTCGTCGTAGCAGCAACGACGGTGGACGAATGGGCTCGCTGATCCCGTAGCTTTCAGACATCGCCCAAACCATTGGGCACCGACAAAAGGGTGGTGGACGCTATTCTCTATACCGAGAAATAACGGCAGCAGCAACAGCAAAAGCTGCAGCGCCAAAAGTCTCCCTTAAAACCAAGAGCGTCCCGAACTAAGGGTAGCGAGGCAATGACACGAGCAAAACATTAGCGTCCTTTTCACTTTTGCTCAGCTCAAACCTCTTGCCCATATCCGCACCACCTACCCCCAGACAAGCCTGGCGTTTCGTTACCTGTAGCTGCGGCCAGTACCATTTGGCACGGGTGGAAACGATCCACAAGGAAGTAAAAGAGCTAAAGCTTGGATCCCCTAGACCCATTCATGACATCACATATCATCTGATTCGCCCCTAGTTGTCTGTATTGCGTCTATCTATCAGCATTCCGCAATGTCTTACACCTAATTTTCGTTTGCTTACGCTTACCTGTTTTTTTACATTCAACGGCTTCATTCATGTGTACTGTGTGATCTCTCAAGTGGACTGCTTGGAACTGACCTAGCCCTTCGGCTACCACGAACAGAAAATTTCCATTCTTTACCTTACACTCAGTAGTATTCTGAACGTGATTTAGGATCCCTTCTGCTTATCAACCTCTTCATCATAGAGAGTTGTTAAAAAAACGACACGCCGAATATGAGGTTACATTTTTTCCTGCTGAAAATGTAACTGCTATGCATGACTATATCTAAGAAAAACTAATGACATTTTCTTTCAAAGAAAGAAACTTGGCTCGAAGTTTTACAAAACCAATTTTCCCTAAAAAATAATTAGTTTTAACTGGGTACTGTTTTCTATAAGATAGAGCCATTTTCATAGGTCAAAGGTCTTTGAATATATTGTTAATTCCTCATTTATGTGCCTTTAGACCGGAACGGTTATGCTGAAGTAATTTCTACGTATCTATGTTTTCAATGATCAAATGACGCCAGTAGAAATTATTTAAGGGTGATTGTTATTAATTAGGTTGTCTGAAGCTATTGTGCGGCTCGAAAAATTTGAATAGCTTAAACTATACATCATTAACAAACAAAATTTGCAAAATTTTGCATTAATTTTTAGGCTATTTACGATTATGAGCTGATTTAGGGTTATCAAAGATAATGAGTTCAGAGGCGAAAATATAGTTGAATGCCGAGTCGAACAGGATAAAAAAAAAAAGGACATCTTCAACAGTGCTGAATAGATTACGGGGTAAGCTAATGTTCACATTTGCAACCGACATTAGGAGCATTTCTCATTGCGAGCTGTTGCTCGAAAAGCAAATCTCGATTTCGGAAGGACCTTATGAGCATATTGAGCCGTCATTGACAGCACGCGTTAAGTGGGTTGACGACAACACACGATTTCATTGTCAAGCTTCAATCATCACTTAGAGTGAGGAAAACAGAATCGAGTGATAGTTTTAGCTTCCATATTTTCGGGTTTCAAGTGCGCGTGATTTGGACTGCCTTTAAATTCCAAAAAAAACGATAGATAGCATGCGTTATCGCCAGTTCTCTCAGTTAGGGCGCTGATAACGAGATGGTTAAGAATGGTAGTGGAAATCGCAGGAATTTAGTTATTAAGAGACCTATTTAGACACTGCCTCCAATGTACGACCAACAAGGGAAGTGTACATAGAGAAAAGTATTTTTTAGCTTATATTGGTCAAAGATTATTTAAGTTTTTCGACCTGCAGCCGACAAAATATATTACCTACCATATCTTTTTGTTGAGGATGTTTGAAATTTCTTGTAGCTGATATATTTGTGGTACGAATTTGAAGCCACTAGTATCTTAAATCATCTTTGATCGCTATATATATATAATATCTTTTTCAGTAAACAGTCAAGTCCAGATACACACATGGGTGGAGGATAGGCGAGCCAACAAGATGACTGCAATAGATTGTGTAAAAATGTGATTGGGGATTTCCTAAATGTCATTTGGTGTTATTCGACCGGCCGGTCGATGTGCTGGCTGCGTCGGCGTCAGCATGTAATTCTCCTCTCTGTTCAAGGAGATGACAATGGTGCCGGCTCCGCAAATGGGGACAGGGGCAGATACGTTGTATATCTTAGACGGGAGAGTCGCACGAAGAGAGCTCTGCGATCTTTGGAAGGTTTGGAGGTCCACGGGTTGGTCTTGCAAGTATGAGTGGGAAGACAGCCGTGAAAGCTGCCGTGCCAAACACGAAAGGGGCAGGTCTGCATTTAATCGACTTCTTTGCTTGGGGCCAAGAGACGAGGCAAGGCGAGGCTAACTCAGCGAGCCAGCCGGTCGTCGCTGTTTAGGAAAAGACTGGGGCATGGTCGACGCAAGAAGCGAACGCGGCTAGCGACGAACTTGTTTAGACCCCTGTAGCATGGGAGTCAGAAGTCGACAGTGGCCGTGGACCAACAGCCGACCAAGCTCTTTCATTATCCTGCCATCGCTCTACCGAGGCTCTCGAAGGAGTTATTGCAACGAGACTGTAGCACACTTTCAAAGGTGGCAGATTCTGGGACTCTGGCGGGTACAAACAGTACCATACCTCGAAATAGAGAACAACCACTACTAGTACTACATTCAACGACAACGACGGTCGCTCTCCAGGAAACAAGGCGCAAAGAATGGGCTGAACCGTAGGATAGAGACTAAAGGAGACAGTCTCCTGGGCGGCGAAGCAAGGGCCGCAGTTGACTAGACGGTGGGTTGGGCATAGCGAAAGGTAAAAAGCACGCTTCTTCGACAGAACTGCTCGTGACATCCAGCCCTTCTGAAGCACATGGGCTAGAGATGAAAAGAACATCGACAGCGATAAGCAGACTAGACCCGCTGACCGGGTAACCGCAGCGGGCCAACCTCGTCGCAGTCATTCAAACTGGCTGATAATCTATGGATAACTTTGTGATCCGAAAGTGACGGGAGAGACGAGACGAGCGCTTAACATCGGAACTCAGTAAGTAAAGTCTAGGTCATAAGCAGCATAGGATAACCTGGCATTTTACGCATCTTATTTAATTCATCTTAACGAGTAGGCATGCTTAATGGCAGTCTGTGGAAGAATCTGTTTCGATGTATTGAACCGTAATTATTAGGCCGTTATAAGCGTATCCGGCAACCTTGAAATTGAGGTACGTGCCGCTAGAGCATGAAATTTAGCTGATAAATAATCCTGTCTTTTAGAAATTTGTGAATCAAAACCGGTTGAGCTTGCTTCATGGAAAATGAGTTCGAAATGAAAAACATATCTTAGTCTGGGGAATTAACACTCAGTGGTCGGGTGTTTGTTCTTCAAAGGCCGCAGCGCCACGGAAATCCATCGTGGGTTGCTGAATACGATAGGCAACGAGATTTTACGTAAAAGCATAGTACGTGAATTATGCAAAGGTCTAAGGAGCAAGCACTGCAATGTTGAAGGCGAGTAAGGATTAGATATCGAAACCTGGAGGAAAGAGTGCATGGCCTCAATTGAGGAAGCTTTTTATGGGCTTAGAAAGCTTGAAGTTTAAAAGTTCTCTCAGCCAAAACTGGCTTTTTACACGTAACCTATTACAGGATTGTCACCCAAATGCCGAAAATGCGATAAAAGAGTAAAAAATGGGTCTTTCAGGTCAAATGGAAATGCGTGTGGTGTACTTAACGTCCAGTTTGCGGAACCTTCATCAACAAAAAAAAGTCACCTGAAACATACCATCGCAACAGATGAGATAATAATAACAGATGAGATGGCGTGGCCCTGAAGTGCAAGTGAGTTTGTTGGCAGCGTAAGGTAATGGTGGTACTTGCAGTGGACATCAGAGGCATCTACTTGTATGGGATACACTCCGGTAAGGAAACAATGAGTACAGCTTGCTATCTTGAGTTCTTCAAAAGACACACGGACCCTTGGAAATCGAACGCCCACAATCTGTTTACTTTATGACGACTTATGGATGAAGCTTACAATGCGCCTCAATTAATTGCTCGATTGAGCAAGGGAGTATTTAACGTTGGCTTCAACCTGCTTGTTCCCCCGATTTAAATCTGTATAATCACGGGCTCTTCATGTGGGCAAGCATATCCCAATAGCAATTGATTTCGAGAAGTCACAGATAGAGAAGCTATGCATGAGAACCCGAATGATCAATCTTAGCTTAACTAGTTCAACGGTTATCAATTTCAATATACGCCCGACTTGCTCGGATTAATATTTACAAAAGTATGATGCAAGACTTCGAGTATAGACACGTGCTAATATTCTCTAGATGCGTACACACTTCAGTTTGAAGTTCACCGACAGATCAATTCGGTGCCTATATCCTCTGGTATCGGCATACTCAACTTAATGATGGTCGCCGGCCTGATAATGATGAGGCTTCCGTTCTTATCTTCAGTCTAGACTCGGTAATTTTTTCATCCTACGTAGATATTCAGTATTAACTGATTGTGACCTTTGATCAGCGTAAGTACTTGAGCTATTGGCAATGCGCTTGGAATTAAAACTACTGCTGTTGGAGGGTTTGACAGAAAAAAAACATTGGCAAAATCATATAATTATTATTGATTACACCCGAAGAAAGGGATTGTTTACTGTTTCAATATAAAGGAATTCGAAAACAAGATTACGTTGTTCAGAAAACAAGATCCGGTTGAGACACTTTAAAATATTGATATATGACCGTCAGAGTGGCTTTATTGTAGGTCATAAGATAAACAGCCCACACATACGTAACTGATCTTTAATTTAATATATCGCAAATTACCCTGGGCGGATTTTAATGGAGAGGCACATTCAAATAAAAATGAAGGCCCTTTTAGCTTATGGCAAGTTTTGACGTTTGACAAAAGAAAGCCTGCAAATAAGCTAAATAATACACAGAAAAATTCCAGTTCAACTTTGTATCGCATAATTTGTTCCGATCCTGATTCGGTGTTTCAGTTGTTGTTAGGTAAATACCGCCCCAGCAGAGAACGCATGATCTCGCTTACCCATTTTCTTCCCTAGTGCCATATGGAATAAAGCTTTCGTTGTCAAATTCAATTAGGTAACTAATCACCTTCGTCACGAAGACGAGGCGCCTCTGTCGGCCGATCGGTTCGTCCAAATTGGCACCAAATATTTCACGTGTGCTATTTGTAAACATGTACCTGCCTATGCACGAAATACTTCCTACGAGCATTTGCTCGGCGGCACACAAGGCACAATTTGCACCTCCCTTAGACGGATCCAATCACGAAACTACATAAAGTCTGAAATGCTAAATTTCGACTCGTCGAAAAGAAGGCTGCGTCAAGAAGGCCTGACGAGTGTAAGAACAATCTATACAGACAATTCCTTCCGATCGCGATTCCCCTCTGATTCGCCTCTATTTAATTGGCCGATAAGACATGGCCACAAGCCTCTTGTATTAATAGAGAATGCATATACATAGCTCTGTTTAGCGAGTGTTTGCGCCAAACTCATAGAAGACTGATAGGTGACGAATGCTGCTAAGCGAGGTGCGTGGTAGGCTCACTCGAGAATCGGGTGATTTTCTTGTTCGCGGTACTATAGGAGTCTGTTTGAGTGTTCCCGCCATTAGTTTGACCGTTATGTGGGCCATTGTTAGCTATACTGAGGGTGACGCCTCTTATGCACCGCTTCTTAGCCTCATACGCTTCCCATTTGCCCATGTCCCCCTGTTAAAGTGTCTGCCATACATTACATCGCGTCTGTGTTTCGTGCAACAAAGGAAGAGCTCAGCGTTTCGCAACCACGAGCCCGGAGCAGCAGGCCGATGAGCCTGGCTATGCCGTTTGCATGTGTTATTCACTCGTGACACACTGTGCGCTTTGCGCAGCCGTAGCGAAGAAGAGTTAAACACGACGATCGTTCGCTGCCTCCCACCTTTCGTGTGTGTGAGTGTCTCGTTTCGTTTTGCGCGGGTGCCTAACGGGGACGCGCAAATGGACGCCGACAAACTAAGGAAAGAACGAAAAATCACACTTTGGCTCTTGTTACCTCTCTTCTCTGACTACTGCTGTATGTGTGTATTTAATGTCCGCGCCTAGCGCCCTGTCGGTCACACGGCAGATAGCATCGCTAGTAGCAGCGGTATTATGGCCACTTTCGTGCCATGATCGTTCTTTGCGGTTGCAGATGCTGTTTCTGACGCTATTAGTGTTGTTGCCGCTGCTCTTTCCACCTGAGTTCTGGGGGTGTTGTAACAAGCAGTCGTGTCGCCACCTGCTGCTTCGATCGCCACCATTGGGACCGGGCTGTTGTTTCCTTCGGTGAAAGGCGGCCGGCGTGTCCTGCTACAGTAGGCACCGAACTGCACCCGTCCGCCCGCCTGCTCCACTCTGGACCACCACCTTTACCATCAACCGCTGCCTCGACTACCGCTACAGCCATGAACACCGGTGGCAGACCAGCTGAGAAGATGCTAGCGAGTCTTTACATCGTATCTACTTACGTAGCTACCTTCGACTCACAAACATACACAGACGCAAGCCCTTTATGCGCGCCAGTACTACTACGACAACAACAAGTGCTAGCCCATGCTGTCTCAGCCTATGGCTGGTTGAAGTACTCTTCTCTTTGTAGCGGCGTCGCACCGCGAGTACGGCTTAGTCTGCTGAAGGATGCTGGTGTGTAGCATGGATGTGGTTGCCAGGGGCAAAAGGCGAGCATTCGGGGCATCTGTAGCGCCAAGAAGGCCAGCCGCTACGAGGGATAAGGGCGTGGGACATTAACTTTTGCTCATTACCTCCAGCCCGCGAGTAAGCTACTAGCAGGAACAGTAAGAATGGCCATCGCCTCGCTGCTACGGTGTAGACATGGGAGCGCCAGGACGACGTCCCGTTGCCGCCGCCGCCGCCGTCGAAACAACTGACGATTACTAGAAAGAGAACTCAGTCGGGTGAGAATGCACGCGAAAGTAACCCCTCGTTCTCCAAACAGAAGCGTTACAAACAGAAGAGTTTCGTCCACCGTGGCTTCTGAACCCTTGTTCGGCAACGGAGCAATCGACTAAGCAGGCACCTTTTAGCTGTTAAAGAGGGTGCAGTGAACAAATTAGTTACCACCGAAAGGAAAAAGCATGGGGTCCCCGTGGGACACGAACGTCGATAAGCACCACCCCTATCCCACCCGGCCGTGAAAAGAGCGTGACCACGAGAGAGAGGCAGCCTACCGTCGAACAAATGGGTTGGCTGAGTTGACTGCAAGTACGCATGCAAGTAAATGGATGCTGTCTAACAGCCACCGGGTGCAGGTGACTAGCTTCCAACGGAAAATAGCACCGCAAAATGTCACGAAGCAGCCTTAAGGTGATCCAGTTGTGATCTGTGGTAAAATGGTTTGGTAGCTGGACTAGCGATCGCTTGTTCCACTCTGGGCATGCGCGTGGAAGGCTTTTTAGAATAGAGTTTTGATGAATGGATGGATATCTATGAATGAAAACGGAGGAACTGTCATCGACAATGCCGGAGAGACGTACGTAGATTATGCGTCTACGAGGCGGAGCGCACTCGCTTTATGGCCACCCGTAGTAACGGAATCTAAAAAGCTTTAAAACCGAAAAGTTATAACGAAGTGCAGAGGGAGGAAAAAACTAATTATGGTTTATAGCAACCGTTAAGTATAAACAAGATAAACAAGAGAAAGTTCTCCGCGACAAAGGTCACCGGACTGTTTTGATCCAACGTTATTTGTTTAATCGAGTCCTCGCATACATAACCTTTCTCTGCATATTGTATTTAGGCACTTCCTATTTAGGTTACTTTTAAGGTCTGTAATTTCGCCTTGTAGGTACTATCTCTGATATTATTTTTATTATTATATCATCAAATAAGAGTGAATACTTCTATAGGGATCCCTACGGCTAGCAGATTTATGTCCTCTTGCACTTGACACAACTATAATTGAATCTATCGTCGTTTCGTTCCTGTTTTTATCATATACAGTCCAAACATACAGTGAAGTAGCTTTATAAAATAGTAAACAAATGAAATCGTGTTTTCTAGCTAGGAGAACAATGCGCTACCATCTGCCAATTACAGTTACCGTTCTTACGTGACTAAAACGTTTTGTACTCCTAATTGGAGTCTCAGATATGGGGAACATGTGGCCTTAATGGAAACATCGATTTGTAAAGGGATACCAAAAGGATTACAGACATCTAATGATGTAATATATATAAAACTATGATAACAAGGCTTTGTCAAGCTTGTTGGTCACATTTTTTGTCAGAAAACGAACAACGGTACCAAATATTCTAGCAAAACCAAAGCGAAACGTGTATTACGCGTATTTTCGGCTTTATTAACGTATTTTTACAAAAACTGATATAGCTCTAATTTACATACAACTATCTTATGAACTCGTTCGCTTGTTGCCATACAGGTCGAAAACTTAAAATTAATGAAAATTACCAATTATAAATAACATCCAGAGAAAAATTACGACAGTTTCTCAACAATGGCCAGCCTTTTTTGTGCATAATTATAAACCACTTTAGGAATGCCAAATAATAACCAATAATAAAATAACTTTATTTTACTTAAATTGCGTATTATTAATATACTACTACTACTACTGTAGATCTCCGATAGTAACTTGTTGTGTTAAAGATACTGTGCAGATACATAATTTTAATTATAAACGATTGATATGTCCATAGCATCATGTATCTGCAACGCTGGCTCATCGCTCCGAGGACAAGACAAATCTAATGGCTAGGTCTGATGAAATCTTGATGATTTTCTCATTGGATTAGAACCACAAACAGCATACCCTCTAATGGCTTATTGCCAGTGGCGTCGTAGGGAACATTTCAAATATGTTACCCATTGATAACGATAGTCAAGCTGTTCGAAAGTAATGATTTCTTACAAGCATTCATATGATGCGATAATATTGTAGGCAAAATAACCTCTAAGAAAGTTCTCTCAATCGATACCAGTGGCACCTCCTTGCCTTATCGAAGCTTTGTTCGTAGTTCAGGACTACTTGGGCTAGGAACTTCCTGGCGCTCAGTCAATATGAATTCTTCCATGGAAAATTCGCCTGCCACTGCCAATGTCTTCATTGACGGGAAAAATTGCCACGGGCAACAAGTTCTTACAGCTGAGGAAGGCACAGAGCGATATGAGGCGCCTGGACGGAATCGGTACCGAAGTCGGTATTGTTATTGAGTTGAATCGAGTGCGAAATAACTTGGAGTGCAGGGCGAGGTTGTGAAGGCAGCACAGCAGAACTTGGATCTTAACGCTTCAATTTGCTGCCAGGCTTGGAGCCTCTGCATCCAGGCTTTACATGGATCTGCCCGGAGAAAGAGAACGACGCCGTGCGCAAGCCAAGGTAATACGAGGCAAAAAAAACACCACGCTGCATCTGGTGTAGTCGAGAGAGCGCACCTTCTGCGCGCAACGAACGCAGACGGGCTAGCGGTGTGAAGTCTTTAGGTCCAAGAAAGAGAGAGAGAGAGAGAGAGAAATAGATTCCCATCGAGATGTCGCTATCCGGCTCGCAGTGCTCTTGGGCAGGTTGTAGCTGTGAAAGTCAGCCGTTAGCGGGTCGTTTCACATGATACGAGCTCTAGCGCCGTTTTCGACGCTTGTTGGTCGCTCGACCGGGCCCTAGACTAATTAACGACAATTAGGCAGCGCTGAAACACGCGTGGGACAGCAGGTAGTATCCAACAGCTATCGAACGAAGCACCAAGACATACAGGAGCGTCCAGATGAGACCACTGCTGTTTGGGTCGTTAGGGAAGAAGTCCCCCGATTTTTCCCTCGCTCGCAAACTCACTTCTTTACGGACAGGGTGCCTTGCCTCCAGTTCAATAGCTCTCTGTGTAGTTGGACCTGTTGGAGAATTCTCGCCGGTGTCGGCTCTCGACGGATGGACACACGCACATACAGCGACTATTCGGCCCCACTGGCGAATGTTCTCTGTTAGCCCACACGGAATTATCGAAATTGTCGCGGGGGCACACGCATCGAGAGGGAGGAATCGCTAGGTAATAAAGAGGGGGGCTGTCTACTTAGCGCACGAGTGCTTTCTTTCTCGCCCTACCTTTCGCTGCCATTGCTGGCAGCAAATATCGGCGATACGAAGAGGCAAAGCTACGACCAGAATTCGTAGGCGGATTCGAAAATGAGTGGTCGTCGTCTCGCTTATTTGAAAAGCGAATGGCGGGTATGGATGCTGCGTTTGATCGCCTCATCAAACGGAACAAGAATGCTGGACGTGCTTTCGACTTCGTATAGCAATTATTGTAATGGCTGCTGGACCGACCGCAGGCAGTCCATAAAGCAATTAGTGCTTTAAACAACAATGACGCTTTAAAGATCTATTGCGAGAAGTATGAGTCTGCAACGCGGTAGCGGTACTATGATATCAACGCTTGGCGACTCGGCTGTGGATTAAGCATCGTTTTTCTACTTGTTTTTTTATTTACCGCTAACTGAGAGAAAAGCACTTCCTTTCTCACCCTCTCCTCCCTGTCCCTCTGCCTCTCTAATACTAAAACAGATCTGGTTAAGTCTATTGGAAGTCAGACGAAGACGTAATGTAAGACTTCCGTCTTCAATGCGCCACCAACCTATCATGACGTAGCATTCAGCGGCATAAAAATGAAAACAAATGGTTTGCGTACAAAAACACTTATAAAGACGAAAAAAGTATGAAGTGACATGTTTTGGGCTGAGGTGACACCCATAACTTTGAAGCTTGCCTTATATATCATTTTACCTTCCAAATCTATACCTTTTAAGATGTGTCCAATTATATAAACTTACGCGAAACATAGTAAAGGGAATTCGGTACAAACAATCCGGTGATGGTTGTGTTTCAAAAGGGAGTTGGGCTGAATCCTCTTGCCATTGTCGAAATTCACTTATCGCGTACTCGAGCTATTACTCCGCGCCTATCGTTCCGTAGAGTACAAAGTTTGGCTGTCTGAAGAGTACAAGGGATTTGAGCGAGCTCAGCTCAGCCCGTGACGCTGTAGCCGTAATGTAAAGACGGGGAGATACACGTCCCGCTCCGATCGGTGGGCTTCCGTTCGGCGGCCGCTGTGTGTCTTCCAAGTAGGATAGACGGCCTGGACAATGATTGTGGCGAGGGAAGACCTTATCCATTTTGGCGCCGCTATCCGCTCAACTGCGACAGCAACGACATCGGGCGGCCTGCTTCATTGGCCACCTCCCTAAATCCCTCTATTGTCAACGTTTCTGTTATTATTATTGTAATCATATACTTTGTACGTTTAAAAACAGCTTTCAAATTCAGAGAGTGTGAAACGTAGTTTTTGCCCCAGTATCAGCATCGAACTTTATCAGCCAGTTGTTCTACGGCTGGGCCATACTTAGAAAAAAATCACATAGAATTCAAATACATAATGAAATTGCACATCGTTTGGTAATTGCTTATCTATGCTATTGGTTCGTAGTAAACGAGGTCATCTATCCTTTGCCTGCTATGAACTTCCTCTTAATAATATTAATTTCTTTGCGCGGATATCTCTTCAAAGACGGTGTCTGTACAATCTACTGAAAATCGATGAACAGAACTTACCATATACTTATGCACTCTTTTAGCCAATCTATTAATTTACATAGGTGTATACCTTTGGTCGGCATCAACTTTATTGACTAACTTAGTTATAATTATTAGTAAAATGATATTTTTTCAGCGATAGCAACGGAAACGCTTAGGATATAATGTCATTGGTAGACGGCAGCTATGCAGCAGTGGAAGATATTGTACTTCATAATATCTTTTACTGCTGCTTAGCTGAGAAGCTGAATAATAAAATATTTAAATAATAGGTTGGGAGGAAAGGCAAGGGTCATCAGTTGAGTTCCGATTAAGTGGCTGTATGTCCAAAGCTTGAGTGAAAATCTTTAAAGATTGCGCTTTGTCGAGTTCCTAAGTTTGCTTTACGTAACACTATTTGAAAGTAACGGACCCCTCCGGACAATATGCGCTCCCCTGTGCTGAGAATAACTTTTTAATCATTGATAGAACGCAGGGTACCAATGACGTTGGTTCGACTTTGTTCGTACAGCTCCGTAACTGAATCAGTTGATAACTATTAATATACTCTGACCCTACAACTTCAACTATAGGACATTTTATTAAAGTTTATCAGCTTGCTAAGAACTAGGATCTAGCTCCGTTTCACGTTCCCAAAGACATTGCAACTTTACAAGGACAACATAGGACGTCGTCGAGAGGCAGTGGGCCATCAGAGTTCATGAAGACGTGGTAGTATCGTAACAAACTAGTACATGCGATACGGCAACGAGCCAGGGTCGGTTGTGACTAAGATATTCGAGAGAAACGCACGTGGGGTGCCATTGCAAGCCTGACCGCTGGAAAAACGGCACCAACAATAGAGAGATCGGCTTCCAAGAACAACTGAGAAATCATCAGAAGTCAGAGAATCCCAGAAATGGCCCATAGCGAATGAACAGATGCCTTCTTTTCGCAACGGCTGACCAAGCTACCGGGTTCTCGCTGTCCGAGAATAAACAAGATAGTTGGTATGGCTGACGCATTAGCCCGCTTTTGTCATAATAACAGCTAACTTTAAGGTAAGCTAACTTTAAAAGGAAACAAGCTCGAGTAGTTACGATGTGTGCCTGTGGAATAGGTGACTAGCCATGTGGGAACGCGGAACGTAGCAAGTAAGCGGCCAGCAAAACGCTGGTGATCATTTAGCAAAAGCATAAATTGAGCCTATATATCTAATAGTTCTGCTAACGTCTACTGTACTTAAGCTCATAGAGTGTTTCTTATTTGATAGCCATAACTGTCAAACGTCGAAGTGTGGTAACAGGCTGCTGAAGGCGCTAAATGTCATTGCCTGAGTTATATAAACGTTCTCGTTAAAGGTACATTGCGCTGGCTATATTTCGAAACTTAATTTTTAAAATAAATTGGTAAGCATGAATGCGTGAGAGAAACTTTTAGAGGGCAAGATCTATTTCGACATACTTGAATTTTTCACTCATCTTTAAAATATCTACATCGAGATAGATACTTCGAATTGAGTGATGAATCAATTGACAATGTTAATGATCCGACAGGTAAAGCTCATACAGTATCGAAAGGCGATTGTAGAGAGAAAAACAACCTAAAAGCTCATTCTCCTAACGTACAATAACCAATGTATAATATCATCATATTCAAACGTTCGTTCCTTGCAAGTTCTTCGTTTGTATATATATATATATATATATATATATATATGCTGTCATACACAGTGACTTGTGCAGTTTATTAAGTATATCACGATTTAATTTATGCAATTTATGCAAGAACAATCGGTTATCATGAGACTTTTTTTCTATCCATCGAATAAGCCGAAATAAAGAGAGAAAGATATCAGATCTCAGAAAGGTCAACATTAGAAGTAAATGATCTTCCTTCCTTTCTGTACAAAGATGCATCTGTGTCTGTAACTGTACGATTTATTGAAAATACTCTTTTGATAAATACTAAGGAATATCAGTTGTGCATCTGTTTGTAGAAATAAAAAATAAAGTATAAATTATTGAAATTGTACGTATGTATATATAAGCTGGCAGCGATTTACTGGGGCATACTTGAACACACAAGTATGCTATTCGTGAGTGTATAACAATACTTTCTCGTATGGATCGACTCATCAGAAGGTTTGCCTTTGAAACATCGGCTAGTATAAGCCATAGTTGAAAGGACGAGAAAAGGACACCAAAGGCCACCACAACTTGCTTGTGTGGTGCTTGAAACGGTAATAAAGACATCGAAATTGACTGAAAAAAAAAAATGTAAAAAGTTCATCTCGGACGATTCTGCTTTTCCGAGGCGTGCATTAGCGTTTAAGTTTAACGTCTAGGTTATTGTTGTTCGAATCGTTCATGAGCACCCGATGTCGTCCGATTTCAGTGGAAGTCAGGCGGGCTCGAAGATGGGTACCGATTGCGGGCTTGCGCATGGTCCAAAGCATATCGTCACATGTGACACGAACTAATCTTCTGTCTGAACGTTGTCTCCGATAAGGAAGACGTAAGGCAGTCAATCTTCTTTTGCAAACAGATGCGTTCGCTAACAAAGTGGTTTATTAAAAGCTGTGGTGAAGCCATGAATGCCTATTCCGTCGTATGGTGGTGGGCCATGCGTCGTTCAACGCTCATGGCTCAGTCGTGAAGAGCTAACTGACTGGACATAGGACAAAGACGAGTAATCGTCGAACGTTCTATAGTTGAATCCCCGTTATGGCCATGCGTAAAGTGTGACTGGGCAAGAGTCTAGCAAATCTTGGCATGCCAATGTCAACTCCATAGTTATTAGGACGACATTGTACATACGGATATGTATGTATTTACGTGGACTTGAGAGGTTTAGGCCCCGAACTTGCCATGCTAAAAGCAAACGTCAATTTCATTAAATAAACCTCTTCCTCAGAAATACGCGCAAACTATTTTATGTTCATATTTATTTTAATCTAGATAGAGCTTATGAGCAAGCGACATCAAAATTGTCGTGACATATATTGGTGAGACATGCCACCTGAGCAGAAGATAGTCTTCTAGAATCGAAAAGAATAAGTGATATTAATCTTACCTAAAGCATGTTCTATTACTACTTTTCCTAGAGAACCTGAACGTAATAATCCGCGCCCTTCGGCATAAAGTGCTCTGAATCTATACTATATTCAGATGTTCTTACATATATCTGTAAATAAATGGCGCATCGACTTCATCAAGTTATACGAACTTCTAAAAGTAAACACCAGCCGTATTGTGAGTAAAGCCGCGTATCAGATTCTGCTCGAATCAACCGATTCGTTCGTCACAGTCTCAACATACGTACTCACTTCTGCAGGCAGTCATATGGGTGTCATTGTTGACGTTGTTGTCAGCAGCAAACCTTCCCGCCTGCCCCGTTATACGCTCTGGATCTCACCTGCTTCTAAAATACGGCTTCTCTAATTGCTGTGAGCTGACTGTCCGTCATGCAACCTGACGTGAGGTGAAAATAGAAGAGGATAAAGAGTATAAACATCGAATCGGGAACTCCGTCTGTGTGTCGAGTTGTCCGCCTGAGGCACCTTTTAGTTCTCTTATGACAGACCAATACAGCCGGCTGCTAAACATTTTCTTATTCAGAAGCTGACTTAGTTTTCTTATACGGAACGGTGTCTAGCGAACGCCTAAGACAGCGCCTTTCTTTTGTCCTTTTGTGCGATACGTTCATCTTCTTTTTGACATCGTAGCTTCATGTTGTGCTGGGCAGACGAGCGTTTATGGATGGATGCTGCTGCGGGTGCGATCCAGGTCGGTCCTTACCGTGAGTCGCACGTCATTGGGCTTTTGGCAAACCTGACGGTTCTGCGAGCTCTGCTAGATGAACTGCAGCAGGCAAATAAGCTTAGATTCTATTCACGAGAACTAAACGGCCAAGACACGACTCGAGGGGGTTTCTTCTGTAGAAGAAACCCCCTCGAGTCGTGAGAAGAAGAAACCCCACTTTCCCTGCCATCAACGGTACGACCAACCACCAGCATCGCTGCTATTTCCAGTGACTCGTATACTAAAAGAGAAAAAGAAAGCCTGGGAGTAGATAGAAAGGTGTCGGGTCTATAGCGTCAGCCGCGTCCGCCTCTCCTGCAGCCGCCAAAGCAATGATTCCGACTCCGTCGTTCGCCATAGACCCCGCAGCCATTGCTCCTCAAGCCTCACAATGTGCTCGTTCAACTGAAAGTTAATGTAAACAGTCAGGCTAGACTCGTACTCTTTTCCATGGTTTTACCCCTGAGCCCCTTCTCCCTCCTGCGCGTCAAGATGGTAAACAGCCAAACAGCTAAACATCGCTAGTACGCACATACAGAAACATCAACACCACCGCATCCCGTAGCTAGATAGTGAACGGCGGCGCGCAGGTATACACGCCGGTAAGCGAAAGAAGAAGAAACGGAGGCCCCCAGGCCGAAGGCAGCTGTTGAAGTAGCTGTAGAAGTGTGCAGTCAAGATGAGGAAGCGAACCGCATTCATTGAAAGACTGCGGCATTATTGCTTTGCCTTACTTCTTCTTTAAAAGGTTGATGCTGGTGTTGGTTACCGCCAACAGCTTGCAAAGGTAAACTCGCCACGGCAACGAGGGTTGAGCTGGTGAACAGCAGTGGTGCGCGAGGAGAAGAAAACGCGGAAAAGAAAATCAACTCGTTGGCTCGGTGGGCGACTGTGTGGAGCATCCGCGCGGAAGAGGCGTAGGTGACGCGTTTCTACGTCCTCGGCCAAACCAAAAATAAGTATGTGAGAGGCCGATATCGAAACTAAAGCCTTGAGTGGTTTCGATATCCGACATCTACTTACTGGCCCGTTTTTTGCAATGCCCTAGAATGTCCTATCTTGCCATTCACTTCTGCACCTCGCTATCAATTCTTACCGTTACTTTGCTACCAGTGGCAGCGATACCGTG
The DNA here is from genome assembly GCF_002443255.2 of Varroa destructor. Taxonomy (NCBI): domain Eukaryota; kingdom Metazoa; phylum Arthropoda; class Arachnida; order Mesostigmata; family Varroidae; genus Varroa; species Varroa destructor. The sequence continues at coordinate 34,731,036 of NW_019211458.1, read as the reverse complement.
TAGCTCAGGTGGCTTCTGCAGAAATCGCTTCCCAATTGAGTTCAGCTTTAAAGCACATCAAACGGACGACGCTCTGAGATGCTCGGACGACCCCATCTTTCTGTTCCTTATCTTCCCGCATCGTTTTTTTTTGTATCATTCAAACGTATATGGGTGTCGTCATGTAAATAATTCATCTGACGCCAGTAGACGCTTTTTTGGCTATCCAGTGGCACCATTTCAATGGTCCTTGCGCAAGCGTTTCATGCGGGAACAAAAAGAAGAACGCGATTGAAGTTCGGATCGTTGAGCTCGAAAAGAAAAGGAAACAGCCGTTATGTGTCGCGCCGGATGGACTGTGAGAACAGCGGAGAACGTGCATTCCATCTTTCACTTTCCTGCCATTTTTGATCCGGATCTCCGACTCATTTTCGTTATGCGGGTTTCGCCTCTCTTCTAAAGGATGGCTCACCCAACTACCTGTCTCTCCTCAGCATGCGCAATGCGCCTACCTGCAACTGCACGTCCGGGTATCCTTTGATGCTCAAATTCAGTCAATCGCATCCATAAATTCCGGAATCGATCCGTCGTCCAGCTGCCCCCGCTATCGACGGTCCACCGACACGTAGAAGCCATCAGCTTGTAGCTACGGAGTAGCTGTTCGTACCAGCTCGAATCCAGTTGGATCTGGTACCGAGCTAGCCTGGCTGACATTGGCGTAAGCACACATGGAGGCCGAATTACATCGTATTACCTAGCTATCATAGATTCGTATGCTCTTGCCAGGAGTTCGGGAGGAGTCGTGTGGTAGAGCTACTGTAGATGCCGACGTATTCGCTAGCTGAAAGAGTGCTTGCTTTGGCGACGTCGCGGTGCCGATACCTATCCGAAAATTCGACTACGCCTAAGGTGAATAGTGGACGATAGGTACCATAGCTCGGTTCTGTTGCCTGCGCGGATATATGAATATATGGCTGTCGCGAGTACAGTAAAAGGGACAAGAAGTGTCTTGCAAGTAAAAGACATGAAAGTTTATGGCCTTCGGTTACAGCAGAAAAAAAGGAGAGCGTAAATCGGAGACTCGACGGAAATCCGACCTGAACATGACGATATAATTATGACACTTCCGGTCGTCGTGTTGTTGCGCTCATTGTGATGAACGTGAACCGTCCATCTCGTTTAGAATGAAGTAACCCGACAAATTTTGGTCCGAGAGACATCTGTAAGGTGTACCAAGTTGTAAAGTGAATACCACTATTCTGGCTTAGGTCACCCTACAGTTTACAACATTGATTGAAACATACAGGTTGGTTACCTGTCAAGGCAGCTGTATAGAGTACAAACGAAAATTTGAACTGTTGATGTCTCGCTGATTTTTTTCTTCTCCTCTCATTTCCGTTCGTCCTAGGCGGAGCCACTGCCTTTGCTTCTGTCTAGCGTCTAATAACTGATTTCGATCTGAAAAAAAGTAAACACTTGAAGAAATCAAAGGCATTTCGTCATAACTTTTATCTGTCTATTATGTAAAGCTTCCAATATCTTATGCGTTTACCACAGAATTTGCGCTAAAAGTAGAAAAATATCATATTTTGAGCCCCATCTGGAGGACACGCCTTCCTAGACTTCACATATACACAGTCTCACCTCTTTCTTTTTAATTGTGCTCGCAATATAAATAGATAATAAATTTTGTGTTTAACAATCCTCAAGATCATAAATGGGAATAAGGTATATTACTTTCAAACAGTTTGCTTTAAAATTTCTGTCGTCTAAAAACGAAAGTATAGGTGGTTATGGATGGTCGCCTCGGTCTATTTGAAAATCAATGGTTTTTCTACCAGTCATCGGATTATTTGCATTCTATTTCAGGACGCTGAGTACAGCTTATCGATTTGGTTTCATAACTACATGCATGTTTCGATTTATATTACGATGTATCAACTGCCATATCAGCATTACTAACCTGGTAAACACGAAGATCAGTATCCGAGAGGTACTTTGTGGTTTCGTAACCTCTGTTGTTTTTTATTCTCGATGTTCTTTTTCCTTTCCCGCTGCATGGAGTTACCCGCGCTATTCATGCAATGGCTAGGCGTTACTCATTGTGTTAACCATAAGGGACTAAGGGGAAGGATTTATCTCCCCGTCAGGGCCATTCACGGTAGCGACACCTTTTTTGAAACGTTCCGGACCGCCCCTTTCTCCTTTTGCGTGCATACGGGCGTGCGTACGCGCGCACACGCGCGCGCTTCCCAAGACATCCCTGAACATTCCGCAAGGCTTCTACCAAAGAGGCGATTGTCTGCTACGGAAATGTTGTTGTAGTTGTCGTTGTTATTGTTGTTTAGTAACAATGCCTCTTCCGCAAGCATAAACTAGCAGTGCCTGCTTTGCCTTCATGGGTGCAAAAGGCTCTCAAGACTCGTGATCTTCTTCTGCGTCACCTAGCATAAAGGTATCACCTCTCAGGCTATTCATAAGCTCACCCACTGGCAGTGCCCACACTGCAGCCGACTTAGATCGTCTCGCGACGTCCACCTTGGCAATAGCTAACCTCCTTGTACATTGTCAACGGCTCTGCGGAAGTGGAAAAATACCGCATCATAGTTCGGCTCTTGAGCGTAAGTTAGATAACCCTCAGCGATGGTTAGGGTTAGTTCTTAGCATAACTAAGATGGGGATGCAGAGTTAATAGGAATGGTACTGCAGAAAGAATAAGGTGATAGGAACTATGAAGAGTTTGGCAAAAGTACCGAATGCGCGAGTGAGATTCAATAGAGCGTGTTTAAGGACAGACAATGAGTGCGGGTTTTTGCAGTTGGACGGTGGGGTGAGATATAAAAGAGAATCGGCAACGGTCAAAAAAGAAGTCACCGTAAAGTGGCCGCGAGAAACAGGGGCAGTCGTGTCGCGGTATCAACCGCTGCATAAGTTTCATCGTGAGTCTACCCATTGCAGCTGTGTGTTTTTATCAGTCGAATACAGTTGAAGTACCGCAGTTTTTCCTAGGGCAAATGACGAGCACTAGCTAAGATCATTTTGAAGATTAATTAATTGACTCAGATAGAACACTACTATGTGTATACTACATTCGAATGTTATGCTTTATATTCTGTTTAACCAGGATGCAGCTAGTAATAGATAAATATTAATGAGGGCATTTCCATTATAATAATGGTTCTTGCCGTTCATGACGCCAGATAACGATGCTGCGTGGATAATTGGCTTTACGGGGCAAAGCGCGAGCTAATATTGGAACGCATTCTGTTCTACACAATTGAGAATGTACTAAAACTTAATCTCATTTGTTGAGATATTCTAAGTTTGACCTTAGAAAGATCTGATATCTGCCAGAATTGCACTTCTAAAAAAAGGCAGATCTCTTAATTTCTAGCGCAGGTTTCATTAGCTCTCGATATGCCTCTAAAATTGTTAGCGTTCGTACGTGAGAGTAATACCTACCACGAAGTGTATCGTCCAAGTAGCTTCTAAAATCCCTAAATCAACCTCTCGAAATAAAAAAAAAGGAGTTTTGAATCAGTGAATTTACGGAAGTTGAAGCCCATTTTAATTTATCTGTGGTTGGGTTATCACTTCTTAGACAGTAGTGCTTCATAAATAGTTCTATTTAAACGGCGGCAGCTCATCATTGGCAAATTCTGTAGCTTTGCTTCTAACACAATTTGGATTTAATGGCATCACAAAATCTCCACTCGAGGTTATCTCATTCTGATATTTGTACCGACTACCGAGTTTTAATCCTGAACACTCGATCCTGGTGTCAGACTTACCCGTCCAACTGTTATTCCTGATATCCGATTGTGTTTTCCAATGCAGAAACAATATAATTATATAGCTATCGATACTTGTATTAGAGTAAAATCAAGTTTTACCTTTGGTATTGCCGTTAATCATTTCATTAAATGGCTGGTGCCCAGCAAAGAACGAATCGTATTTGAACCTAGACCACAATGTCTCCCTCAGATTAGCAGGCGAATATGTCACTCAGTTGTCACGGGCTTATATCAGAATAACATGGTGGCCAATGTCAACACCCCAGCGAGTGGGTAAGTTTCGTTTTGCAGTAGCTCCCAAAAAAATAGTAAACTTGCACTGAATTCTAGTTGTTCAAAAGATTAAATTGTGCATTATGACGATCTCCAGATGCCGTGATGTAGGTCTTCATTTACATCACGGTATCTAGTTTCGTTCTGTTCTTTACTCTACAACGATATTTTGTGCATACTAGCTCGTGAAGATGTCAAACACAAACGATATATCCACCGCCTGCCTCCCTACACTGAACCGGATCGTTGTCGTGGTTTTAAAGATTAATCTATTTAACTTGCCTAACGCGTCGAAGGTGTCGCAATTAAGTTATAACAGTGTACAGAGTTAAGTGGTGTACAACGAATTAAGTTCTAACAGGATGCAGTTTGCCTATGAAACGCATTAAGGTGTACACTCTCCTCTATGGTCGATAGAACAATATTGTTGTTCTGAAGGAACTTGCATTAGGTACGCTATGCTCAAGAAGGCCAGGCAAAGACTTTCGACATATAAGCGCGTCTATGGTCACACATACGCTCGCACTCGTCGATTGTCTACCCATAAATAGGCAGACAGGCACGCACAAGTACACGAAACACTGGTCTTGTGTGCACTTAAGTACACCGACTCTGCCTACCATTAAGCGCCAAGCATATTCCAATTACTGCCTACGAACTCTATAGCGGAGTTTATGATGCACTCTACACCGTTCTTGATGGAAGACATTCCAGGCCAAGTCAGCGAACCGTAGCCACCATAATCGTTGCCTGCGTAAAAAGCTTTAATAGATGGGAGCTTTAAAAGGACATCATGAGTTTGTTGAAATAGGAGACTTTTACTCGCTCTCACCGTCGCTCTTACTTCGCTTTCATAATGCTGCTGCGGTTGTTCAGTTTAACTGAACTGCGGTACAGGCGGCCATACGTAGACGTAGAGGGACGGGTGAAGCTCAATACTTCACTCACGGCAGCAACAGCAGGAGCAGCGGCGGCGGCGGATAGAGAGACATCGCCTGTGACTTTTCTTCAGTGCCGGCCGGCGCGTCCAGGTCGGCATCATTGCTTGCATCAGCGTAGCATTATTTGAGATCGATCCCTCTCCGCCATTCCAACGCAGCCGTCAACTCTCTTTGCCATTGAGCGAATGAATAAAAATGGGTAAAATGGTTATGAACCTGTAACAGTACTGCAAGCCAAGCTAGCCAGCAGTGGTGTACATACGATAGTAATAATGCAGTTGCCTACCTTAGTGGTTGACTCTGTTATCGCCAGCGGTACCCCTGTTACCCCCCAGCTACAAGTACCGGAATCTTTCATACAGTTTTGCTCCATACCACGGTACCTCTACACATCTGATGGCGTTTGCGGCAACTGGCTTCACGTAACAACGGTATTAGAACAACACAAAAATAGGTTGAACGCTAGCAGTAGCACAAGCATGGTCATATCGCAGCCAAATACGATAACGATCATAAGCTCAACATGTATTGTGTGGCTGTATCTGTCCCGTTCTGTCCAGGGGAAAAGGTGGGCTGGACGGCTGAGGAGGAGAAGGAATAGTTAGCGAGAGCTGCTGTACTGCCATATCATGCGACTTGTCATGTGATGATATAATCATGATGACAGGGCAGCGTTTCATTTAGATAACGATTCTACGCGAAGTGGCATACGACCGGGACCACATTCTTAGGACCTCGAGGTATTCCGAAGCTCAGGATTCATCGGACCAACAACTGCTGTATCACTTATGCATTCAAACCTGTTTTGCCCGCCACGACGGGGCGGGAGGTAGTGGGGTGAGGTTCCCTATGGGTATTGGCGGCCGGGATGCCACCACTCTAATAAGAGGCAGCACTTGGCCGGCAATCGATCGTGCCGCTCCTTAAGGCCTATTTACGCTAGTGCTGCTGTACATTACGACGATTTTGCGGTCACTGACGGAATGAATGATCGGACTGGGAGCATTTCCCTTACTGAAGGGTACGGGTAAATACGGTAGGCATGCGTACCTTAGAAGAGTTTAGTGACGACAACGCTTTTCGTTTACACGACCATCCATTTTTAAAGGATGAACGTATTCAGTCACAGAACAATCTGCCACCAAACTATAAGTAAGCTATTTGTGGTCTAGAAAGCTTCACATTGCAATCATTACAAATATGAATGGTTATACGTAAAACTAAATCTGGCTTAGAAAATTCAGGACCATTGCATTTAGAACTTTGAACGACAACGTTGACTTGACCGCAATGCATGTAAAACATCATATTTTACACCACCCGTATTGTTAGCTAAAGTAAATAAAAAAAAAAAAAAGACGTTCCTTCATGCTCGAAAATAGCGTACGTACCATACTTTAGTTTTAGCCAGTCTGCTCCGGTACGCTTACTTTGGATAGGACTTCAATAGAGCAGTATTAATATAAAAAAAATTACATAATACGATACATAGAATGTCATTGTGGTGTTTTTGAGCTCGCCATATGAATAAAGTAATAATTTTTGTACGTACGTACTGAGATGTCCAGAGGTACGTTATGAAGTATTTTTTACCCGAGAGACGCTAGGCGTATATTCCCTCATAGGGAAAGCACGCCTAGATAATTTTCCAAACCAAACATTGTACCTCATCTCTCTAAAAATATGTTTCGTTTATCGCAATACAAGTTAACACTTTTTTTGACCGATGAATTGTGCAGTCGCTGTTCCGTAGGGCTAGACCCTGTGACCTAGCGTGCAAAGGTATAGGAATACATGTGTGTTTATTCCTAAGCTATCATGAAGGGGCATAATAGTTTGTGCACTCAAAGAGTGACCGTAGTAGAAGTAATAATAGATCTTTGAGTATAGTCTTACCAACGGATATCCTCGTGCCACGGATACACAGATCTCACCAACTACGATGCGAGTAAACACATTGCACCGCATCGATGCGTCCCTCTGACTGTTGTTAAAGCTAGACCTAGACATACAAAGTGACCCACAAGGCAAACTACAGGGTACCAATAACGATTGACTACATACTACTGGCCACTGATAGCGGTGATCGGGGAATGGTGGACAGTGGCCAACTGCAAGCCGGATCGTTGCCGTCAACATCCGACTCAGAAGCGGCAGCAACATCGGCTGCCACACGAACTTTTACATATCAACAACAGCAACAACCGATGGAGCCTCGACCATCAGTAAGTACCGAAGATCCCCCGAGGCACTGGTTATCATTGGCAAGACTGGTAGCGACTTATGATGCACCTTGGCCGAAATGAGGCCCAAGTGAAAGAGCGCAGGTGCCGCAAAAACGTCTCCGGTGCACATCTTTTGTAGTGGAACAAGTCGATTGACAAAAGAGACCTGGCGTGAGAATCTTAGTTTTTTTCCTCTCTGCTTTTCGCCATCCAAAAATGCACAAATAATCTCAGGGTTATCGAATTTGCTAAAGTAAAAGTGCCATTATGTCTGTTACGAAATCTGCTAAAGGTGAGGCTCTCCTTTCTCGCGTTGGGAATCTCTGTTTTTTTTTTAAGCTTTTTAGAACTATATACATGCCTAGAGTTTTATCCGTTCAAAAAAAAAAAAACGTTCTGAACCCACCTTGAGCATAAAATGTCGTTCGACATAAAACCAAGCCAACCCAAGTTTTGTGACACACAAACGCATCAACTTTTGTCATCATGTGATACTTTTCTATTTCACCAGGTTTTCTTGGAGACTTCTTTACGAACGTCTTACTTGTTGCCAAGTGACATCACATTCGCTGTTTGTGATAGACTTATCCAATTCTCACCTAAGTCGGCCTACTATGACTAGTACTGTGTACTGCATCCTTTCCTTATCGAATCGTCCTTCAATGCCACGCCAAATATTTCGTTCGAGAAATTTGCCCAGTGGTACACGTCACAACGTGCAAAAGCTAGATAGGTAGGTGCTTATGATAAACAACAGGACCTGCATGGAACAAGATCTGATAGCGGGAGAGAAATAGGCAAAAACACACCGATGTTACCCCCCCCCCCTTCTCCCACCTATATTATAACCCACCCCTGTAACAGGCAACTTTCCCAACCGCCGCAAAAGTAATACATATATTCAATGTGGATGATTTTAAAATTGTTTTCTCAAATAGACATCGCCATCGAATGTCTCTTTGAAAAGCTGCTTGGTTCGCCTCCGCCACGCCTTCAAGCGAACACGACGAAGTTCATGGTAGTTGAAGGCATCTGTACGCGCCTTCTATAGCTGCATCGAAGTCGAAAACGGCGCGAGAACGACGACTACGAGCATATGCATTTTAGGGACAAGGTAGCATAACATAGGGGGTGCCACATCCATATCTTTTGATACACGAACGGCGGAGTCGGCAATCCGGCAGAATCTGTTTGGCTGCATGGCACCTCAAGATAGGCCAACGATGGAAAAGCAACACCCTTTGCTTCATGCTGTTTCCGTGTCGCACCCTATTTCCTTCGTCTCGTTCCTTTTGAGTCTCGGAAATCGGCCTTTCTCGAGCTGGCAAAACTGCCAGTGGCAAGCTTCGTCTACCCACTGGCAAGCCCTAGACCGTAGCCTTTGCTTTCTGTTGCCTGAACGATGGTCGCGTTCCCAACAGAGTTCGAACAACAACGTCATAGGCCGACCTGCTTCAGAAGATTTGGATCCGAGCGCCAGCAGGTACACTCGTCACGATCCGCCGCTTGAGACTAGGAATCACGAACAGCTGCCTCGTTACACCCCTTTGGACTCTGCTGTTGCTGGTGTGAGTGTCTTAAAAACCTATTGGCGATACTTTATTTCGATCTATTAGAAATACTGTATTGTCGTTGTCTTGGATAGATATTGTTTGCTCTTCGGTCCTACGGATTTACTCAAGTCGATCCGGCATATCCGGAGAAACATTAGTGACAAAACTCATTGTTGAGCGCATTTATAAAAATAGGCTCACACAAAAACATAATACTGCTACCACACATGTGATACGGTGCTCGGCAAAAATAGATAAATTTAATTTCAAATCTACAAACATTGATATTTCGTAATGGATGATGTGTCAGTAAATAGTATTTGCAACAGATTTTTGCACCGTACATTGACTGCATGTAAGGCACACATGGGTCTGGTTAGCCCACAAAGATCAACCTTGTTTCGGTAGATACCAAGGGATACAATATAGTTTGGGCACATTGGGGCAGGAGGCATAAGGGCATTCAGTTCTCCTGGGTGATACTATACGGCTGCTTATCTCTTCGTTGGCGGCTCTCAGCCCTTGAGTCCTCAGTGTACAGTAACAGCTTCCCTCAAGTAGGCTATGCTCGTCGTTTGTTGTTGTGTTGCTGCTGCTGCTGCTACTCATAGTCCCACTGGCCCATTGTAACGATGAACAATCGCTATGGCCTGTCCCCTTGGCGATCCCGGCGAACTGTGAGAAGCCGAAGGGCTAGAAATTGTTAGCTTCGTTTTCTCGCTGTCGCATTCGGAGGAAGTGGCGATATTTGCCACTGAGTTTGTTCGTTTGTCTGTCTGTCTGTTTGTTTGTTTGTTTATTGTCGCCTCGCTCTTTCTACCCCCGTTACCCCATTCACTCCCCTTTCCATCGAAAGAGACGGTCGAAGTCCGAGTGCGAAAGCGAGAAGCACAGCACAGCACAGGGTGGTCAGGGCCAAGGGGTACCTCCATAGAATCAGAGACATGCGGGCAATTTTCCAAGCATCTGCCAACCCCCTCTTTGTCGGGATGGAAGAGAGAAAGAGAATATGAGAGAAGGGGGTAGTGGCATCCTATTCTACTTTGTTCGTCACAACGAGTTGAGGACCGAACGGGAAGATTTCGGCTTCGGGTTCTAGCAGAGTAGCTAGCGTGGGGTGATCATGCGGGGTGAGAAAGCAGGCTAGCCAGGCTAAAAGAGGAGTGAGTGTACATATAGCATCATCCAACCCATTCGTTTAGTCTCTATTCCGCTGATCGGAGCACCGCCAGAGGCTACGCCGCAAGTCCAACGCGCCGCCGCGCCCGCTCCTCCTACCCGTACTCAGCAGTCGCACACTCATGCTCCAGTCACATTTGCGCTTTCACTTGCATTCGTGGCCGCTTTCTCGCCGGCCTGTTCTCCCATAACTGACTTCTATCTGCATTCTGCCCAGAGTTGGTCTCTGGTCTGGTCGGCCACCGCTGCTGCTTCTGTTGCCGCAGTGAGATCCTTATGCATTTCCGTTGCTCTTTCCGGTGGTCGGGAGCCAGAGTGGTGTCGCAGGAGCAAGCGCCGCTACCCCAACTGGCCAGCCGGCTAGCTGGCTGACTGGCTCAGTCGTTTGTAGTTTGCTGGTACACCCGTACGGCGGTAGACCCGACGAGTGGGTGGCCGGTAGCGGGATACGGGTTGGCACGCGGAAAGACAGCCTGGGGCGCACATACGGGGCTGTATGCGCCCCACTATCCGAACAGCAGCAGCAGCAGCAACAGTAGCGATGATGGCCTGTGAGTCGAGTCCTCGAATCGGCCGTCCGGTCGAATTGTAGTAGTAATACTGCATATACATGCGATATGATCTGTACATAGCGAAATCTTTGGTGATGGGAAGCTGCATTGGAGCTATGGGTTAGCCACGAAAACATTGCATTAGTATCGGGGCCACCGCTTTGAATGCGGCCTGTAGGCGAAAAGCGCGCACAGGCTCACCGGCAGCCGGACGGCAGCAGATAACTGTCTTTTTGCTTTAACCTGATAAGGATGTATCCTCTCCGGCTTACAGCCCGGACGGACGAGAACGATAATGCATCTTACGAGCTTTTCCAGTCGGTCGACTAACGAGCGACCCGTAAACGAATGAAAGCTTTGCGAGGACGACAAAACAGTTACAGTTAAGACCTGTATGGTACTGCCATGACCGCCCATACATCGATATAGGCCTATCGTTGAACTTCTACTAGTCCCTGAGCCGTTGTCAAGAACACCGACTGTGGGAAGTGCAAATACCGTAACATTACTTTAAAACCAAATACACACCTACGGCTAAGTAAGCGTGGAGCGAATGAAGAGTTCATGATAAAAAAAACAGACGTTCTGATGGTCTTTATTTAATCGTCAGGCAAACTCAGAATAGGTCTCGGAAGTTGAACACGCTAGCATACGAATGTTAAAAACAGTGTTTGTCTTCTTGTTTAGTACGTATGTGAACCTAGTCTTCAGCTGATTGATATTAAAAATACTTATATATATAAATAATTACGATGCACCAGTATAGATATAGCAGACCGAAGACTGCTAATTTTACGTAAAGAGGCGCACCTCATTATTACATAAACAACGTGTTATCGAGAGCCAGACAGGAGTGATGTCCTATAGGTAATTCTACGAGACGTAAGTCTTGTTATGCGCATCTTAATAAGAAGCAATGTACTTAGCTCAGCGAAATTTAGTGAACAAAAAAACATCAATTGCGCGTTTGTTAAGTGTACTTCTTCGTTGACTGCAACTTTTCAGTCTGTCGTTTACCGCCAGAAACGGTCATATCATATATATATATATATATATATATACTGGTAGATTCCAACGGTGATCGAACAATGGGCCTCAGATGTTGACCAGTGTTCATTTAAAGTATGTAGATCAGTCTGAAATCAATTGAACAGGTAAACAATCCGAGAAGAGATTCTGCCTAGTTCTTTATATGCTAAAAAGTTTTTTTTTTTTTTTTCGTTAATCTAACAAGTACATTTCGTACTGAAAACAATAAAAATGAATACAGTGTAATGAAATAAACCCCCAAACAGTTTCTAGTTCTCTTGCTGACGTCTTCTAAAGGAAAACGCTGCGAGACAGGCCAAATCGATTGGTCAATATAGCCCGGAATACAAAATAGATGTGACACATTTTGAGCTTATGCCATTGACGTAAAACGATAGACGTACGTCTATAAAGCGTGGTTTCGCCTATAGTTTAATGGTGTTAATGATGACGTCTTCTTAAAGCTGCCGTCTTAAGGCTGCCGTTAGCGTTTGTTGCTTAAACAGAACTTGTTGGCTACTTGAGGCTTCTTTTAACACATCAGGCCTCAGGGGGTGAAAGTTGACTGAGGCCGCAGTTAGAGAAAGACAAAAGGCAGTGTTTTTAGCGACTTCATTAAATCGCAAAATAATGAAGAAGCTAATTAAGATTTACCCACAATAGGAAGCTTTAACAGGTTAATGATTGTGGTATAAATAATGTGAAAGTGTTTTCGAGTATTCACTCGCCTGGTTTAGATTTGAAGCTTTAGACTTGACCCAAAGATCGAAATGCTTCTAACAATTCGACAACGAATCAAATGTTTCAAGGGGTCATCTTTATTGTACTGAAAGAAGATTCTCAAAAGTCAATCCAAGCGTACAAAACCCTATTGTCGCATTATCGAGTCACCAGATAAAACACCGCCTGGAAAGGCCCAAATGTACTGCCATCGTGTTGGAAAACCACTTGGCTATTGTTGAGTCGTCAGTGCACATGTTTCATATTATTAGGTGATCCACAATTGAGCCATTGAAAACTCTCACGAAAATGGAGTCTGTAGTTACATCTGCCTGGTTCTTTCCATACAGTATTAACATACGGTCTAGTAAATCGTTCAATTTCTTTTAACGAGTGTAAATCGATATCTGCCATCCCTGCGGTCTATAATTGAACAAAGACTTTAGAATCTGTCCAAATAACGCTGGGTCATCTGGAACCCTTGAAAGTTGTTGATTGGGTGTTGGAACATCAGTATTTACACGTCTCGTCATCGTTATAGTAAGGCTGAGCTTGACCGTTGCTGCCGACTGAGTGCGCGGGGAGACTTCAGTCGCCGCGTTCGAGATGAGACTTGAGATTTGGGGGAGGAGCTCTCGTTGGGACAAAGGGCAAAGGTCGAAGCGGCAGCCAATCAGAATGCGCTCCTGGAGCTCTCGACCAATGGCTGACAGCCGTTGAAGGAGCGCTGCTGGGAGGGAGGTCACAGAGGTTAACAGAGGCACACCCGGCCAGGGAAGGGCAGGACGACGCTATTGAAGCAGCACAGTTAGTCAGTCAGTCGCTTGAGAGTCGCCGCCAGCGCAGGCGCCAACGCTGCCGCCGTCGCTACCACGAGTAGGAATACAGCGCTCCCCGCGCTTCCGAGTTCAATACAGAACAGCATCAGCGGCCCAGGAGTACAGCGAAATGGGGGCCAGGAGGCGGCCTCGCGCTACTACTCACCGTCTCTAACGGCGTCATCGCTTGTAGGGGGTGAGAGAGCGGGAGCACGCGCCCACTCACTCATGTGAACAGCACGTGCTCTCAAAACGATTCGAAACAACCACAATCACTGCTTGTTGGCTATCTAGTCGATATGGAAATCCATTAGTAAAACCAAAAGCCATCCACGATGGTGACGCGCCAAGCTACCTAACCTAAGGCACGTAGCGGATGAACGACTTCGGTTTTAGCTATCAACGTCCAGTTACACTGAACTACTACGTTGAGGAGTATGCGCTTTTCCTTGAAAAGTACTCACTATACGCTTTGTTCTTATCCACAATTATATGTTGGCTTGATCCTTCAGTCAAATTTCAGATGATTAAAAAAGTCCATTCGAGAAAACTAAGAATGCATCTGTTGTTTGAAATGCTGCGAAAAAAGGTAAAAACTTGATCTAAACCTAAAACCAAGGATAGCGTATCAGGCGCGAAATTGTAAAAGATAGGTGTTTTCTAATTAAACTCTTTATTTCTATTGCGTTACTCTAATAGCGGCATTAATTGCTACTGACACCAATTGCCAGCATTAGCGTTAGCGCACATGTGTTATTGCATTGACGGACCGGCCTACAGCGTAAGTCTTGAGTAGGCGGATGAAACGTACTACGTTCTAGCGACTGAAATGATCTAATCAACAAAATACCGTTCGGTTAAACATGGACGTGTTCTATGCGAGCTACTAGTACCTGTTGCTATGAGCGTGCCTGAAGCTAATGTTTATCAAAATCCAAGGCTATCTGAACAATTGAAAATTTATATACCAGCAAAGATACATGCCTTCTATTGAACAACGCGATCTGTGTGAAATGTAAACGGTTACATAGAAAGGTCCCCGTAAAAGCTTAATCGGCAACGTATTTATTTACTACTCTTAGGGACACGTTATGGTCTAGGTTCGAACCCGAAGATCGACAGACTTCGTTTCGTGCTGAAAGCCTAGCGGCGATCATGGACGTAAAATTCGAAACATAGAAATTAGCTGGACAAGAGCACTCTCTAGCCTAAGTGCAAATGCTAGGTTGATGATTGGAAGAAATAAAATCAATGGATGCTTAGGTGAAGGAGCGGACTTTACTGGTCCGTGGAAGAACGTTAGGAATGTGATTATTCTTTGTTGTTTTTTTTTCGTACAAGCTTCAGAGACGATATTGCCTAGACAACAGAAAACCCTTTGGTGTTTTAAGGCATCTGGAAATCGACTACTACGCAAAAGCATCGATACGAAACACAACTAAAAAAAAATATGCCTAAAGCCCTATGGGCCCGGAAATACCTGCAGATTTAATACGTGTATATGTACAACAGTGGCACTGGTACAGCCAAATAAATGAAAACAACGCTTGAAAGGGGGTCAGCTAAATGGCAACACTATCTCTGAGAACATTTTGTCAATCTAAATATGCGCGTCGGTGTGAATATGTATATAAAGAGAAAACGCATCGCGGTACTGATTCCGAGTCTGAGACAATGTTTCACGAGCGTATTGGTCATACAACGCAAAGCCGTATGTTAAGCCTAATAAAGGATCTAACGACAAGATGCGGAAGACAGAAGATTATTCTAAATAGTGAAAATTCAAATAACACAACAGAAAATAATACAAAGGGGAATTCTGTTTTGAATTACATAGGTAGAAACGAGTGCTTAAATATGGCAGAGAAAGTGCCAGTGGATGACAAAAAGGCGGTAAGACGCAAAAAAATAATCGCGACATTATTGTACCTTGGTTCAGTGTCCACGCTAGAGTACGGTGTCGGCAATGGCTGCTGTGGTAGCCACGTTGATTTCGTCGCGGCGTGCAGGCATGGGTCGTTAACGTGAATCTGGAGATCGATGCGAAACTTTGTTGGGATAGAGCTTTGATTGATGGATGAACGGAGACAAACTAATACCAACCATGCTGAAGAAACATACGCACGAGCGCGCTTACGAAGCCGACCGTGCACCTCATGATTTTCCGTAGAAGTGTCCAAAAAACTGCAAAGCCGGAGAACTCTTTACCAAAGACGAGGATCGGCCGGAGAAAATTCTCGTTATAGAAGATTACCGAGAAAGAAAACAAGGCAAATAGGACTAATGGACACCAAGAAAGTGACTATATGATGAAATGACACAGCAGGCCACGACGGAGCGCTTGAGCCTGCTCTAACTATTCAGAGCGGTTCTGCATTTCGCGATCAACAGGCATAGCAAAGTGAAACAACAATTACAACATTCAAAACCTAATACAATCGTCACTTGGTGGGGCGACTAAAACCAGACTTAGGCCGATGTAACCGAGAATCATCTATTCATAGGGGGCTTAAAAGCAAGAAATCGCAAAAGCAGCGAGATCACATCTTACCCCCTATGGGGCAGGAAAGGGCTTTGCGCTTCTGAGGTTTCTACGCAAGCGAAACTATTGCGAGCCAGAGACAGAGACCGCAAAAGATAGCAGGGTGCCCCCCACGTATAGTGAACTACGCCCGGACCAAGCGGCAGGTGAATTACTTAATGTTAGAGAGAAAAGGGATATTTTATCCTTGAAAGGGCCCTGAGGTACATTATGTTTTGTGCACAGAGCCAGCTTTTAACGCAATGCTCAGGATTAGCTAAGAACGTAAAGCTCAGGATTATTTAAATTAAAAGGACACAGCTTACCAGCACGGCTTATACAGGAAGAAACTAGAATACAAACCGCCACAAAAAGGATGGAAAGATGGAACAGGCGATGTCAAGTACGTTCTCCAAAAAGACAGTCCTAGGGCAACTATACATATATAAACATAATGCCTCATCTGGAATGGATCAAATTCCGTGTGATTGGGCAAAGAAGGGTTATTTTTACCGGAGGAAGTTCGTCCAAGACGATAACTCTCTTTTCTCCGCGGTACTACAATAGTAACGTGTTAATGTATGGACGGGAAGATCACCAATGTTGTCTCCGTTCGAATTTTGGCGTGAATTTATTTTGTTCCTTTAGTAAAAAAACTCTCAATGTTTGTGTTGAACTCCTTCTTTGGCAGCCTATTAAAGCAATATCAAACAACGATTCCGGGCTTGTTGTGCCAAGGAAATGGATGAGCAGTTATGGAAAAAACCCGCAGGATTTACTTACCTATGACAAGGTTAATTGTCCCACACAGATTGGTGATGAAACTAATCTACAATAAAAATGAGGGATAAACGAGAAAAACTAGAAGAAATACAAGGTTAACAAACACAAGTTAAAAAACTATTATATATTTATACTGATGTCTATGATAGAAATCTTGATCTTGTACCCCAGAGACCAAAGCAAATGATTAATATGCGACCTTTTTCATGCTACGAAAGAAACAATAGCAGCAGCAAGCTTTAGCAGCTATTAAACGGATATGGCATGACCTCCGTATGGATTATAAAGGTTAGAGGGTTATGACAGGATACACAGTGTGACCGTTCGCTACGCGGAACGGACTCGAAGGATCCAAGACGAATGAAAGATTAAAGCAGAGCTACCGACGTGGCCTGGTCTTGATCCTGCTGTATATAGTGGAATCAGAAGCACATCAGCGAAGTTACAGGAAAAGGATCGGCGTTCAATAGAAGAACCTTCATGAAAAGGAGAGTTCTAGATACCACAGCCATTGCTCACAAGGGGCACAGACTTCAGTGTTTTTGGTTTTGAAAAGACTAAGATATCTAGAGTCTACTGGAAGGCTGTGACGAAGCATACGGAAACGCGGTGACAATACCATCGAGAAACACTGCCGGAGGCTGGTGCCCTGGTGTAACAACTGACCTTCGTCCACATTACACATAAAAATCATGTGTTCCCGTTATGATGAGCTCATCATTTTGCTCCAGGATGGCCAACAGTTTCCAGTGTTTATGCGTGGTTTCATAATGGTTTATATTTTTTTACTTCATTTCAATTTTTTAATTAACACTTTTTTTTACATTTTACGTCAAAATAAAAATATCCCTGGAATAATGGACGAATCAGCGGTTTTGTCTCTGACTGATCTTTGCATTTGCAGTAAATAATTTTCTCGAGAACGGATGGTGGTTGATGTCTTTAGAGGATAAGGCGAGAAAATTTTTTGGCTTTTAGCAAGTTTTTTTTTATAAGTCTCCAAAAAGTTACCCTAAATTTCGAACAACGATACTCGTCTTATTACATAAGAATTTTTGCATATTTCTTATCAATTGTTTATTTCTTTGAATTTTTTTTACTAATATGAATCCTTTACATTGGCGTATGAGAATTTTTTTCGAACTCTTCTTTAGTTTCTGCATAGAAACTACGGAAAGGATAAATTGTTGATTTCAAGCAACAAAAAAATAATTTTAACTCGGTAAAGATTTCCCCATTTGATAATCCACTACTTGCTTATACTGATTACGCCAACGCCACGTTTGTGGCCCAATTCTTAAGGAAATTGCCTTTTCTCTAGTGCCAATGACAGCTGAAGGAAGAACGCAGGCCCGCTACGACATATGATCCAACTAAATGTATATCAATTTTAACAGAGTCTACTGTATATTACATATACGCTCATCAACAAATCATGGCACAGTAGCTTACTTTAAAACTGATTATTAAACATATACTTATCATACGTTTGAGACAAGTTTAGGTGTCCCCAAGTATCAGTACCCTCCAAAGGTTAAGATATACTTATGGAATATAACTGGTAGCTAGCTACAGTTCGCGCAGTAGGTTACTGGGTCGAGGATCTATCTGTCGACATTAAGGACAGGCTGTGCTGTAGAACCCTGACATTGACACAATTCGTTTCAAGATGGGAGGTAGCCGTCTTACACTATGTCTAACGGCGACACCGGGCGTATAAATTCGAAAATTTACACCAGAGGCATTGAGACAAATTGTACGCAAACTTTTTGTACCTTGATGCAAAGAAGTCAGATGTACACTAATGCATATTGCTCTAGCAAAGCAATATAATTGAAACGGTCGGGTTCGTCGAACAGTAAATTGATAGACGTTCTTCAATATTGTGATCGTTTGAATTATGATAGCGAAGGGTATGCTCTTTTCTAAGGGCAATAAGGCAGGATATTTTTTGTGCCACTCCTAGCTGTGGCTTTTGCCCGCATCATTTTTACCGTCAAACGGACAGACTTTTCCCTAACGCCTTTTTTTCGCATTTTACTTTTCACCTTAGCTCAGCTCCGACCCCCTCCAGCGCGCGCCAACCGGCGGAATTGATGAAGTGCAAATTGGAGCTAAAAGGATGCGTGTCTGGTAGCCGCTCTTGCAAACGGGTTTCAGCTTCCCGTACATGTTTTGAACAGTAGCAGCCGGGTAGTTCTCTCCCGTCGTCATTTTCGTCAAGGGAACTAGGGGCCAGAGGTAGGCCGTGGCGGTTGGCGATGTTGCCTTCGTCAGCTCAGAAGAAAAGGTGTAAGGCGTCCACTACGGTAAGCCTGCTTGGCTAGGGAATGGCAGAACTTTGGGGCAAGCGGGTGGCCAAAGGGGTGATCTCGAATAGGGAACGATGTTGGGAATACGAATTCTGGGAGAGGGAGTGGGCAAACGGGAAGAGGGTTTCCATTAAGAAAGCATTAGTTGCTGGCGCGATAAGGAAGAGGCGAGAACGCTTTTCGCTGCACTGGTGCTAGCAATAGAAGTAGTGACGGCCGCGCTAGTCGGTCGACGCGGGACGACGTGGAGGCTAGGCCGGGTGTCGCTGTGAGTGGGAGAAAAGCAGCAGCGAGAGAAGGAGAAATAGCGAGAGAAAATAAAACCCGTGACAAGTAAGAGGCGGCGAGAATGAAGAAGAGAAAAAAGAAAGAAAGAAATGAAAGGAAGAGTTGATAAGTTCGCCCAGGGGCGAACCGACCGACAATCGGGAGGCTGTCCGACGAAAAAGAGGACGCAACGACGTAGACATTGCTAACACAGCTACTGCCAGTTGCCAGCACCACTGCCTTCACCAGTAGGGGCGCCTATATCGAGCGGCGCGACTACTACCGCCGCTGTTGTCGTCGTCGCGTTTGCAGCCGCCGAGTTTATGACTTTTAAATGGAACAAGAAAGCGACAGGGTCCCGCTTCTCCTCTTCCGAAATCGGGAGGGGGGCTTTAGCTACGGGTCCAAAGTGGCTAACAGTGACACATAGCGTCGAGCGGCAAACAGAAGAACCGCAGGTTGCCATCGTGTCGCTCCCGCCGCGACTTCAGCTGCAGCCATTGTCGGCGTCGTTTTTGTGGGTCGTGACAAACGAGAGAACGAATGAGACCCTATGACACTGCAGAGACCACTCGCTTCGGACGACATTGCGCTGCCGCCATCGGCCGTCGCGAATGGATCATCAGAGCTGATTCGCCCTTTTTAGTCACCGTACAACCGCCTATTCTTGGCAGCCTGACTTAGCTAACACAACCGCGTGGCGGCGATCCGGCCATCGAAAAGGAGGGGATCGTTAGATGTCTAATGAGCAGAAAAAAGCCGACGATGATGAGAACGACTCATTTTAATGACATAGCTTTAGGCCTACGGAACAACAGTGGCGACTGCGGAAGCAGTTGGTCGATGGTGGCTGATGCCAGAGTTGCCATTACCGTCCTGACCGATACGAGATTTTGCCAAGCATTATTATGATGCGAGAATGAGAAACATGCGTTGAGCTGAATTAAGCCTGGATTCATTTATTGACTCGTTATAATCGCTTGGCATAGAGCCTCTGTAGAAACAGGTAAGGTTCTATTTTTGGGCGTTAAATGATGAGTCAGTGCATATAAAAAGCACCTATACGCAACAATTTAAAATCTAAATTCAGGTCCAGCTCATCAGCAAAACTAGTGTGACGTCTTGCAGCTAACTGTTTATGTTCAATGTATGAGAGCTACGTATCGCTTCTGCATCGCAAAAAAGTAACCTCTAGAAATTGTAACTGCCAAGCTTATGATCATCCGATAATTCATCTAGTCGATCTGTGACACTAGTCAAAAGCCACACTGTCATAAGCTATTTCTTTCGGCTGAAACAGCGGGATAGCCACTATGAATATTTATGATTGACATGAGTTTGACGTAGAGTGGCAACAAGGCTAGTGCCTCAAAGCAGATATTTGCCCTGAAATAATGGCTCTGTTATCGTTCTTCCTCGACCGAGACATCTTCGTAAACAAGCGGACGCTCAAATACACGACATCTAACTACAAAATTTGACAGGCAGCTTAACCAATATCTAGCTAAACAGCCAGAATTACGTGAAGAGATATCTATTTGCCGATCGTAGTATAGAAAAATGCTAGTACAGGAAAACTGTAAGCTGGGATATCTGAATTATATATGATCGTCTATGTATGTGGTACTGAATCTTTGTCGTTTTATGCTTGGTCATGTCAAATAACCCATAATACCACTCAAACCAAAGATCCAAATGCCGGAAATGTCTGACGCAAGGTAGATCTAACACGATTCGAATCTGTGGTCTAGTTCGTTTAGTGCTGTGAGCCGACCGCCTCATGGTATGGTTAATGGCGATACCGGACACAAAACTCGAAACATATAGAGAGAAATAAAACAGGACCTAATCTTCTAAGGTTCTTTTACATGCACAGCGATCATTCTACTGCTGAGAAAAATCTACGATTAGCTCCACAAGATTTGTCTTCCCACTTTTTCCTATGAACTTTTCATAGAATCTATAGATGTGAAAGCATCCAAAACGAACGCTCCACTAAACTCTATCCCCTGCTAGAATACGTTTTTATCTGACACATAATCATAATGACAAAGTCAAAGACTAAAAAATCTTCACCATTGATTGAATCACCTTTATCCAGCAGCCGTTAGGGCCCTAAAGATATAATATTTA
This sequence comes from Varroa destructor, assembly GCF_002443255.2. Lineage (NCBI taxonomy): Eukaryota > Metazoa > Arthropoda > Arachnida > Mesostigmata > Varroidae > Varroa > Varroa destructor. The sequence goes on along the minus strand of NW_019211458.1, from coordinate 34,709,958 downwards.
CGATTGTAATCACTTAGTACAGCAGGAAATGAAACAATATTACGGAGTCGGAAGCCATATGCCGGAGATTGTGAAGCCTTCTGGGTCGGCGGTCGGCCACGAAAATCTGTTCAAGCATTGATTGTAGGTGTATGTTTCAACATAAATGTATCAAAAATAGTGTTGCAAGATAGCAGAAAAGCATCAAATAAAAAATGCACAGCATATCCAGAATTTGGAATAGACGTTTAGAAATCAAGTGCTTCATAATGTTTTCACAGTGATTAAACGCCGCCTGGTGTTCAATCATTGTACTAGGCTTTATAGTGAATATACGAGACATGACAATCACCGCAGGCTTGACAAATGTAAACACTGACCAATAGCAGCACTACGTGACGGTTAAACAAAGAGTTTAACCGAATAATGATGAATAAGTTTAAGCAACGGTTACTCTTAAAGGTCCAAACAGGTCCATAACTTTCACATCCGATAATTAACTATAATACAACCTGCTGATTATTTCAGAATGGAATGGCCACAGTCATATTCAGTTATTTTCCGACTTCCGACAATTATTTCGGCTGGCTTGTAGAAGTCACAAGCGATGTGTTCTATTAAGGTTATAAGATTTCAGGACTGGATATTTAGCTTGTCCTATCTCTAATTGGTCTAATCAACTTAATCGCTTGAACTGGATTTAAAAAGTTCCATCAATATCCTACTACAAAATTATGGAGATAACGGAGATTGAACTTCGAGCCTTTCGCATACGGAGCGAACGCAGAACCACAGAGCTACATCCCTACGTAAATTTAAATGACATCATACAGTTAATACGTTGTATAAAACCACCACTTGCCGCTCTCAACACAGTAAAGATAACTTCCTTTTACCTCGTTTTTAATGTCCCTTTTCTTCGGTTCTTGGCAATCGTTTCAAAGACCTAACAAGTTAGCGTCCTCAATATAAGCGACTTTCGTAACTTAAACATTCAGCATAAGCAGATAATCGTTTCACCTCTGTCAACTCAGTAACTCACCTAAAAGTCGCTAACGTTAAATTTTTTGTTCTCATATAAACTTTTACTTATTCTACCTATGTCTGTACGTGTTGATTTAAACCAGATTTAAAAATATCTATTATGTTGTATGAAATGCGTTGAGTTTAATGAGATAGCTGACGTGTAATAGTTGAAGAGATAAATCTAAGTAGATGCTAGACTACATACTATATTTGTTCAAGTCAAAGAAAACCACTACAGCAGGCAGCAGGCAAACTGGCAATAGTTATAGTAACACATTTGAGTCATGTCGAAACCACGAACATCACGTCCTTTAATTCCGGTAAACCTAAACCTTAGAGGTCCTGTACAGCACTGTGAGACTGCATTATATCAAGGACCTATGGCTAGAAAGGCAACGATGGACGTGGCAATTCGTGCCAATAACATTAGATGAATCCTAGCAGCAAGTTGAGATATAACTTGTGAACTTATTGCAATCATTTATTGGCAAGACATAAAAACTAGTTAAATAGATGCGTATTGGACTTTTCTTTTATTCAATACTTTTTGAATTTCTAGGTTCCTAAACAATGTCACGAGATTTTGCAATTTGCTGACACAAGCACACAATTTTATAGAAATTTCGAAAAAAAATTAATTTTTTGCAAGTTTATTATGACCGAAAATGAATGCTGACTAGTGGCTAACTAAGCTAATAAAATCTCGAAATAATTGTGATGCATGTTCATCTAGATCTTGGTCTACGATTAACTGTTAGACTTTATGTGTTCAGAAACGCGTTCAATCTGTTTTATTATTGGTTGTAAGGTGTTAGGGAAAAGATATTAGATTCCGTCAATACTGAAGCTCATTTGAATAATAGGATACGCTACTTCAAACACGATCTCTATTGAGTAAGCTCTTTCACTAGAATGTTATTTATCCAACATTTTGCTCAGAAGTTGGCCTTTTGTGATGGCGCATTTACTTTATATAACACAACTAAAGTCTTTTTTATGCCAAACACACGTAATAGACTCTGCAATTAGCCAAATCAACTAACCTGCATGTACATGGGCCTACGACTCCTACAACAAAAAGCACGATATGTTCGATGAAGATTTTTTGAAAGCTCTTTCCCCCAAAGAAAGTTTTTGTTTACGGTTAACCAACTGAGAATTACCTCATGCTCAAATCCCGTCATCTTTTTTTTTCGAAATTGTGCGTTGTGTGACGAACCTTTAAGGGCAGCTTATGCCAACTTCGCTATTGAGTGTGCGCCTGCTTTTATTGACGTCATAAGGTTCTTTTTTCTTAATACAAAAAGTACTTGTCCGCAGTATAATTTGTGTTGTAAGTCCTATACGGTAAACCGACACCGTTTACAGCAGATATCCTCGGGTTACTGTGATATTTTTTGTCTTTGCTGAGTTGTGGTCAAACGCTCTTACGTTCAAAATCAACGATAAGTATACCATAACATCTGTAATTCTAGCAGAGATATGAAGTTGACCAACGTCCATATAATAACGGTTGTCTGTTATACATGTAATGTATTTATTATCACAATTTTGCAGGATATTTGCAGCGTATTGAGCTCCTCGTTTCGAGTAGGTCTATTGGAAAGTTGCTTTTCGTTAAGCAGTTAGCGATGAAAGTAAAAAAAAAAAATAGCTAAGAATCTTTCAACAAAATGTTGCACAAAACCTGTAAGCCCATATAACACACAGTAGCGCTTCGTTGTCTTTAGCAGCTCTTAGTCTAAATTTCTTAAATTAGTCATACGATAAGCTTTATTATAGAGGCAGATAGTGCTGAGCTGGCCACAATTGGTGAGAACACCACACCGGTAGCGAAAGTAAAAGCAGCAAAGTTTTGTTCTTAAAAAAAAATCACATGTTCATGTTTTTAATACACTGTTCTTTTGTGCATGAGAGAGACCTCAACTCGACATGAACAACTTATTAAAACGTCTAGATAGAACACGTATATAATATTTACCACAGACTAAATATCCGAGTATTTAGCCGCAATTTGCACCTACTAATTATTTATCTGATAAATGTTCTTACACTTTACTTTATCGTGACGCAGCAAAATATTATCTATGGGTAAACTGTCCCCCAAGACATTTGACTGCGTCTAGGAATCATAGATTTTTTCACTATATTCTTATTAGCTGTCCCTAAAACACTCATTTGCAATGTTCATCATCTCTGGACAACCAGTATACGACAAAGTTGGTTGACAACGTATGATTTTTTTCAGTACATCACCGAGATGATGGAATGCCTCTCCTCGAGTAACTACGGCAACCAACTCCGACTCAATAGGAACTCCATCAAGGCTCAACATGAGAGCGCGTACGAGTATTCGTTCGACTCTTACCGGGTCCGTATTAATATCAAGGACTTCGCGGTAGACTCTAAGCACTTGCTTGACAACTGTCGATGATTCGTAACTCTCTGGTCGATCTTGAATCATCTCAAGAATAGCATCCAAAAGCAAACAAAAGTCACTGTGCCGCCAATTAGTCTCATCACTGATCACTGCACGCAATGTTGGGAACAGCGCTATAGCTTCAAGACTTTTTGAAAGGAAACGTGAAAGTGCTAAAAGTAATGATACATTTCCTGATGCCTGTGATAACAGTTGCCTCCAGTCGATGCAAGCCGTAACGCTAGTTTGGGCCACACGCTGGATGTGGGCTAAAAATAGCAGAAGGGCTGTGCTGACATCCGAGTCCTGTGACGCCACTACTTTCTCAAATACGGCCGGAAGAACCTGTCGTAAATGGTCAACATAGCCTTCTGTCACTTCGGTATCGCGGATCCGTTGTTTGCACCACCTCGAGAAGTGCTTGCAGGCAAAAATACCCAGAGGATCAGCTTGGGCAAAATCGTCCAACACTTCGGTGTTGGGTAGCTTCTCAAGAGCAAGTGTGGGAAACTCCCTTCGAGGCTTTTTAGCCAGCTGACCGATGGCTAATGACGGCACCTTGGGTACGGGAATGAGATCGATGGAATTTGTCGATCCCTCTATAGCCGTTGTAGTTTTTCGAGGACTGTCAGAACGGCGGCACTCCAGTTCTTTTATCTGAAGTAAAAGGACGAACAAGAAAACATATGGTTGAATAATTGAAGGGATAGTTCCGTAAAAATTTAATAGTAATAACCTGGGCAGTTCTACGATAGCCAAGCGAGATATTTATAACCTTCTGACGTAATAGATATATAAGTATTGGT